>NC_137064.1:34246500-34711500 GCF_032717465.1 Coenobita brevimanus | reverse complement strand
ATACTAGTGTTTGTATATGTACGTGTGTGTGCTGTGGCCTGGTGTGTAATAATAATTCACCATGTATGTCTGTTTGCAGAGGTAGGCTATAAATATGGCCCAGTGGAAGGTCACGAGCATAATATATATAAATAGCGCGGGGGGTTGAGGGAGGGAGGGGTGCAGTCCCCATCATTAACCGCAAAATTAGCATTCGCATTTTTTAAGATCGATGAATGAAGTTTAGTATAGACAGCAGAGGAACTGAGAGTGGGTGTTGCGGGAGGGGACAGAGCTTCTGACCATTACCCTTTCCCCTCCAGAATTTTTGTAGTTTGGTAGCGCTAAATGGTTGTTGTTACATAAAGTTGTGTTGGTGAGTGTGTTTGTTAGTGTGATAGGCAGTGACACCTTCGGGGAGTCCCCAGGTGAGGGTGAGGCTTCGTTAGCGAGGGACACCACCACCCCGGCCACCGACACCGCTCCCGCCTGCCCCTCCCTCCCCATTTCCTCCCATCATGACGCTCTTTTGTTTTAGCTGCCCCTGTCGTGTGTTGCCTTTCCGTTCGTTATTTGTTATATGGCATCATAGTGCCATTGTTTGCGTACACAGCCTTCACGCCCGCCACTGTTGTAATTGAACTGTTAATTTTCCGACTGTCCTTGATGCCTGCTGGCAGTGATGCTGCTGTTTTCACTGTTGTTACCTGAACCCACGAAAGGGAATCATACACCAGTGGGCACGGTTCATGTGTACGTTTTTATGCAGACATCTCAAAACATCGGTAAAACAAAGGAAATTGAAATACCGGTATATCCAGCCCATCCCTCATCCCTCACCAGTGTACATGTCACCCTCGAGGATATGTCTGATCTGCATTGTAGACAGCTTATGCAGCTGGTTCAGGTTCTGCTTTGAAACATTGCGTTTAGATACCGTAGACTTTGTGATTCGGTCATTGTTCTCTCAGATTTGGCCTTTGGTTCCTTTCGTGTGTTGGATGTCACAATGAAAGACGTCATGGTAGTGAAGGTATTAATGTTGCAGTGAGTAAGTTCATCCTTCTTCCATCTACTCGCCAGGATTTTCTAAATGCTCAGTCCTCCATCTCTTTGTATTCTAGGCACCATTCTCATGATCCATCCTAGAAAGGTGGCAGTCCTCAAAGTCAGTTTCTAAGGAGGTTGGGTGTGTTAAGCAGACTCTGTGTTGTCTCTGTCCCTTCTCTTCTGTTGCTGTTACACAAGAGCTTTATTTACCCGTGTGTAGAGTACAGTTTTTATGTTTACGTGTGAGACTGCATGATTCGGCCATGTGGAGCAAGTGTAGAGTGACGGATTGGCTATACACTGTCTACTTAAACTTGGCTTGTCACGAAAAAGTGCTATGAAAAGGATATAGAGCCGTAGCATTGCCATATTTTGCCATTAAACTCGAAATTATGGTGCTAGTCACGAAAAAGTGCTATGAAAAGGATGTAGAACCATGTTATTGTATTAGTCTGCCAATAAGAAAAAAAACTCTAAGTGAAGGTGTAACTGAAAGAGTGAGAGTGATGTTGTGGAGCAAGGTGAGGGAGGAGGTGGAGCAGAGTAGTGGCGTTACGGCTCTGCGTACGCTGAGAGGGGGAGTGACAAAGGTGAAGGAGGGGGAGGGAGGGAGAAAAGGGAGGGAAGGGAGAGACAGAGGTAGGAAAGAGAGAGGCAGGAGGAATGACGGGAGATAGGAGGCAGCGGGAGATAGAAGGGAGGGTGGAAGGCAGGAAAATAGGGAGGCAGGAAGAAGAGAGGTAGTAAAGGAAGGGAGAGAGAGGGGAAAAATATGAAACTGGAGGGAGGGAGGGAGGAAGGTATAGAAATAGGGAGAGGGAGGTAGGAAGGAGGGAGGGAGGGACGGAGGGGACAGAATAGATGGTAGGGAAACAGGGAGAGAGGGAAAAAGATAAAACAGGAGGAGGGGGGGATGGATATAAATCAAGCTAGAGAAATCGACAAAGTATAGACTGTAACTGGGGAAGGAATGATCAAGAGGTGGGAGAGGGTGAGGCAAGAAGGCACTGAGAGAGAGAGGGGGGGGGGAACAAGTGGAGTGGATATGTGTGTGTGTGTGTGTGTGTGTGTGTGTGTGGGAGGGGGAGGGGAGTGAAGGAAGAATGAATGAACGTAAAAACAGAATACAGAGAGAATAAAACGCGTGGGGAGACAGGAAAGACGTGACAGTAAAAAGTGGAAGAGGGAGCGAGAGATGCATAATTATTCACACAAAAAGAATAGAGCTGCTTCCGGATTGGGGGAAACCAGTGTAGAGATGCAGCCACAGATACAGACGACCTGAATCTGGTGGTACTGAGAAAATACTTTATTCCTTTGACAGCGATAAAGATTGGAGGATACGAGATGCGGAGGAAGAGAGGAAGTACTTAACTATTTAGTGGGCTGGGCCGCATTTAGTTTTGTATAATTCAGTTTAGGGAAATCCTTGCACTAAACAAGGTTAGGATAAAACCCAGTGGGAAGTTCCTAAAGTGTTCTTCTCAAAGTGCAAAAAAAAGAAAGAACCCAAAACTGACAGTCTACAAAATTTGTCCCTATCAAAGAATATTGAGCAAATACAGTAGAATATAATATTAAAATACCATATATTTCTGGATGCTTGGACACAGTGTGGTTAGAAGGCTGGAGGTCATAGACAGAGGGAAAGAGAACCTGATAAGGAAAAAAAATTGGGCGTGTGAATAAGTTGCAGCCTCCCAGACACCACCCACTATAAAGACAAGCACAGGTGGAGAGGATGATGCAAAAAAATATGTTTAGGAATGTGTGTGTGATGGCAGGGTGGATGGGATGGGAGGAAAGGGTGGCGTGTTGTGGACTGGGGTGAAGTTCCTGTTACATTGACCTGATGCTCTTCCTGTGTCGCCCCCCTGATGATAATAATGATAATGATGGTGTTAATGATGATGGTGATGGTGGTGGTGATGGTGCGTTCGCCTGTTATCTATGATGCGCTGCGTTAACTTTTACATGTGTGTGCTTTTACCTCTTCCTCTGCCGCCGCCATGTGTTACTGAGGTGGGTCACAGAGGCCCAGGTGTAATATGCTGGGCTGCGTTCTCTTTACCTGGGATGCGGTGCGTTAGTTTTATGCGCGGCATTTGCTTTTACTACCTCTGATGTGCTGCTGAGGGGGAGGGGAAGGGTAGGACGCACGGACGATGGGAGAGAGAGAGAGACTCGACGGAGCGGAAGGCCAAATGGACAGTAAGGAATGCGGAAGGTAGGACCAGGGAGGAAGAGACGATGAGACTGAAAGGAAGTAGAAAGATATATAGAGGGTAATACAAGACACCTTCGTAACATTGCATTCTCTTCGGTTGTGGAGACTCCCTAACACCTTTTCCTTAGCGATTTATTTAGCTCACCTTAGCAGTCTCTTGTATCAACAGTTTTTGCATCAATACCATAACAAGAATATTGAGGTGTATTGTGTACAACAAGTGGTGCAGGGCACAACAAACCTCGCCGGACAGCAGTTATTTTAGTTCTGTTAAATACTGATTTGGTACTGCCAGTTAGTGTCAGTAAACAGTTAGTCGCAGCTAACTTCATTTTCAACTTGCCCTGTGAAACTCCTAAATAATGTCTACGGTAATGACGCAACTCACTTCACATTCAAGAACTCGCCCTGTGAAACTCCTTGACCTGGCGTTTCTTCTTTCAAACTTGAAGACATAACCTCCACAATTAAATCAGTTCCTTTTGGGACCATTGCCCACATATCCTGAAGGTTTCATGTATTTTTTTCCAGCCGTTTTTCCGTAATGGTGCTAACAAAGAAACAAACAAAAAAACGACCAAAAACAATACCTCGCCGGAGTCCGTCCCGGACAAGGTAGTAAATCGCTGTGGATGAGGTGTTACGAAACGTCCAAAGCCTCTTAGGTGTGTGTGTGTGTGTGTGTGTGTGTGTGTGTGTGTGTGTGTGTGTGTGTGTGTGTGTGTGTGTGTGTGTAACGAAAGTCAGAGAGAGAGAGAGAGAGAGAGAGAGAGAGAGGGAGGGAGAGTTTTCGCATCTTCCATTAAAAGATAAATCTTAGGTTATCAGGTTTATGTACATATGAAAGAGTTACAGCCAGAAGTATTACTGTGATGGTGATGATGTTAAGACCCAAGCCTTTTATTACCGTCACCAGATTTATCACTGTTGTTTCAGATATCGCGTTAATAAGCTGCGCCATCCCTTGTGTCGCTTGTAATGATCTCCTTCATTTAGCACGCATTAATTTCAGAAAGATTACCCCTTAAATTTCTACTCTTATCTGAATGACTAAAATCCCAGTTTCAAAAACTTTCTAATTGTTTCTCTGTGGAAAAATATGTGTGAAGCAGTCTCATATTTTCTTGTTTTCATAATGCCTTCACACTTGCATTATGAGTGCCACCCCTACCCTTTCTGTGTTTACAGAATTTTCAGTCCTTATGTACCTTCCAGTAAGTATACAATTTCCAGTACTTATATAATTCACTGTTCGGTTGAGTCTGCAATTCCTCTGTCCAACTAGTCCAACCACTTCTTGACCCCATCCCCCCACATCACTTACTAATACCCGATACCGTTAGTGCCAGCAACACAGTGCTCATTGAACAGTCATGCCGATCCATCAGAATTCCTTTTGAACAAAAAGACGCATGAAAAAACGATGCATAATTACCCATAATTGAAAGGCACGCAGCGTAAGGTGGGGAAAAAGATGGGGGGGGGAGGGTTGCGTTCACTGTCCCATCTCATTACGTCACGCGCCGTCCACCAATCTCCGGAGGTCTTCGTGAGCTGGGTGTGAGGGCCGCGCTGTGATTGGTCTACATCCTGCGCTTTTTGCTACGAGGCACGGGATTGGCTAATCGTCGCTTCTGGTGTGACAATGGCTGTTATTATTCTCGCACTGATGGTCACAGTTGAATGTAAGAGTGATTTGGGTACAGAAAAGTGGTGGAGTTTTCGACTTTATGAAGGTCCCATGGTCCCCAGTGAATGTAAGAGTGGTCTGGATACCCAGGAATGGTGGTGTTTTCGACTTTACGTCGGTTCCAAGCCATAATTAAGAGCGATTTTGATCCAGATTGCAGTAGCACTTTCGCCTCTACGACCCTGTCGGTGTTGCGGGGGTGCTCACTTGTGCTCTTTGTTATATTTCCGCCAAATGGGTGTGGGTGTGAGGGTGGGGGTTCAGTTGGGATGGTGGCGCCGCGGAGGTAACACCGGCCTGTGGGGAGGGACCATCTACCAACACAACCACCACCATCACAACAGGACAGTACCGCTTTACTCAGCCAGTACCACATCAAGGACAGTATAGTCTTCACTCGTCTGTCTCCACACTAGGAACGTTTACACACTTCCAACACAACTACATCAAGGGCAATTCCATCTTCGTTACCAGCAACACGTCAGCATCACATCGAGGTAGTGCTTTAAAACTTGCAAAACACCAAGAGCAGTACTGTCTTCACTTTATTCTCACCGCATCAGGGATAGTAACGCCTTCGCCTTCACACCACCATAGGCAACCACAACAACAGTGTAATAAATAAAAACTGAAATAAAGCGCAAGTGAGCTGCCAGAAATTAGAAGATTGATCTCGTTGGACGTTCGTGCGAGAGAGAGACAGTATACCGAAATTGGGCGCGTGGCCCTCAGCTTTTTCCCCCCTACCGCGGTCTAGCCTCTCTATCCCGTGTACATCAACCACAACTGTCCATTAACTCTCCTTTTAAACTAAGCCTCTGTTACACCCTTACATCGTCATTCAGTCATTGCTTACTGTCGACATTTGAAACTCTTTTGTTTACATACTATCCTCTGCCCCTTATACTCTGCTCTTTAGTAACATTATTCTCTGTCCATTGTTATTACTGGATCCTCTACCGTATAAATCATACCTTCTGCCTCTTTCCCTGCCCTGTGTCAGCTTTCTATCCTGTTTCCTTACATTTTTGTGCCCTTTGTCAACCTTCTTTCTGGTGTATACATTTTGTCTTAATTTGCTGATTGTCATCTACTTTCTGCCCTTTTCCCACTTCTGCTCTCTGTTACCAGTCCTCTTCCCTCTATCTCCGACTCCCTGTCGTGTACCTTTTTTCCCTCTACCCACTATCCACTCCCTTGCACCCCTTGCCCTTCCCCCAGTGTGCCAATAAGAGGTGCGTGTACACAAGCATCATGATCCCAGCCTGCCCTTGCCTCTCCCTGCAGCGCCTGTGAAGATGGTGAGACAGTCCACATCACACACTATGTTTAATGCCGTGGCTATCGTCTCTGCGCTCCACCTCCTCTCCGAAGGTTAGTTGAGATATTGATTATAAAGTTATTGATGTTATTGGTACTATAGGTTAGTTGGTCCTAGTGTTTTTGATAGTTTTTAATGTTATTGATTGTGCAGCAGTTGTTTATTAGTTTTAATGGTATTATTATTATTATTATTATTATTATTATTATTATTATTATTATTATTATTATTATTACTACTACTACTACTACTACTACTACTACTACTACTACTACTACTACTACTACTACTACTACCACCACCACCACTACTACTACTACTACTACTACTACTACTACTACTACTCATTACTAACCAACTTTTTAAGTTGAAAATTAGGCTAGGTTGATTATATTAGTGTAATTTTTCGCCAATTTGTCATTTATTATTATTATTATTATTATTATTATTATTATTATTTTATTATTATTATTAATATCATTATATTAATGCACACCCACCTCATTGATTAGTGGGAAATAGGGTGGAATAGTGATGCTGATGCTGATTATTACTTCCGCCAACGAAGTCGGAGGAGGTTATGTATTCACCTATGTTTGTTTGTTTGTTTCTCCGCACAATATCTCCAAAAGTTCTCAATGAATTTCAGCGAATTTCTGTGGAAGGGTGGGCCATGGACCAAGAAAGAATTTATTAAATTTGGGGGTGGATCCGGATCCTGAGTATCCCGGACATTATCTCCAAAATTTCTCTATGAATTTCAATAAAAGTTTGTGGAAGAGTGGGCCATGGGTCAAGGAACAATTGATCAAACTGTAGGGGGGATCCGGATCCTATGTATTCCGCACAATATCTCCACAGATCCGGATCCTGTTTAATGGCAATGGCATTGGCGGAGGTATCTGAGTGCTGTCTAGTTGATTGTGTGGTTGTTTTTGTGGTTGTCGTCGTTTTTGTTATTATTTTGTTGTTTCAGGACTTAAGGTTAAACGCGGATGACTTTCTTACACTACTGAAATGTTTGCTGTGAGATTACAGTTGTTTTAGTCTCAGCTGGAGCCATTTTACTTATGAAGAGATAGAGAAGATATATAAGTGTAGCTTTTGGCAACTTATTGAGTATAATTCACCCAAGCTAGTGATAATCTGCAAAACATCGCCAACATATAAGAGTAAAATTCATCCTAACTAGTTATAGTCTGCAAAACATCACCAACATATAGCAAGGACTGAACTGTATTGTAGTGATGCTAAAGAGGGACGCCTTAATGTGGTGGCACTAGTATAACCGAGCTGCTCCACTGCCCGGCTATACAAACGTCCCTCATCTGCCTCCGTATCACCCATATGGAGGAAGCTAGACTGTAGAAGGAGGACTTCTTCAGCCTGCAGTCCACCGGGTTCACGGTCAGTTGATCCTGGGTTTGCAAATATATCCTAGTCAGAGTGAAATGGTGTGAAAATAGTAAGAATAAAGTGAAACCTAAAGCCAGTGGACTGTAGGTTTAAGTTGATCTCCTGCGGTTCACCATCCTCTTTACGGTGGATAGGGAAGTAGCTGAGAGACGTTTGTGTAGCCAGGCAGTTGACCGACCTGGTTATATCGGTGCCACCACGTGAAGGCGTCCCTCCGGCATCATGTCCTCGGACTAAAGGGGTTAATGAAACTAATGACATGACAGGCTATAGCTATTCTCTCTCTCTCTCTCTCTCTCTCTCTCTCTCTCTCTCTCTCTCTCTCATACATAAAATTAGTGATGTGTGGTGAACCCTGAGCAACTACATTTCAGTCACACCCACACCAGCCGCACTGAACCTTAGTTATGAAGTGTTATGGAGTAGGCATGAATCTCCTTGGTTACTAGTTAAGTCAGCCCTCCAGTCTACCTACGCCTGAGCTGAAAGGGATTAGGAATTTTTGTCAGGTTAGAATGAACGCACTGTAGAGCCGTAATGTGAAGGACGGTTAAGAGTCACTGTACTGAGAGAGAGAGAGAGAGAGAGAGAGAGAGAGAGAGAGAGAGAGAGAGAGAGAGAGAGAGAGAGAGAGAGAAAGAGGAAAGGGGGGGGAATATCACGTCACGGGTTGAGTGGCTAGGAAGATGAGCAGACTCGACAAACACAGATGAATCTATGACATTACTCAAATATATAACATCCTTAATTGTCCCATGTTGCGTGTTTTTTATTGTACTAATAAATACCAAGATTAATATTAGCAGTACCGTCACAGGCTGCCCCGTATATCACAACGCCTCTCCCACGTTTCAAAATACTGTGTACTTCAAGTGGCCTTTTTTTTTTTAAGATATTAGAAAATCTCCTCAGCTAATGGTAATGTGGGCTTTAATGACGCCTAAAAGCTGCGTGAGGATAGTGAATTGTACGAGGCATAATGCGACGGAGGCGAAAAAGTCATTGTACTGTACCACGTGCGTCACACAGCGTTACCAGAGCGGTGACGTTACTGCGACAGAGGTGATATAAAAGTACCCCATGAATGAACCGAGTATAGTGCGTTGGTTCACACCTGACAGGTCCCTATCCTCCTTTCACTTCAGTTGATGACCTAGCGTAGCCAGAGTGGAGAGTACACTTGATTAGTAACCAAAGACACTTGTATCTACCCTTTTTGGACTTTTTCCTCATCCCTGGTGCCGAGTTACTTGCAAGTAGCACTACATCGAGTGAGCGGATGGTGGGTGCCCCCATCTTCCATTGTCATTATCTTTCATTGTAGGGCATAATTATAAACTCAGCATTCATTCGTGTGAGTGTGTTAGTGGCAGTGTGAGGAGGGCAGTGTGTTGTGGAGGTGTGGTTGCTGGCATGGTTAGGACCTCACACTTACTAATTCACAGTGAGGTTGGGAGAGTGGTGTGGTGTGGTATGGTGTGATATGTGGTGTGGTGTGACCTGATGTGGTCTGGTGTAGTGATGTGGCGTGGTGTGATATGATGTGGTGTGGTGTGGTGTGCTGTGTTGTGGCTGTGGCTGATGATGCGGACCACGACCTGCCTCACCAGCTAATATCTCCAGGAAGTGACAACTGGCACACACAGCATCACACCACCACTCACGCACACACTACATACCGGCCAACATTAAACTCACTCCCTTGCATTCTTTCCCGCTGTGTTGTACAAGCTCCTCACAACATGAGTTCATTTGGATACGTAAAGTAGCTTGTCCGGTGTTGTTGACACTTTCGGCCGTGATGCTGATAATCCTGAGCGTTGTTCCGAAATCTTTCCATTGCTTGATGGCTATATTTAGCCAAAAGGACCAGAGATGGAGTGAGAGAGCGTGGCAGAGGACAAGGTGGCGAGATAAGATTCGGATATTTGCTGGGGTTTGATGGAACCGGTCGGCAGTTAGTAGGTCAGAGTGGAAAAAGAAGGGAGAGGCTTTTGCCCTGTATTGGACTGATTCAGACTGATGGTGATGATGTTGATGATGACAAAAAGGGACCCTCTCGTGTAAAAGAGTTATCATATGCTGATTGTTATGTAGTTAACGAATATACTTTAGGTCTTTTCTGTCACGGTTTATAAAGTGCAAAATTCGTTTAGTGGTGGTTTTGGAAATATACGCATGCTTTCCACTGGTCGGTTTCCTAACACATGGTTTCCATCCCTCACTGGAGTTGTTTCCACACCGTACGTATAGCGGCGCCCTGGAGCGTGGAAGTAAGTGCTGCCACCCCTCTCTTATTACAGTCCTGCCGTCCTTCCATTCCTCCTTCTTTGCTCCCTTCTTTCTTTCCTTCCTGCCCACATTCATTCATTCATAGCTACTTACCTACCTACTTCCCTGTCTCACTTCCTTCCTTCCTACATCAGTGCCTTATATAGGGGAACAAGGCACATAAAGAAGAAAATACGAGGCTGGGGCTGGGGCTCGCATGCTGATAAGCTTAGGAGGCTTCGTATGTAAGAAATGAATATCTTTGGTTGCTAGTCAATTCGTCCCTTCAATCTGACTACACATGCCCTATTTAGCTGAAAGTAGTTTGGCGTCATTTAGGGTAATTGCACCATAGGAAGCCACTTAAGTGACGGGAATGCAGTGGCAGAGCAGGAATGATGCGTAGAAATTAAGGGCGGAAATGGCCGAAAAAAGCAATATGAATAAAAAGAGAGGGAGGGGAGGCGGAATAAAATGGGAAGAAGGGAGAAGGGAAGAAGAGGGAGGAGAAAGTGGTGAAAGAGGAAGGAGGAGGAGAGAGTGATGTTGGAGAAGGGGAGGGAAGAAGTGGGAGGTGGGGGAGGAGGAGAAGGGATAAGGGAGGGGGGAGAGAAAGAAGTGATGTGAATCAGAGAGCATGACGAGGAAGGCAAGGAACGATAGGGGAAGTGGCGGATGAGGTAATGTATGGAGGAAGGAAGAGCTAGACAGACAGCAGAGGAGGGGAAAGAAAAGAGATGGAGGAAGGAGAAGAGAGGAAGGGAGGGAGGGATTGAAATGAGAGGCAGAAAGAAAAAGAGAGGAAGGAAAGAAAGAGTGAGGGAGGAAAGGAAATGAGAGGGAGGAAGAGCAAGAGAAGGGGGAGGGAAAGAGAAGGAGGAAGGGCAAAAAGAGGAAGGAAGGAAAAGAGAGAGAGGAAGGGGAAAGAAAAGATAAGGAGGAAGGTCAAAAGAAGGGGGGTAAGAGCAAGAGAGGAAGGAAGGGAAGTTAGAGAGAGGACATCCTTTCCTAACATAAGTGCCGTCCCATATTTCATCCCACTTGACACCCGCATATCTTCATTTCATAATCCTTTAGTTCATTCCTGGTCCGCCCTTTTCCTCCTCTGTGCGTGTCACAAGTGGTTTTGCCAAATCTCTTTAAGTTAACGGAGACTAAGACCCAACATGTTCACTCACTTTCATTTATCCATGTAAGCCCTAATAGTGAGTCAGCAAGCACGTTCACTGTATCTTATGACTGTGTGACTGTTTCGTGACTTCTGATCATGCTGCAGTGCCGTGCGGTGGCGTTGGTAACAAGACACTAGTATGCAGGCACACTTCCTTTCATCCTTACTCACACCTCTGTATTAACGCCTTTGGTTTCCTCACCTTCGTATTCATACCTCTGTAATCATCGTCATTATCATCATCTTTTCCTTCTTCTTCTCTCCGTTCGTTATCACCATTTTCATGTTCATCATCCAAACCTCATCACTAACATAGTATTATAATTAGGGTGGGTAGTATTCAGAATCAGAAAAGGAAAAGAGTAACACAAAGCATCAGAGTGCCCAGCGCAAATCGACCACCCCACCATCCACTCATCAATCAAGCTTTCGAAATTCTCAACTGAGCCTGACAGTGAAAGAAAGGAAAATAAATGATGTGTAGCCAGAATGATGCAGGACTTAACGCCTTCAGTCCCATGAGGATTTTTTTTTTTTTACTGTTACTTTCTGTCAATTTAGTTTAAGAAAGAAGGTTCCATTGAAGAAGCCATTTAACGTGAAAACTATATTGAACCATCACTTTTTCGACAAGCCTGTCATAATGTTAAATGAAATGGTTTGGAAATTGAAAAAAAAAAAGGAGTCATCCAATTGATATATTTAACTTGGTATATATGACTATACTCTCTTTACTTTAACTTGGCCTGAAATTTTCATATCTCTAACTTTAATGGTGAGTTGTAACGAGAGATTAGCACCAGAGTATGCAGGTTACGAAAAAGTCCTATGGAAAGGATGTTGACCCTCAGTACTGGCTTCTGTCACTCAGCTAAGCGATATAACCTTCTAGAGGACGAAAATCTGGACCAAGTTAGAGTGAAAAGGGTATAGGTGCAGTTTTTTTTTTTTTTTTTTTTTTTTTTTTTTTTTTTTGTCTGACTTGAGAGTGGCCTCTTAACCACTTGAGTTTGGGGACGTATTATTCCACCTTCATTCTTGCTACATACAGGTGATTCTGTTCGGGTTTGGTTAGACTTTTGAAACTGCAGGGGTTAAATATGACCTTCGTTAACTCGTACCATCGCTGTTTTACTTTCACTTGACAGAAATCCCTAACCCCTTTTTAGTCTCAGTTGATGGCCAGGTGTAAGTCAGGTTGGAGGTTTGACTTAACCGGTAGCCAAGGAGTCATTTCTACCTCACCACTAAAGCCCACCGACTTTAATTCGCGCCACCACACTTAGTATTCAAGTTGTGAGAGTTGCTCTGCCCTGTCTCATGAAAACAAACTATATATTAGAGTTTCTCCTAATAAATAAAATCGTTTGGTAGTTACCTGAGGGGAAGGAAGGCAGCAGTGGTGTTTCTGGCCTGAATGAAACAGATCATATATAAGGAATCAAACACTCAGAGCCTACAAAATATTATCCAGTCCGGGGATAACTGAACAAAATGGAGCCAGTAGCAAGATCTGATAGTTTCGAGAAACCATCAGGCTCATCACTCAAAGCAGATTTACGCAAAGTGGTTAAGTGAAGTAGTTAAAATATTGATGCCTCCCGCTCAGGCCAACGCCAAGGCTAGATTATACTAACTTTGGCGCCACAAGTTAGCTTAAAATACTTTAGGTTCGTTCCGGTAAACAAGCACTGATAATGAGAAGCGGGAGTGTGCACACCCAGATCCACGTTTCATCCCCGTGAAGAATAAGAAGGGAAAAAAAGGAGGAGGGAGGAGAAGAAGAAGAAGGAGGGGCATGAAAAGGAGGAGAATAAACATGACTGTCGACTTCACGAGATCAGAATTATACACAGAAGATCCTAGTCAGACTTTACGATTCCAGGGCTGTGAGTAATACTTGTGTGTCGGGTGTCTGGAGATTTTTACTCCGTTCTTGATCTGTCCTATTACTTACAAATTTCGAATGAAATGTAACACTTGTACCAAGTAAAACACACACACACACACACACACACACACACACACACACACACACACACAAATAGCTTCGGTCCTCAGCCCATGTTGCGATATATAACACATTGAGATCACAAAGGAAGTACAAAAACAGTCCATAAAAGGGGGACATACTGACGTGGCTCTGACACAACACTGATCACGATTCAGAGAGAGAGAGAGAGAGAGATTAAAAACAGTCTCTCAAAGGGAAACATGTCGACTTGGTTCGGTGGCCAGACAGCACACTTTCACCGTCACTCAAGACTCACTAAATGCTGCCTGAACGCGGGAGACGGAAATAGACTGCTTCTGATGCAAGAGAGAGAGAGAGAGAGAGAGAGAAGTGGTGGTGGTGAGGTTACTTGTCACCTTCAGTAAGCTCATGTCTTTGGTACTGAGCCACGACCCAGCAGACCATGCAGAGAAATACGAACACACACTTGCAAAGAAAGTGAGAGATGGGGAAGTGTTGATGTGTAAAATTCATAATCCTACTATGAATATGTGTGTGTGGGGGGGGGGGTCAGAGTGCTGTACACATGACAGGGGCCGGATATAACGGGAGTCATACTGGCCCCTCACACTTCCGCTGACATGAGGACAAAAGATGCGCCTGGTGTCCCTCGTGAAGCTGCTCTCTCTCTCTCTCTCTCTCTCTCTCTCTCTCTCTCTCTCTCTCTCTCTCTCTCTCTCTCTCTCTCTCTCTCTCTCTCTCTCTCTCTCTTTCACACATACACACACACAAAATTCATGTGTATAAATAGGTCTTTGTTTCAGTCACTCGTTCACCCCTGGTCTTCTTCCTGTTGTTCCCGCGTTTCCAGGTGTCGAGTTACGTTAGCCTTGTGTCCTATCTGAGTTACGATCCACTTCCGTGTTACTTTGCCATAAACTAAATGATCCGTTCCCTGAGGCTGAGCGGTCCTCCTGCGCACGTATAATGGCTCCACGCACCTTCACATGCCCTCACTTGGATGCTAATACTCACCGTCCATACTGAATACATGCTAAGGTTGTTTCACTCAGGGATGGTGTGATGGTATGAGACATTTGGAAAATCATACGACGTTAATCTGTTCTTTCAGCTTGGATCGATCTCCCGTCATGTCAGTCATGTGTTTAATGTTCTGCCACTTGACCACCACCTCGTCCCTCTTCAGTTTTACCCAAACTTTCCCAGAGCTGAGTGGAGTTTGATAGTCCCCTTTGCATTTATGGTTGTTCTTTACACCTGTTGGTTAAGTGGTTGGAATGCCCAGTCGGAGTGACGTCATAGGTTAGATCTCCAAGGGCCAATTTTTTACATATAATGTAATGTTTTGTTATGTACTCGTAATGTAATGTAATGCTACCCCTATACATTGAAGGGGAATATGGAATTGTCTGTTTTTACTTCTACTCTATCCCCCTTCCTCTAAGCCATTATAGTCAAGATGTTTTCCCTATTGAGCCCCCCCCCCCTTCCTAGACTCCCAGACTCTTTCCACGTTAACTTGGCACAGATTTCTTCCTTTTGCAACTTATTTCACATAGCTCAGTAGTACAATGAGGCAGTTCTAGGGACCTAGATCCATTCCACAATACTTCTTGGTAACTAGCCTCATATTCTAGTGTTACTCTTGTAACAGTTCGGCATTCAAAATAGATAGGTGATCTTTTTACGGCTACATTGAGTGAAGAGAGTATAGTCAACAGTGGAAGTTTTAAACTCCCCATAGAGCGCTCTCCTTGGATGAATAAATTGCCTGAAAACAACAGGAGCGTGGTAAAAAGTGTTGTTGATAGTGATGGTGGTGGTGGTTTCTTAGGCTCATTTAGACGTGAACTTGGTGAACTGCAGTCTGAAGCAACCCATTTCCTATGATTCACCATTCTCCTTTCGTAGGACAGGGAGTGCGTTGAGAGACCCAGCTGCATTTGTGCCTGTTAAATGAGGCCGAGCGAGCGGAAATGTTACACAAGTGAAAGTTGTCAGCGGGAAAGCTTTGAAAGGGTGTGTGGCTGACGCTGGCAGGATGGTGTGTTAGGTCATTTAATATATGTCATAGTTTGGATTGTTTACAGTGGCTACTTTCCCTATTGTGTTCCTTATCAGTGGTTTTATCTTAGGATCACTGTGGTATAATGTAGCGTGTGTTTTGTGTTGCAGTGAATAAATCATGAAGGAGTTATAACGGTAAAACTTGAATTAAGGAGGCCACTTTTTAGTAGTTTTCTGTTGAGTTTTGACGCACAGAGATAACCAAACCAGATTTAATGTATCCTAGCTTTTAACCAAACCTAATCTAATCTAACCAAAGAAAATTGCGTGGAATATAAATTATGTTTCCAAAGAAAATACCTGTGACTCCCCATATCCTGAGGCGCGGAAAGATAGCACTCCTATTCCTACGCGTACCAGCATTTATTATTATTATTATTATTATTATTCTGTTGTTGTTGTTGTTGTTATTGTTATTATTATTATTAGTGCTACTTCCAGACGATTTTATTCAAGTTGAAAGAGTTCCTTGGTAGTGCTAGCCCGTCTGCTTCGAAAACTCTACCCTAAGTTAAGTAAGGTGCTTGAGAGGGGCGCCTTCATGCCGTGGCACCGATATAACAGAGCTGCTCACATCCACGGTTATACAAACGTCCCTCAGCTTGCCCCATCTCTAGTACAAAAAGGACAGTGAGATGATGCTCAAGGGGTGTTGCAGCCTACAGTCCACTGGGTTCACGTTCTGATAAGGCTGGGGTTGCAACCATTACTATTATCCGTATTTGTATTTCCATTTTGTAAGTACAGTAGAGTACATACTTAGATTTCAGAATATTATTACTTTAGATAATACCATTGCTAATTAGTAAGGATTTTATTTTTAATCTTCATCGATGGTGAGAATGTTTAATGAGATTCCAAAACTCAGGTTTATGGCATTTACTCATGAGTTGGGGATTGGCTGACAGACGCTTGCTGCCGTTGTGAGATGGAGGTGGTTATGTAAGTGTGTGTTGCGTAGGTGGTGCCGCCCCCAGGATTCTCGTTCATTTTTGTCTGTTGTGGTTTAGAGTTGTAGTGTTTGCTCGCTAAACTAACCCAACCCTTCCCCCTCACTAACCCTCCCCCGCACCGCCTCCCCTGGGCTCACGTCACTAGTGCTTGAAGACGAGGTGCACCGGCGATGTAGTGTGGGCTTATTGCTGGCCTGCCCCCCTCCCTCTCTCCTCCCTCCCTCAACACACACACACACACACACACACACACACACACACACACACACACACACACACACACACACACACACACACACACACACACACACACACACACACACACACACACACTTCATTAATACCAACTACATTTACAGCCACTCAGCGTATGAGTGACACAACAGACAACCGGCAAAGTTGAGGTTAGGGAGGTGTGAGTGTGGCGGGTGCGGGGCAGGAGCGGGGCAGTAGTGGCATGTGTAGTGGAGGGCAGGGTAGCAGCGGCAGGGCGGGGCAGGGCAGAGCGACGGCGGCAGTACAGTGTTGTGTACCGCAGGAGTGTTGCCAGCGGCCGAGGGCAGCGGCGAGCCCTACGGCATCAACCGGAATGTGGTGGAGGCAGCGGCGCGGGCGGGGGTGGCCCTTGGTGGCGCCCCACCTGCCTCACGCCAGTTGGACAACCGCCCTGCCCCCGCCCTCAATCAGGTGCTAACTGAGGCCCCAGGGCAGGGCGAGGCTGGGCGGGTCACAGCTACGGTGGTGACGCTGGAGATCAACGTGACCACCGAGGCGCCCTCTGGCGAGACACAGGCCCCCGGGGCGGCGGGTAAGTGGGGCAGGGCAGGGTGGTCAGGGGCAGCCTACCACCCCAGCCTGGTTGTGTTGGTGCATGATGCTAATTATTAGCACACACCCTACCCTCCCCTCCCTGCCTGCCTGCCCTTCCCTTCCCTGTTCCACCGTCAGCCTTCATTATTACAGTTCCTTTGCATGCCATGGCTGCCAGCATGCGTGGCTCGCCTGCCTTTTCGACAGAGATCCTAAGCTAGTCAGGTAATAGTGTAGAAAAGCCTGTCTTGCTCCCTCCCTCCTCCTCTCATGCTCAGACCCTTTTCCTGCCTGCCTGCTTCCTCGTCTGCCTGCCTGCATTCTCGTCTGCCCGCCTGCCTGTCCTTTGCATGGCCTTTTCTGCAGGAAATGATCGCCGTGGCCAAGTTGAGTTTATTACAAGGGTCGTGAGCCAGGAAGATAGTGGCGTATGCTGCCGTGGAACTTTTATTGGTAGAATTATAATTTAGAGAATCGCCACAAGAAGCTCCTCAGTTCAGTTTATTTCTCCTTTCTTTCGTACGTTGTTTTTCATTTATTTTTTCGATGAATCAGATGTTTCTTGTTTAATTGTTTTCCCAGTTATTTAAGTTTCTTCTCATGCCTTGTCGACGGAGCTTGGTTTTGGCAGGACGACCTCTCCATGGTGGAGGGCTACAGCCCTCGTACAGTTGTTTAAGTTGAGTTGGGACAGAGTGTGTAGGGAAGAGATGGGGTGCATGTGGTTTAGTTAATGTCGTATGTATGTGTGTGACAGGTGTCCATAGTTTTCCCCCAGAATATGACCTGCCTTGTCGATTTACATCCAGGTTCTCTTCTAAGTACGAGCAGACTGGGACAAAGGAGACCCCTCTCTAATGTTCCCGTGGTCGGCCCGGGAATCAAACTCGGGACCTCTCGTTTGCGAGGCAAGTCTGCTTCCAGTTACACCACCGCAACCCCCGTGATGGAGTCCTAAAACCCTACCGGAAGCTGCTTAACAGTTAACCTGTCCTGAATTATTTTCTGGCTAGGCAAGATTATATCATGGTTAGGTATGTGCTAGGATAGATTATCTCATGGTTTTCAGTTAAACGATACCTCTGTTACAGAAAGGAGAGAACGCATACAAGCGGAATGATGCAAGAAAAGACGTCAGGAAAGCAATAATTTCAGGAAAGAATTGCCGTATTAATAAAAAATCATTAGAAATAGTCCGGAACATTAACGAACTTAGCTGAATGACTGCTTCTGGTAATGCTCCTAAGCTTCATCCTTTTGTTCTCATCACATTTCCCAATCTCCTTCACTGTCATCTTCAGGCCTGTCACTAACTCTTCCCCCTCCAGTCACTTTTCACCTTCTACTGCATGACGTAGTTGGTAGTTTCAACATAGGCAGTAACGCCATCGTTTTAACAAATCAGAAGTTGGAACATTGACAGCAAGCCTTGCTGTCACTTCCCTTTCCCTTCCTTAGCTTCAGGGATGTGCTGACTAGGGTGGAAGACTGGAGTCTCTTTCCCACCCCAATCCCTTCCCACCAGTGATTTTTATAGTTGGTCAAATGGCGAGTGTTGCCTGAGAGCCACTCATGTTAAAATCAAGACATGTCCAGAATATTGCCAGACCCCTTACAACCTCAGTCTTCAGTATTTAGTCACATCCCAGTCTATATATCACAGTAGCCTTTATTTTGCTCTTTCATCTCAAGCATACGCATACAAAGAACTTTACTTGAAGCTAAATTTGGTGTTGGTCTTGTGTATTGTGCATGACAATCTCCAAATCTGTATAGTTCTTAGTTGTTTTCCCTGAACCCCTTCAGTATGATTACGTCTTTTTATTACATTCGTGCTACCAACACATTATTTTGTTGAGCGTAAGAGAGGCTTTTGGAACTGGATGAGCTGGATGTCAGTACTTCATTTCCCGCTAGGAGTAGTCGCCTCATCTGAATAAAATCATATGACTAGGTAGAACATTATAGAAAAGATGTCTTTGGGGTGAAAGGGTTATATCTACGGTCGTCGCTATTTGAGAATTTCAGATAGTGGTTTTAGAAATTTTTGCATAAATTATGAAAAGTAAATTGCTGGGGAAGTAGTGCCACGAAATCTCTTGTCTCAGGGACAGCACGGGTATTGTTTATACATGTGTTTGTGGCACTGTTTGTTTTCTCGTTTGGTGTGTTTGTGAACCATTTTAGCGTGTAAATTTTAAGCATATCAGATTTTTTATTCAAGAATATAATTCTTCCAGGAATTTTGCTTCTGATTTATGTATGTAATTTGAATATTGTATTTATTTGTTCTTCGGCAATATAGTTTCTTTTACTTAAATTCTCTCTCTCTCTCTCTCTCTCTCTCTATCCAGAGCATATCTACTTTCTGCCTTATCTCCTCAGACACAAATAGATAAATAAAATAATCTTTCTGAGTCTTCATTTCTTTGCCAGGATCCTTGTCCCACCTACCTGCATGAAATATCTTGCCTTTAATGTTATTCATTTTGTTCATAGTATGTACACCTGCCAGCTGATGGGTTTTTTAATTTAAATGATTAACTAGTTTTGACTTATGACTGATTGAAAGGGTGCCTGGCTGGTATTCTTGTTAGCTGAGGCTGCAGTGGGTCTTTTCCTTGGCAATTTATTGTGCATATTGTAGACATAATACTTTCATGTTCATTGCTTATGCCTTTGTAATACCACTATAGATTACCCTCCCCCCTGGAGGTAGGGGAGGTTTTCAAGAATACTCCCCCAGTATCCCTGCTTGTCGTACAAGGCGACTAAAAGGGTTGGCGGAGAGTTAGTGCCCCTCCCGGAAAACAGCTAACTAAAAAGACGAACAAGAAGCCTCGGACAAGGACTGACCAAATGATGACGACCAAGGACCGGACAAAGGACATGGTAATTGCAACATGGAATGTAAGAGGTGCGAATGATGAGGTGAAAGAGAGAGAGATTGTCCAGGTGCTTGAGGGTGCGAAAGTTGATGTATGTGGCGTAACTGAAACTAAATGGAAAGGTGAGAGTGTGAGAGAATGGGAATATGGATGGGGTATATGAGCAAGAGTAGGTGAGAATGAGAGGGCAAAAGGAGTGTGTATAGTTGTGAGTAAAAGATGGAAGAAGAACATAAGAGAGTATGGATCAGTGGGGTCAAGGATTGTGTGGGTAAGATTGAGAGTTGAAATACAAATGTGGGCAATTGTGTGCGTGTACAGTATGCGCCAACGCAAGATCGTCCAAGCAGAGTGAGAGAAGAGTTCTGGACAAATGTGGAAGTGTGCATGGAAAAGTTTGGAAGGAATGAGAGAGTGTTTTTGATCGGCGATATGAATGATAAAGTAGGGAATGTGAAGGTGGATGGAATAGTTTGTGAGTGGGGTATGCCTGCTGAGATAGATGAGAATGGCAGTGCGTTAGTGGACATTTGTGCTGGGAGGGGGTTGGTGATAGCCAATAACCTCTTCAGGCATAAAATGATCCACAGGTATACATGGCGAGTGATGAGAAGGGTGGGTGGTGAACTGAATGAAAGGAAGGCAATGATTGATTGTGTGTGTGTGGATGAAAGGATGCGAAGATGTGTAATGGATGCAAGACTTATAGAGGTTGGGGGAGTGAACTTTCTGACAACTACTTGGTGGTGGCCAGAATCAAGATCCAAATAAGATGGAGAAATAGAAGAAGGGAAGGATGGGAAGAAGGAGTATTTGCAAGGAGAGTGGAAAGGTTACAAGAGGATGAGAAAAAGGCAGAGTATAAGAGAGAAGTGGAGGAACGATTGGGCAAATATGAATTGGAGCAGATGGGAGACGTGGAAGGTGTGTGCAGGATATTTACAGCAGAAATATGTGCAGCATGTGATGTGGTGTGTTTGATGAAGAGAAGACGGAAGGGGGTGCAAGGAACAGCGTGGTGGAATGAAGAGGTGAGACAGGCTGTGGCACAAAAGAAGAAAGCATACAATGAATGGATGAGAAATAGGGGCGTGGAAGAAGTTGAGAGGCGGAAGAGAGAGTTATATGTAGAAAGAAAGAGAGAGGTGAAAAGATTAGTAAGAGAGAGTAAGAAGAGAGTGGATGAGGAATTTGGAAGGAATTTGAGTGTAAAGTGGAGGGACTGTAAGAAAATGTTCTGGAAAGAGGTGAAGAGAGTAAGACAGGGCGGAAGTGAAGTTAGCAGGGGAGTGAAAGATAAAAATGGTAGATTACTAGTGGAAAAGGGAGAAAAAGTGAGCAGAGGGGAGAGAACACTTTAAGGAATTGTTGAACATAGAGGATGGAAGTAATGAGAATATAAGTGGCTGGGGAATGGCTGGGAGAAGGAGGGAAGCGAGAAGATAGGAAGAAATCAGTAGGATAGAAGTTGTGGAAGCAATGAAGAAAGTTAAATTGGGGAAAGCCCCAGGAATTGGTGAAGTGTGTGGTGAAATGCTGAAGCATGGGGGAGAGATAGTTGTAGGATGGATGTGGAAGATGTGCAGATTGGCCTGGGAGGAAGGTAGAGTCCCGGAGGATTGGAAGTCAGGTATAATTATTCCTTTGTACAAAGGAAAAGGGGAAAAAGAAGTGTGTGGTAATCATAGGGGCATTTTTCTTCTTAGTGTAATAGGAAAAGTGTATGGTAGGATATTTATTGACAGAGTTAGAGAAAGAACAGAGGAATTAGTTGGAGAAGAACAGGGAGGGTTTAGGAAGGGAAGAGGTTGTATAGATCAGATATTCATTCTTAGATCTTTAGTGGAAAAGTTTCTAGAGAAGGGAAAGAAGTTGTATGCGGCTTTCATGGATTTGGAGAAAGCCTATGACAGGGTGGATAGACAAGGATTGTGGAAAGTATCAAGAATATATGGAGTAGATGGGAAGTTGTTGAATGCTGTGATGAGTATGTATGATGGTGCAAAGGCTGCAGTGCGTGTGGATGGTGAACTGAGTGAATTTTTCTCTTTGAAGGTTGGGTTGAAACGGATGTGTCACATCTCCATGGTTCTTCAGTCTGTACATGGATGGGGTAATAAAAGAGGTACAAGGTAGGGCAGTGGATGTTGGAGTGGCCCTGGTGAGAGAGGGTAGTGTTTGGAAACTCCCTGTACTGTTGTTTGCAGATGATACTGTGTTATTGAGTGAAGACGAAGGGGAGCTGCAGGGCTTGGTTGATGAATTTGGGAGAGTGTGTAAGAAACGGAATCTAAAGGTGAATGTAGGGAAGAGTAAAGTGATGGTCTTTGAGAGAGGTGAAGTCAGGGAATGCACAGCGAGGTTGGATGGTGAGGAAGTGGAAAATGTGAGTTCGTTTAAGTACTTGGGTAGTGTGATGAGTAAGGATGGAAGTTTGGAGGGTGAAGTGCATGAAAGGGTACAGCAGGGAAGAAAGGTTGCTGGTTCCTTGAAAGCAGTGATAAGAAACAGGGAAGTGAGCATGGAAGTGAAAAAGTCACTACACGACAGTATTGTGATACCAACTCTAACGTATGGAAGTAAAGCTTGGACGCTGTTGAAAGGACACAAGTCAAGAGTGAGAGCAGTGGAAATGAGTTATTTAAGAGGAGCCTGTGGAGTCACATGGAAAGACAGGCTGGCAAATGAGGATATGGTATGGATGTGGATGCGATAGGAAGCGTTAGGAGGAATACACTGAGGTGGTTTGGCCATGTGGAGAGGATGGAGGGTGAAAGACTGACGAAGAGAGTGTATGTGAGTGAGGTGGAGGGGGGGAGAGGGAGGGGGAGGCCGAGGATGAGATGGAGGGATGGGGTGGAGAGGTATATAAGAGAGAGGGGTGTGAGTTGGGAGCAGGGCAGTGAAATGGCCAGGGACAGGGCAACGTGGAGGTGATTTGTTTGTGGCCACCCCTGACGGGATTGAGGCTTCTGGCAATTGATAGGATGGATGGATGGATGAATTGCGTAAATACTGTAATGTTGGGTGATTTTAGGTCGACTCCTCGTCCTAAAGACACCAGCGACTGAGTGAGGTCCTCTTTCTAGACCGGAAATAGATCACTTACAAAGGAACAGGGCATAAAAACTCGGCAAGACACCTTAACACATATATTGCCTTAATCCAATTTCCCTTACAATATACATACAGTGGTGCACTAGATGTGGAACGGGTATAGTGACAGGCTAGTTAACAATAATACATCACGTCACACAGACACTGTGATTATACCTGAGTTATTGTACAAGAGAATGTTACATAGGTATGGTGACATTGCTCATACACTCTGTCTCCTCAGACTATGCGTAGTACACTGGTCTGCTGCACTTAGGTATCGCCACACACTTGTATATTGCTCTAGTCCTGGGAACTTAGGCACTGACACAGCACACTGAGTACGTTAGGTTAGAGACACATAATTTACTGGTGGTGTGGTTCCCGGGAATCGGAGGGAGTCCTACAGGTGAGCTGTCCTGCAGTAGGTACGGGACTGCTACTGGGCACATTTCTGGTCCTGGGTGCAGGGAGGTCCTCCCTTGTCAGGGCCTCGACCTGGTGAGGGGCCCTCAGCGCTGGGGCCAAACAGCATCAGGAGTCGGGCCTGCCGTTTCTTATTCCGGGCAGATGGCCAATGGTGAGTGGGTCCCGGGGTCCCGCCCTGGGGTCCGAGGATTGGCCCTAGGAGACTTGGGACTGCGGTCGCCTCTAGGTTTGGGTGCCGTCGGGTTGGCTGCGGCACATCGTCCGTGGGGCATCCGTCAGGATCCGACGTCATCCAGGGGCAGGCTGGAGGGCATGGATCCCTCCTTCAGTGACCGGGCCTCGCCACCACTCCTGGAACGGCAGCACCTCCAGGGAACCACATCTGGAGGGAGAGACAGAGGGGTGTCCCGCACAGCCACCGGGTGGAGAGTGGACTGTGCAAGGGGCTTTCTTCTCTGGGAGAACCCTCGGAACTGTGGACGAAAGGTGTACAGTGGCCGTCCATTCTCCGATGCGTACAGTGGCCGTCGTCACGGTTCCACAGGCCCTTAGACTAGCATCAGAAGGACGTACAGTGGCCGTTCCTTCCCCGGTGCGTACAGTGGCCGTTGCCGCGGTGCTGCTCCCGAAGGAGGAAGAGGCAGATGAGGGACGTACAGTGGCCGTTCCCTCCCCGGCATGTGCAGTGGCCGTTGCTGCTGGTCTGCCTGCCCAACGGGAAGTAGCTGAGGGACGTACAGTGGCCGTTCCCTCCCCAGTATGTCCTGTGACCGTTATCGCGATGCTGCTCCCATAGGAGGGGGAGGAGGTGGATGAGGGATGTACAGTGGCAGTTCCCTCCCTGACGCATACAGTGTCCGTCATCGCGGTTCCACTCCTACCTTTGCCTGTCAGTGTGCGTACAGTGGCCGTCACACCAAGGCAGGCTCCAGATGTGGCTGCAGCAGAAGGACATACAGTGGCCGTTCTTTCCCCGATGCGTGCAGTGGCTGTCATCGCGGTACTGCAGGGAGAAACAACTGAGGGATGTACAGTGGCCGTTCCCTCCCTGGTACGTCCTGTGGCCGTTACCGCGGTGCTGCCAGGGACTGAATCTGGAGCAGTCCCACCTCAATCCTGATGAGGACTGGTCCGGCCGAGAAGTAGTCTCGCATCCCTGTGACGTGGTTGGGCTGGTTGAGGGGAGGAGGGACACAATGTCGGGGCGCACCTGAGCCCATCTTGCTGTGAGCCAGTGTTTCGCTCACCTGGCCCATTGTGGTGTCCTCCTGGGGTGGGGGTGGGGCTGCGGCTCCATAGCGGGGTGGGGGATCTGGCAGCAGGAGCGCATTTCAAGTACCATGCATGGGATTACTAATAAGTTATATACAGAAATAAACTGGTATGGAGGGACTCCTAGAAAACCTAAATTGACAGAATGTGACACCTTGACTGTATCCAGGACAACAGAGGAACATATCATCCTTTGCCAGTTTAGTCGTGCATATCACACGTTAATATTCCTCTGTTGCTGTTGTGGTCCCAGGCCCATCTGAAATGTTAACCCAGGGGACTGCAGGCATCAGTTACCCTTTCAGCAGTCAGCCATCCTCTTTTCAAGGATGGAAGTTGATGAAGGACATTTGTATGGTCAAGCAGTATAGCCACCCTGTTGTATCAGTGCTGCCACATTAAAGCATCCCACTCCAGCACCAGCCATAGTCCTTTGTGTTAATGATGTAAATTCTGACCATATTAGAGACAAATGCAATACAAGAGAATTTAAAAGTGAAATGTGCATAATATGTTGCCAAGGAAGAGGTGCTAGAAAGCCTCTTGAGCATAATAGCCCCATTCTTTTCCCTGACCTTATCTGACAAATTGTGTGAGCATGTGTCTGAGTAACTGGACCTGTATACACAAATGTGAGCCATGCCCCCCTCCCTTTTTTTTTTTTTTTTTTTTTTTAGTGTGGATCTTGTTCCTGATATTCCTTGAAGTGCACAATGACCTGATTCATGCCTACCACAAGATGTGTGCCTGCCATGTGACCCTTGTTTCTGACATTCATTTACTTGTGTGAATCTGCTGACCTAACAACTTGTCCTGACCTGACCTGATCCACTCCTGCCATGTGACCCTTGTTCCCAGTATTCCTTGACTTGTGTGAATCTCTGCTTACCTGACCTAACTTGATCTGTGCCTGGTGTGAGTGGCCCTTGTTCTTGATATTCCTCGACTTGTGAAAGTGCGCTGACCTGACATGACCTGCTCCCTGTGTGCCTGCCATATGACCATTGAGCCTGTGCCTTCCCTCCCATAGCCTCCTTGCCACCATGCAACCGAGGCCGCGGGGTGGTGCGCTACGAGAGACTGCCAGACACCGTCATGGAGGGCAGCCCCATACAGGCAGATGTGGTATGGACTACAGTACACATTTACCAGTCTGTGTAGTCCTCTTGTTGTCCCTTCACTATAATGACATATTTTTGTATTTTTTTGTTGCTGCCTTCAGATGATTTCATTCAGCTTAAGAGACTTTCCCAACTGGAAAAGTTGATTAGAGCTTCAGTCAATCTGTTTAGTACGAAAGCTGTTTTCCAGGTATTTTTTAAAATTCTTCTGGAGGTAGCAAGGATGAAACTTGGAATATGTCATCAGACTGAATGGACTGTAAAGCCAGCACCATAATTATGTAATATCATGTATGAACATCTGTTAGCAGTATAACTTTTGTGTGCTTCTCCTTAGTGCATGTTGTAAGTTATGTCCATAGTTATTATTATTTGATCAGGTGCAGTTAGTCATTTTGGAAGCATCACAGTAATTATGCCCCCAGCAGCATCTTTATGCACATATATTTGAGAGTACCAAATACAACCAGATTTGATCAGTAACCAGAGCTCTAAGAACAGCATTTCATTGCTGCTTTGATACTTCCACAATAAACAATGTGCTTGCAGTATTAAGGAAGATTAGAGTTAATGTTAGGGAAAATGACATTTGGTAAATTGTTTAAATTTGATGATACCCATTTCATTTTCTTAATAGAAAAAAGACAGGATGATCATTATATTGATAATGTTATGCAGATCAGGCAAAACAACACTCCTGGCGAGGTACTGGCAGCTTGTGAGACCCAGTGTCTTCAGGACAAGACCGCATCAGGACTGCAGAACACCTGCACGTACTTCGACTTCCACCCAGGCCGCAAGATAGAGTACTACAAGGGAAGTGAGATTGGGTACACTCAGAGTCGGTGCATGCTGTCCCGTCCACCTGATCGGTTTCAGGATGTCAGCTACCGATACGAGGAGGATCGGATGCACTTTCGAGAAGTTTGCTACACAGGTGTGTTGTAGCTCAACTGAGATTCTTTATCTAAATAGCTTTAGAAATTTCATAACACCTCTTTCAAAGCTATTTTTCTGCTTATTACGTACCAGCATCCTCTTTTATCTTCCTGATGCAAACTGTGTTGCTATTAATATGATGTAAATACATACAGGAGATTGTTGAGGTATAATATGCAAAATACAATTCTAAGTAGAAGAGATAATATGCAGTTTCCCAGGTCTCATAGAATATTACTCTAAGTTTTAAAAACAAACCTATGATCAACTTTCCCAGTGTTAATAACAAGAATTACTCTGGTGATGTCATTGATGGTGGTGTTAATACTAAAGATGATGTGAATAACACTACAGATGCTAATAATGGCAATGAAAATTCAGTACTACTGGCGTAGTAGACACGTTTTAACCAGGTGGAACTGAGCCGCACTCACAGCTTAGATACATAATACTGTATTGTAATGGCTGTCTGAAATTCAGGGAGCCTCTGTTATGAAGTAGGCATGACCTCTCCTTAGTTATTATAGATCTTTCACCTCATCTTGCTTCAGATTTTCATCCCTTTGTAGCATATTTCACATAGCTTAGCAGCAGAAATTGACAGTGCTAAGACTGGCACATTTTCATGACTAGCATCACATCCTAGTACTGCATTAGTCTCGTAATTTCTGGTCAGCATTCTAGATGAAGTGATGACAATTTTAAGCCAGGCTAGAGTAAAACTCCCTATAACAGTAATTGCAATGACAGAATCGGTGGTGCGAGCTGAGTGTCCATCACGCCTGTACGTTATGGAGAGACGACTCAACAAACAGTTCAACCCCATCGACAGATATGAGGTCCGTGATGCCCGCACCCTGGAGGAGTGTCAGGATAGGTGAGTTACCAGCGGATTATGGGGGGAGTGGGAGAAAGGTGTGCTTGTGTGTCTGTTTGTGTATGGAGGGGGGTTTCATCAGGTGACACTGTGCTTCTACCTTTTCTTTAGCTTGTGTTAAGGACTGCAGTAGAAAGTCAAAAACAAAATGAACAGTAAAGGATGATGGAAGCTGTTATTGATAATTTCTCCCACTTCATGTTTCAGCCCACCTCCCATCCTCCCCACAGGATCATAAAGGGATTTTAAGGTCCTAACCATTTCTTGCAGTGAACAAGTCACCATTGCACTTAGTTATTGTCAATAATTATATTGTTTGGTCATATATTTCACTTTAACATTCTTTTCAGGTTGGTGTAGGTTTGGTAGCTATAAGACTAAAGGCAAATGGATATACAGGCTGTATTATGCACAGCTTAAGATTAAGATGCTTTATAAATATTGTATGTCCCCATTTCCTTTCTTCTCCTCTTCCTCTTCTGTTCTTCACTGATTTCTCCATGTCTGCTATCCCTTAAAAAAAAAAGAAATCATATTTTTGCAGAAAGGACAAGAAAATGTGTTTATAAAATTTCTATGTCTCACCTTCGTCATGGAAAAACAAATCTATGATGACAGACGCAGTGGAGTCTCAGGTGTAGATATGCTTGTGAATCCCTCCATTGACTACAGTTCTCCCCAATGTCTCAACCAGTATGTCATTGACCCCCTAGGGACCTGCTTAACCTAACCTGCCCCTTCACCTGACCTGACCTAACCTGCCTTTCCCCCAGGTGTCTCAACCAGTATGCAGATGACCCCCTTGGAACCCGCCGCACCTGCCGTAGTGGGACCTTTGTGAGGGACACCCAGACCTGCTACCACTCCGGCTACACCATCAGAACACACCCATACCTCCTACTGACCAACAACACTGTGGACTACTTTGAAAACACCTGTCTTACTAGTACGTAGTGATCAGAGTTGGTAAACCAATTAGATCTTGCTAAATGTTGTGTCAAAAGATGTTGAAATACTGCATTGCAAAACTTGTTCTTGATCAAACTTGTGCTTACACTAAACCTAATGCTACTCACCTGAACCCAAGTATTCCTTGACTTACCCTAGCCTAACCTAACTTTATGTATTTAACATAACATCACCTAATTTAACCCGACCCTAACTTTAACCAAATAGGATTATAATATTGTATTATGTAGGTGACATATCCTGTCCTAATTTAAACAAAGCTGACTCGACCTAAACTGATCTCACCTAACTTTTTTAACAGAGGACCGTCGTTGCCCAAAAAACAAGTTGCTGTTTGTGGTGGCAGTGAATCATGAGCTGGTGGGGCCATATGACACAGAGGTGTACAGAAATGTTGACTTGGAGCAGTGTCAGGATCATTGTCTGGAAAGCAAATATATCTACTGCAGGAGCCTTGAGTATGATAAGAAGACCAGAATATGTACTTTGTCAGCAGAGGATAGTGTCAGCAAGCCGCATCGTCTCACTAACTCGACCTCGGATAGCCGACTCTACTATCAAGTTATGTGCATTGATGGAGGTGGGTTGAGTGAGAGAGAGAAAGATCCTCCATAATTGCAAAGTACAATACAAAACAAAGTGCTGTATTTATGACAGAAAAGTAATGGAGGAGACCCACTTGGTTGATCAGACAGTGTCCAAAAACACATGATGAGCAAGGGAGAGAGAGTCCCCTTTCCTTAATTATTAAATGCAAAATGGAGCATTTACATTTGAAAGGTAATTAGAGAAGCTCCCTTTTATTTGATCAGGTAGTGAAAAAAAGAAATCATTCCCAACCCAGTTATGGAATGAAACTCTCCACTTATGCTATTTTATCATTTCATGGAATAACAATACCTGTTTTTCATGTGTTGACCTACATCTTTGTCCGACAGAGAATGTGATTGGCCAGTATGCATTTGATAATGCCAACACACAGCAGCTGAATCAGAGGCGCTTCAATGATGTGCGTACTGCCTTCCAGCTCTTTAGGGAGCAGCGCCTTGAACTGGATTCAGGGTGGGTGTATACAGTATATCCTTGTGTGTTTGGCCCATTTCACTGGGTGTGCTGTTGATAAATCTCCCACTTTTGTATTTTCTCTTTCATTGTGTATGGATCCTGTCTTACCCCATTCTTAGGGTGGAAAAAAGTTCAGAATGATGATGATTTACTTCCTCATGTGTTATTGTACTTCATGTTACTCCATAATTGTATTTTTACTTCTTGATGTCCTAACTTTTTGAACGGTGTCATTATATGTAACCTCCATAAATCCCTTCAGTACTGTATGCAATTCCTAAGTTGGTTAGATTTATCTAGAGTAGCAACAATAAACTAAAGTTACATTATTGGATTGCAGGGATTAATACTGTCTCCATTAACCATCTTATGGTCAGAATAACTCTAGTACAAGAGACAGCTGACATTAGATGAGCATTATATTAATTTATTTAGTTGGGTGAGTGACAAGAGCATGAAAGTGTTCAACTGGTCGTCTATGCAGCTTCCGTGGGTACAGGGAGCTTGACCAGCCCATGACTTTGGCTCAGTGCCTGGATGAGTGCTTGGAGGAGAGGCGGTTCCTGTGTCGCTCCGTCATGCACTCCGAACGCACTCGTGTCTGCCGCCTCAGCAACTATGACCAGCTCAATGGCAGACTAGTCCGAGACCCCAACTTCCATTACTTCGAAAACCTTATGGGTTAGTGAGTGAGTGTGTATGTAAAAACAGTGAGTGAATGAAGTAATAGTAGTGAATAAGTGAATGATTGAGAATGTGTGTATGTAGTACCAGTAAGTGAATGTGTATTGTAGCTGTGAGTGAGTGATTGAATGTAATAGCTGTAAACAAGTGAGTGAGTAAACGAGTAAGTGTAGCAACAACAAGTAAATAAGAGTGGGTGAGATGAATACCTACAAGCATATTAATGAGGTGAGGCAGCAACTGGATGAATGTGAAAATGAATGATGATAGTCATGAGTGGACACAAGGAACTCAAAGGTGGAGAGTTACATGGTAGGCCAAGAAGAGATATGGTAAATGAATGTGTACATGGTAGGCCAAGAAGAGATATAGTAAATGAATGTGTGAAAAATAAAAATGCATATAAGTTAATAAGGCAAGGGTATTCCCTGCAGATTGAGTTGACTGAATGAATTATGTACTGAGGGGCAAATGACACCCTTTTTTTAAATTGACATCTGATGAATTGACTGTCTGCTGGATGTGAATTACATCTAAAAGAAAAGTACAGAAAATATGTACAGATGGTTCAGTCTGTGATATGGAGCCAGGATTACAAAGGCATCATTAATGTGTGAATGATTTTGTGGCCCGTATCACTGGGCATGATGATAGTTCTCCTGCTTTAATACTTTCTCTCCTTGTTTTAGGATCCCGCCTCACCTCATCCATATGTGGGGAGAACAGGTTATTATGATGGTGATGATTGGTTGGGAGACTTTGGCAGGAACCTTAAAACAGTTTTTCTTTTAGGAGTTTTATCTCTCATATATAATCATAGGCTATATTTTCCTTGATTTTGAAGTTTTCATAGCACCTTGTCATAAGCAATTTAGTGTGCACATTGCCCTTTAATATCTTTTAGTATATTCTTGATGTAGACTAGTCAGTATTAAGAAAAGATATAAATAAGATACTGGTGAATAATGTGATGCAATATGCAAGATAATGACTGAGGAAAAAGTGCCACAGACTCTATTATGACAGTGAGAATACAGCATATGTCTACTAGTGTCTATCTGCTGATATACAAGAATGGTATAGTCAGAATGTTAGACATTCCAGTGTTTATTATTTTCCTTTTTCATTGCCAGTATTACTTATTAAAAAGGTCAGGATGATGATGATGATGGTAATATGAACAGTTACAGCTCTGTAAAGCTGATAATTTATCATGCAGCTGTAATGTTCCAGCACACCAAAAGTTCAGTATGTTAAGATTTGATTAGCACTGCCACCTCAGAGTGACAGTTTATATAAGCAGAATGTTGAGGGAGGTCATCATGTTCCCAGTATAATATGAAGAGAAAGTATTATGTTACTCTACCCATTACTGTACAGTCTAGAAGTACAGCATAATCAGGTAATAAAATTTCAGGGAATCATTGTAAGGTTCCCAAAATACTGTCACTTTTTCCATACATTAAGTGTTGTAAACTAGGGAAAGCAGACAAATCATCATTATAGATAGCACTGGAACTGTAATAGGCAATTTATTTGTATTTTTATTGTCTGAATAGCAAAAGAATGTAAAAGTAATATAATGATTAATTGTCATGGTAAAAATTGTAAGATCAAGTGTGTGTGTATATGTCTAAACTGTCATTTTTACTCACTCCCCTGTAACATGTATGTTTATGGTGTTGGCGTAGTGAACATAGTGGGGAATCAGTTAGCGGCTGGATCGGCTGAATCATCCGTGGCTGTGGCGGATGATCACAAGACAGATGACACAGATGCAGTGGGCCCTGGTAGTGCAGGGCAGACTGGAGCCACTCGCCCTGGACTGAGAGGCAGTGGAGACAACACAGATGATAGATTTGGGGGTGACAGAGGGAGCGGATTCTCTGGCGATCGAGACACTGGTATCGTGAGCAACAGGGGATCTTTTGGAGGCAGTAGCAGCAGTGATGCATTTGGAAGCAGTTTTGGAGGAAACAGAGGTAGTGTTGGAGGGAGTAGAACAAGTGATGGAGGAATCCGGGACAGATTTGGAGGCAGCGGCCCAGCAAGTGATGGAGGAATCCGGGACAGATTTGGAGGCAGCGTTGACAGGTTTGGGAGCAGTTTTGGAAGCAACAGAAATAACGATGGAGACAGAGACAGATTCGGAGGAAGTCGAGGCAGCTTTGAAGCTGAGCACAGGAGTGGTACTAGAGGAAGCAGCACTGATGATGATGATAGAGATTCTGCCAGCAACCGGGCAGGCTTTGGCAGTTTTGGTTTCAGCAGCCGTAACAACAACAACAATGACAATGGCAGCAGACGGGGCTTTGGTGCTGGCACTGGAGTAGACGATGACAGGAGGTTCCGTCCACTCTCCCCATCTCGGCCTCTGGGAAACCAAGTGGACTGGCCTGGCCGGGACCAAACCAGTGGCTTCAGCAGTAGCGGGAGGGAGCAAGGATCACCCACAAGGACATTTGGGTCAGCAAGGCAAGGAAGTGGACTCATCGGAGACGACATCCCAGCTGGGGAAGGTACCATGCATGTCACCTGCTTCTCAACAAAGCATCAGGAGCTTTTGATTTATTTGCTGTATGAAATCTTTGACAACAAGCTCCATTCCTGCCTGATTACCAAGACTTTGCCAGTGCATGACCATTGCTAGATGTAAAAGACTCAGAAATTCTTATAGAGTGCATGACAAACTCTGAAAACAACTGTATTTCGTTCGGTGTTTTGTAAGAGATGCATGGCAATATGTGAACTGACAGCGCATGGAAGTGTTGCAGCCAAAATGCTGAGATGCTGTGCATGATGTGTAGTGCATTAAAATTGCTTAAGAGTGCATGGTATATTACTAGCTGATATGTTGAAGTTGTGCATGATAGTTACAATTACAAGCTTTTACATGATATTTGCCTTGGCCCCTGTACTGTGCATGGTATCCCATTTTAAGCTGTGCCAACCCAGCTTAGTGAAGAAACAGTGAAGCAGGCAAAGGTCCCACCACCTTTGTCCTGCAATTTGCATGATCCCGCAGACTAACTGACCCATCACTCTTCACCACAACAGTCGACATTAACATAAGATTTTGGTTACATTCAGTGGCAGGTTGCCTCTTTTTCATTTCGTGGTTGTTCTTGCTGTTGTGTGTATTTGCCCTGTGCTGGCATGCAGTTGTTGAAGGGAGTAAGTTGACTTTCACTTGAGTCATCATCCATGACTTTTAGGTAAACATTGTGGTGGACTACTTTTTTTTTTTCCCCCTTGGGAATGTGGAGTGGCATTGACAGTGGATATGTTATTAATACCCTCCAGAGGTGATGTGTTGTGTGTAGTGCAGAGAACAGGTGGGATAGTTTCTATATCCATTATTATTTTTTCTTACAGATTTTATTATTGTATATAAATCTGTTCCAGCTAATATACTGATAATACTTTTTTTTTTATTATTTGGTGTCTCATATTTCAGAGCGTAATTCCTTTCTCACACCCTTTTTTTCTCCCAGTATTGCTCTCACATGCTCCCACTGTTTCCTTGTCATTTAATTTAGTATCACACTTATTACTGTATCATTTCATTTGTATGTCTTCACTTTTTCATCTTGCTTTTATCTCTTCCCACTCTCTTTCTTCCAATTCTTGTACCATGACTTACCCACCTGGCTGCTCTTACAGGGAACAGTCTTGGTTTTGGTGGGTCATCAGGTGACAGAAATCCAAGACCCACTGGTGGTACTGGAGGGCGCTTTAGTGGCAGTGGCTCCTCTGGGAGTGACGGCTTCTTCGGAAGCGGTGGATCCTTTGGGAGTGGTGGATCTTTTGGCAGTGGCGGATCTATTGGTGGTGGCGGATCTTTTGGGAGTGCTGGTGGATCCTTTGGGGGTGAAGGAAGTTTTGGTGGTTCCGGACTCGCGTCCTCACGCTGTTTTGGTTCCAATAATTTTGAGCCTGTGGGGACACGCCTCCGCCTCCGTTCCCAGTACATTCGGGACTTTGAGAGTACTTCATCCCTGAGTGAGTGCAAGAGGGCATGTCTCAATGAGCGGAGCTACACCTGCCGCAGTTTTAACTACAGGTGAGTCATTTCTGAAACTTATATGCTGGAAATGTGGACAGTGCACATGAAACTATCTTTTGTATAAACATACTGTACTGTTCTTGACTTAAGTATTGCCATAAACAAAAATAAAAAGCAGACTGGTAATGCTCTACAAGCAGTCTTCATTAGTTGTACATGTGAGGGATGTGTTCCTCAATTTATACTATAAACTTTTAAAAATGAAAAATCAGCTGTATAGGTAGCCATGCAACCTTAATACTCTCAGGCTTCTATGGCTCATTCAGTTATATAAAATCATCTGGCATTAGTTGAAATACATAATAGAGTTCTCCCAGTCATGAGAGAGTTAATGGTGACAGTAAGAATTAGTGCTCAAGCCCATGATTCATTCACAGTTAATAATTTGGCCATAACTGGAACATAGTATGGTACTAAGAATTACCTCAACCATAAGAGAGTTAATGTGCAAGTTTTCTGTAATTTATTTTGAACCCAGTGCAAAACAACATAAAAAAAGAGAAACTGATACTGGAGATGCACTGTATTGGTGCCTCATGATATTTAGAGAGAGAATCCGTTATAAGATATGTTTTCTCGTGTTTCTTTTATGTGCAGTGCTATCCATTTTCCAGTCATAAAGCTGTTATTGCTAGGATTAGATTTTCAAATCCTTGAAACAGGAAACTACTGTAATGATAATGTAAAGTACTGTTGCCCATGAAAATCATGTTGCTTTGCTTTCTGTTCTCTCACTGGACTTTGATAGTTACTCTTGTGAATCTGAAGCAAGCATCACTGATAACACTGATAAGCAGTCAGGTCAAGCTGTCAGTGTCAGTTGTTGCAGATTCAAAAGGCTCATTGTCAGAATACATGAAGAGAAAAAAGCAAGAGAGGCAGGATGATTTTTGTTACCTGTACATGTGTTCTTTATCTTTTTTACATTTGACTGGCTAGGAAGTCCACTCCTGAACTATTTTTGTGAGCCAGGGTTTCTGCTCACCCTCTGTCCCTATCCTGGGCAACCAGATGGAAGTTGTAGCTAAGGTCTCATACCAAATGACGACCTGCTTATGGTGGTTCAGAACTCTTCCACACCGCACAAATCACAGTGACATGACAGTTGTTTCTCATACGTTCAGGCAAAGCTGTAGATCATCACTTTAGCACTGGACAATGGGTCTTCATTCAATGTGAAACCCAGACTACAAATTCATTTCATCCAAGTGTAGAATCAGGGAATGAGGCAGAGACTGTGGACTGCATTGTTAACCCCACTACTTCAAGGATTTGTCTTACTTAATCCCAGCAGTTTCATTCAGTTTATGGGATCCATCTTGTTGAAATAGTGGTTAATGTGGTTCATCTAATTCCTTCACCACCAGTCATCTTTCCAATGCTAAAGGTGGTAGTAAAAAGAAGATTTGAAATACATCAGTGGAAATAGGGATTAAAACTAACATAGTCTGACAGTCATTAATAAAGCCCAAGCTGAGAGGGAAGAATGTTCATTTATTTATTTATGTGTCTGCTAGATGTACTCTGTAATATGACATGCAGGCTAACCACATCTAATGCCCATAACGTTCCATAAAAGACTCAGAAATATTGGGTTTGCATCCCCCATTGCCCGTACAGCTTTAAAGATACAGCTTTATCTCTCACGAGTTTGTACTGATTAACACTAGTACGGTTGTGTTGTATAATATTGATCCACTTTTTTTGTTGAACAGTTATGAAACTTGTATATATTATTCTGAAAACTGTGTTTGGCCCTGAATACTGCATCAGTGTGTTTCAGAGGTCATTGTTCAATGCCTTGCTATTTATTATAATGAAGTGAATAAATAAATATATATATATATATATATATATATATATATATATATATATATATATATATATATATATATATATATATATACTGTATATATATATATATATATATATATATATATACTGTATATATATATATATATATATATATATATATATATATATATATATATATGGCTGTGACTGTTCATGTCAAAAGAGACCTCCACTGCAACCCCAACATATTGCCAGGTGGCTAGTATATATCCATCATAGTTGTGATGTGCTAATTCATCAGTACTCGACACTCATCATCATCATTTAATCCTGTGTTGCCCCTTGAGGAGCATAGGAGCCCAGGGCTAGGCAAGTTGGTCCTGACATTTAAGATGAGAATGACCAGCCTCACTCATCCCTGAGTGGCATTACGTGAGCAATAAACCCAGTCACCTCTTGGATATAAACCAACACAGGCTCAATCTGGTTGGAGTGCCTTAATTACCCACTAAACCACCAGGCACCATAATTTGGTTATATGGTTACTACCCAGCATAGTAAACGATTTACTGGTGTACAGGAACCCATTTGGATTGTCAGTCAGTGTAGAGTCACTCGTAGACAGAAGGAAGAGGAAAGAAATAAGGAAAGAAGGACATAAGAGGAAGGAAGGAAGAGAGGAAAGGGCAGCCACCCAAGGGCAGCACTACATCAAGTGAGTGAAAGGTGAGCACCCCCACCTACTGGTACTATACTGTATACTGTATATTACTTAGCTGATTTTTATCATGTTTATAGTCTCCCTCAAATACCCCTGTGGCTGAAGCTATCTTATTTAGGGTTGTACTGCCGCCTTCACATGACTCAGTGCTGAATGACAACCCAAATGGTTTCTTGAAGGCCAAGAAACCCTTCACTATATTAGGTGATAACCATTTACTGTAATCATTTGGACACCTGGTGGTTGAGTGGTTATGGCAATCCAGTCAGATGTGATCCATTAGTGATTGCATCTAATGGATGCTTGGGGTTTATTGCTCAGCTAATACCTCTTAAGGGTAGCATCTGCTCACTCTTGTCTTAGAAATCTGAATTAAGTAGCTTAGCTTTGGGTCTCGATGCTCATGAAGGGGTACTAATGGATTGGATGATTGATGGGACAATAATGGATTGGTGGATGGTAGATAGATGCAGATAGATTACTTTAGTTTTGCTGATGGAGATCGTAGTATTCAAGAGATCCCCAACAGCCAGAGTGTTAACTGTAGCTTAATGAGTAAGTACGAGACAGTGAGGGAAGACTCAGCACTGCCAGAGAGCCCCAGCGAGAGTATCAGTACAGCAGGTCAGCAGTTTTGTACATGTACAGTGAATCCTCATTTAACATACTTTCACATAGCACATTTTTCGCTACAGACCTATTAATCAACACAGGAACACTTCACACAGCTTGCCGTTATTCATAATTTTTTTATTATAGAGACAGCATTAGTATAGTACAGTATTGTATTTTATTCCAGCTAACAGTAGATGTTGTTACTGTAATCATTGAGTGAGTCATGAGAGCTTGAGAGGGCTAAACAATCAAGATATGTAGGGACTAGCCAAGATTGATACAACTCACACTGGCAGTTATCCAAATATATTACAGTACTTAATTATTTAAATTGCTTATTTAATTCAAGTAGGCACGAAGAGAGTGTATGTAAGTGGGGTGGAGGGGGGAAGAGGGAGGGGGAGGCCGAGGATGAGATGGAGGGATGGGGTGGAGAGGTATATGAGAGAGGGGGGTGTGAGTTGGGAGCAGGGCAGTGAAATGGCGGGGGACAGGACAACTTGGAGGCGATTTGTTTGTGGCCACCCCAAACGGGATTGAGGCATCTGGCAATAGATAGATAGAGATAGACATCCAGTCACAACATTGAGTACACTTTGACATATTTGCTGCCCTGAATATTATCGTTAAAAACCTTTTCATGGAACATTACTTTCACTTTAAACAGTTTTTGCCCAACAAGTTAGTTTTCATGAATATATCTACATTGTTATGTGAGGAATTACTGTACTTTCAGAGTTTTGCATCTTGATTTTATCAGCATGGTTTTTTTTCCATCTTTGTTGGAAATAATTTTTTTCTTCATTTGGCCAGCATGTTCTTCCCTTCATTAACATTTCTCTTAATTATTCTTTGCTGTATTACTGAGCATGAAGCCAGTAACCATGTTTTGTTGTCCACCTCTGTGCTTGCCACTTAAGTCCTTTCATTACATACTGGATGTAGTGTATCATGAAATGTATGCCAGTCCTTGGATCTGGTATAATCCTCATTCATCACATACATATGACAGTACTGTACACAGTTCCCCAGACCTCATTTGGTGCTTTCCCCCCCCCCCCTGATAGTGTTGCTTCCTTTTGTTCGTCTATAATTTCTATAACAAGAACAATTGCAATGATATTTACTGTATATCCTACATTAAAGCAGACCCCCTAATGACCTTTCCGGAATGTTGAGTACTTGAAAAATATACTTGTACTAGGTACAGTATATTAAATATATAGAGTGTGGTTTTGAAACGTGTGTGCCTCCTCTGCCCCCAGTGAAAATTTGGCTACCAGTGAAGAAAGCAGAGAGCCACAGTGATGTAATATTTGCCTTAATGTCTACATTTTCTCTGAGTCTCGGGATTGAAAGCCTACCCTTGGCACACATTTGACATGAATGCTGGTAATATTTCCATTCACACCCTGTCAGTTCTACCGGTGACATAAGTACAGTATGCAGATTCTTGCACACACAAACTTAGCCATTACCTCAGCTTTCACATGACTCACTCTCACCACAGACATCCCTTCATTGTTCATACTTGGTCTCCGTCTGAGGAGAAGGCCTATTCCTGTAGTGGATCCCATGTGAACAATTACAGTTACAGAAGAAAGTAGCCATATATAAATTTTCTGGAAAATTAATACAGTATCTGCAGGTAATTTAAGAACACACCGACTATGGTATATGTCTAAATATAGTCTTTAGACAATGCAGGACAGTGCATATAACCAGGCTTAATGGAAACTAAGTATATCTCCTTCCTCAGTGACATAGAACCATGCAGGCCACATGATGATAATTTTTATAAATACAGTATAAGTATTCAGTCATTAGTTGTGTCTGTTAGTAACTTATAATACACAATGACCATCACAGCATATATATATATACATCCATGGTAGTAAGAGTAGAAGAGGGGAGGTTTGGCAACGTCCACCATCATTGTTGTACGGTACTTGCATTATCTTCCTTACTAATGAGTGAACTAGTAGTGGAATCATTCAGCATAAGAAAAGTTTTGTAATTCAAGGGTGGCAATATTGACAGATGAGTCTTCTCAGTGGCCATGTCAGTCACTGTAGACCATGGTGTGTTATTAACCCCATCACCCCTATGAAATATTACTCATTTTATTCTTGGTACATCCAGATGATATTATTCACTTAATAAAAGCCTTCTTGTTGCACTAAGAGGTAATGGAGTTTGTTTATAATATTTCCAATACTAGTTTCTCCAGATGGAAAGAAAATATAAAGGTGGTACCAAGACTCATATAGAAGCACATCATCAAACTGAAGAGATTAATATCAGCCAGTTGCTCTGTGTTAGGTGGTATTTTGCACTTTTAAAGCTTCTCTCAAGCAGGAATGATCAGCTGCCATTTAGTCTTATTCTCAAGCAACTTTGCTGTGTCTTGCTTACCTTTGTCAGTATTTGAGACTGCCTTAAAAACATTGAGAGTGGACAAGGTGGCCTTGCGTGGGACTCCAGAACTTATATTGTATACTTGTGATCAGTTCCCTATCATAACTAAGGTGTCTTTTACAGGAAAAACAAAGAAGGGAGAGTGCAGAATCTTCATGTTCTTTTGTTCATCATGGAAATACATATCTTAGTTTTGATAAGGAATTACCTTAGTTTGTGAACCTCCACCTTATACTTCACCACTCATCTCATAGATTCTTCTTTGGCATGAAAATGTTCAGTGCTGCATTTACTCTTGCTTGAAATGTATTCCTCCCTCTTACCCCACCTTTTTTTTTTGTGTTATATCCCAGCACTGTGCCTTTCTCAACCAAGACCTCCCCAACCCACCCTACCCCACCTTCATCACACCCTCCCTCATCATACCATACCTCCTGCAAAACCTGTCCCACCCTCACCCAAAGCACCTTACACCTTGTGTTGGGTGCTGTTTGTTTTCCCTTTGTCCCTGTTCACCCAGTAGTACAATTAGAGACCTGGATGTAACACTAACTGTTGTGACTTGTGTTCCAGGGGAGGGTTGGAACTTAACAAAAGTTGATTATTGGCCTTAATGACCCTTTTAAAATCAGTAGGCATAAAACCTGTGAGCCATCCTTTTCCTCAAACTTACCTGACTGTGGACCCTCAAATGCTGCTCCATTGTAGCCAAGCATTCACCTTGAGACTGTGGTCCACTTTTCCCAAGTTAAAAAATGTAGACTAAAGGCTCTGTCCCTTGCAGTAAATACCACCACATTCACCACTGAGGGTCATATTATTGAAACTAAGAGTGCAAAATTGTAGACAAGCTACAGATTTTTAAAGGCAGTTTTTGTACTATTATGATAAGACATGTTTAACTTTCTTTTATCATTAGTGAATACATTCTGTAATGTGGGATGCAGGCTGATCACATGTGACAGTTATAGGTATTCCATAAATGTCTGAGGGGCTTCAGTATACAATTTTGCACTCAGTTTTAATAATATACTGTAAACCTTTCCCCAGCATGCCATTCATCCCCACCCTGCCTGCAAATAATCCAGCCCCTACCATCTTATATCCAGCCCTCTGCCACAACTAACTGCCCCTTACCATCACAACCCCTGCCCTCCCGATGCCACCACCACTAAACCCGTGCCCCCATCACCACTGTTCCCTACCCCAGCCTGCCATTAAGCGCTGCCTCTGCCTCCACTAAGCTCTGCCTGCCCACACTAAAGGTATGACACCTCTCGTGACAACTGCGAGCTGTCTGACGAGAGCACCAGCACCATCCTCCGCCTCAACAACCCCTCACACTTCGAGACAGACAGAAACAGCGACTATTATGAACGTGGCAGTGGTGCGGGTGACAGAGACACCACCTGCCATGATGGTAAGGCCACACAACAAAATTCAGCGATGATTTATGAGAACACAGTCTGACTAGTTGCTGGTAAGGGTAAGATAAATATGGAACAGGTTATATTAATCTTTTTTACCATTTCTCCCTCCCTTGAGATTAGTGATGGTTTTTGTTCTTGTATGGAATGAATATTTCTAGAAAGCTTGTGCCAGATCAACGGTTATTATGATATATTATATCATTTTTAAAAATATGAAAGTATATTATAAATGAAAAGTGAGATGCTCGTAATATGGAAAGTTGGCCCTGTAGCACGATGCCACATGAGACAATACCCATCACTGCTCTCCATCCAGGTCACCCACCGCCCCATCAGTCCTCACCATAGCCCATTCTATATTATTCATGCACTTGTTTCAGCTGAATATGAGAGATAATGTGTCTCATTTTCTTTTTTTCCCATCTCATCCCACTTTTCTTGGCTTCCTCTGCAACTTTTTCTTCCATACTCATTGATCTTTCCAATTCTGCATGGCGTTTCTTTCATTGTATTCGTTCTTTCCAATTCTACATGACTTTTCTTTCACTGTGTTCATACCTCTCTTTGATTTTTCATTTCTGTGTGACTTCTTTCGATATTCTCTTCCAAATATATCCATCTCTTCAATTCTTTGTGGCAATTGTCATTATTCATCCCATGTTATATTTGTCACTGCTTCATCACCTTCTTCTCCATCCTTGTCTCTGTCTATCATCGATCTATCTATCCATCTATCTGTCCATCTCTTCAATTCTTTGTGGCACATGTCATTATTCTTCCCATGTTATATTTGTCACTGCTTCATCACCTTCTTCTCCATCCTTGTCTCTGTCTATCATCGATCTATCTATCCATCTATCTGTTTGTTTATATTTTTCTTCCACCTTAACTTTCCCTGCCACACCTTACTGTGGGCACCTCTCAGATCATTCTTCCCCGAGAACTGTGAACTCTCAGACAAGGACTCCTCCAGCCTGAGCCTCACTGATCCTGACCACTACGAATCCAACACACTCTACCAGTATTATGAACGCCGTGTGCCCGACAACTGTCTTGATGGTTAGTTAGTGTCTTTCTCCTGATGGTGAGAGGGGAAAGGGAAGCATGTGTCCAGGGGTAGAGTGGGAGAGGAGAGGATGGGAAGAAGACAGGGAGTGTAAGTAGCTTGTGACAACACAGATGGACTTACCCATCAGATACATCCCTCTCACTTGTCATCGGACACCATTATTTCATATACAAGTCTGAAACATGAACATTGTGTTGATGTCTAAAATTAACCTCTAGTAATCCAGCCAGCCAAAGTGAAACTTACCGTATCCTTCCACTTTCAGAATCAACAGACACATACATAGTTACAGGCAGTCCTAAAAATGGTCACTGTTTACTCATTGATGTAAAACCTGCATCTGTTTCAAATCTCACAGATTTGGAATTATTGCATTTTGTACATTGTGTTACTAAAACAGATCAAAATTCATGGTTTTGTTAGATCTCTCATCAGTCTGATAAAGACTGTACCAGACAGACTGATAAAATAATTGTCATAAATGTAAGTATAATGGTAATATTTCATCCATGCTTTCTGTTTGTATGCCGCACATGGGCATGTAGTTCAACCTGAGTGTTGAAAGCTTTCGTGGATATGGATGTTACCCAGGGGAAGGTATAATTTGGTCGCAGGAACCAAAACAGCAGTACTTGGAGGTTTGGAAAGGTAGCACTGCCCTATCCTTGACTCACTAAGATCGTACCCACAGCTTTCAAGATAAAGGAATAAAATATCCTGTGTATACAGATACAGACTCAAGTAGATTGTGAGCACCATAGGAACTAAGTATATGTTCTGAGGGAGGGGGCGCAGCCGCAGATCCCATCCACAAAGAAAATATCCATAACTTGGCTAACAGAGGCAGTGCTTGGTAGCACCTCTGTATTTATGATCCCCAGGAAATATCCATAACTTGGCTAACAGAGGCAATGCTTGGTGGCACTACTATATTTATGATCCCCAAGAGAATATCCATAACTTGGCTGACCTAGGTAATGCTGGGTAGTGCTACCGTATTTATTTATAAAGTTGTATATCATGTTCTTATCCTCCACCTTCATCCCACTTTCAGGTTTCTAGGCACAGGTACATTTATAAGGAAGAGCACTGTTACAGTATTATATTGCTAGATGTGTTCTTTGTTTTGTTTTCCTGATACTTAGAATGACACTGTTTTTGCTGTTTCTTGATTCACTCCACCGTTGACTGTGACTTTTCCTGGGTAGTCTGTGTCATGTTTTCCCAGAATGGACAAGTAAAGAGTGTAGAGTCTTCCCATGTCTCTTGATCCTCATACTAAAACAAATCATGGTAGTGAGGTGTAAATTATCATGGATTATATTTGTTTTAGCTTGGAGAATGAGGAGAGGCAAGTGTAACCTTTTCCTCGAAACAAAACTAAGTTATGGCAGGGAATCTAATGTAAGTTTGTACAAGATTCCCTTCTGTGGTTGCTGAGCTGTTCCATGATTTGTTCACCCCAGAAGTGTGTATACTGCAAACTTTGCTTTCTATTTTTTATATATGTTCCACTAATTTTTTATTGTGGAATTTGCCTTTGTGATGAGTATGTTCTTATGACAGACATGTATGGGATGCTCTTTTCTTTACAGTAATATGTATTGCTGATTTTTATTTGTAGAATTAGTTTGTGTTAAGTGTGCTGTTCTGAGGTAGACTGACACCACAAAAACATATTGACCAGAATACCTTAACCAATCACAGTAACCCCTCATTTTATGCTTCTAAGACTTCATGGTCAGGTTTTACAATGACCTCAACTGTCACCTGTGTGTGACTTACATGGAAAGTGTGGCATAGGTATACACTGTATACTGTACATGCACTGATATCAGCAAAACATGTCAGGGCAACCTTTTCAGCCACCCATGTGGTGACATCATGCCACTCATAATGCCCTCCAGTTGATCCTTAAAGTTGAAGAGGGGTTGGGACCACCCTCCCCTACTTTAGTTTTGCAGCCTCAGATCCCGTCCCCCTTACAGTTGTCATTGTCTGTCTGGGTAAATGCCTCTAGTTTGTTGTCTAAGTCTTTTAAATATCACTTTCTTATATCTGGAGGGTGAAGTGCTTGAGAGGGTACAGCAGGGAAGAAAGGTTGCTGGTTCTTTGAAAGCAGTAATAAGAAACAGGGAAGTGAGCATGGAAGTGAAAAAGTTACTACATGACAGTATTGTGATACCAACTCTAACGTATGGAAGTGAAGCTTGGACGTTGTTGGAAGGACACAAGTCAAGAGTGTGAGCAGTGGAAATGAGTTATTTAAGAGGAGCCTGTGGAGTCACATGGAGAGACAGGCTGACGAATGAGGATAAAAAGGAGCGTTGTGGTGTGGATGTGGATGTGATAGGAAGCGTTATGAGGAACACACTGAGGTGGTTTGGCCATGTGGAGAGGATGGAGGCTGAAAGACTGACGAAGAGAGTGTATGTGAGTGAGGTGGAGGGGGGAAGAGGGAGGGGAAGGCCGAGGATGAGATGGAGGGATGGGGTGGAGAGGTATATGAGAGAGGGGGGTGTGAGTTGGGAGCAGGGCAGTGAAATGGCGGGGGACTGGGCGACTTGGAGGCAATTTGTTTGTGGCCACCCCAAATGGGATTGAGGCGTCTGGCAATAGATAGATAGATAGATTATATCTATGTGATCTCTGTGTCATTAGATAACTTAGCAATTTATTGGTAGCAGAAAATTTTGTTTCTAGACAAGTTAAGGGCATGTTTAGGATTTTGGGAACACATTAGCTGTAAAACCTGTTACTGCACTTTTTTTTTTTTTTTTTTTTTTTTTTTTTTTTAAATGCAGCCCAGATGCATTAGCTGCATAAAGCTAGAGGTTGCTGTACAAAGATGGATGTCAGGTATCTAGTACATGCAGACACACACATACATATTATCTAGAACATGCAGACACACACATACATATTATTATCTAGAACATGCAGACTCACACATACATATTATTATACATAAACTAAGCTTGAGTTTGGCTCTGTTTTGTTTGACTTTCTTTAGAAGGGACAGTATTTTAGGCTTTCAGTGTTTGGTTCCTTCATTCTGCTTTAAAAAGCAACACTGATGTAACTAAGCCCCCCAGAATAATTTTGCTTTTCCCTTATAGAGGTATTATATGCTTGTTTTTATTTTATGTAGCTGCATGACTTTCTGCTTACAGTCTTCCAAACATTACACTGGCAGTACATGAGGCCTTGTGTCAGTCGCATGAGGCAGCATCATCACCAGATTCTACTGTACTGACTTATTAAGCTCTGTTCCTAATATTTCTAGCTTAAATGTACACTCATGAGCCATAGTTTCTGATCACCCTCTCTCTGTATCTCTAGCCAAAAGTATAGTTGTAGCCAGAGTTTCATGCTGAATATAGACTTACTGATGGTAATTTGAAGCTTTTCTGCTCCAAATGTGTAACAGTTTCAGACACTGAACACTAAATCTTAACAGTAGACAACAGGTCATCGTTCAGTGCAGCACTCTGGCTACAACTCCCTTCCTGTCAGGAGTGGGATTAGAGATGAGCTATTACTATGGGTTGAGAGTGTACAGTTCCTTACATACTGATGCTTTTTTAATGCAGAATCGTATGAATGCAAAAAATAATTAATGATTCTAAAATCGTCATGGAATACTGGACATACTGTATATACTGTATATAATAATGTCCATCATGTTTCAAGCCCTAACTCCTGGAATTACATTTTTCTCCTCCATCTTCCCATTTCCCTACCCTCTAAACTGTCTCTCTTCTCCTTCCATCTTGAAATCATGTCATTCCCCTGCAACTATCAATTTCTCTTCTTCCACTTCCTTTGCCTAATCATTCCTCAATCCACTCTCGCCCTTCTTTCCTTCCTTCTTTCCTTCGTTCCTTCCTTTCTTCCGTCCTTCCTTCCACACCTGCATCATCCCCACCCACCACAGTCACCCAGCAGTGCACAGAGGATGGTATGGAGTTCAGCCTACGCACAGAGGATCCTTTCCGTGGCCGCATCTACACCTATGGCTACTATGATCGCTGCTACATAAGAGGTTCGGGGTCAACTGCACACACACTCAAGATCACAGGACCCAGGAGCTTCCCAGACTGTGGCACTACTAAGGTAACTGTGCATTACTTTACTCCCTTCACTTCAACTTGACCTTAAAATTGACCTTTGTCCATCCTGATTGCTGAGGGATAATGAGAGATCAGAACTATAATTATGTTGCATTACTGTACTTTTTCCACTTTATTCATCCATCCATCCATCTTTCCACTTTAACTTGGTCTAAAATTGCTCTCTCTCTCTCTCTCTCTCTCTCTCTCTCTCTCTCTCTCTCTCTCTCTCTCTCTCTCGAATGCAGAGCTGTGACAATAGGTTACAGTAGATTATGGAGCTTGGAACAAAGAAATTGCTATGGAAAGGATGTTGAGTATACTGTTTTCTTATTCTGCTATTGAGCTGTAATAAGAGATTAGATTTAGTAACAAAGTATATGAGTGATGGCTAAGTTCTGTTCTCGGCTATATTTATCAGTTTCACACAAAACAGACCTAACATAACCAAGTTTATCCGTAAAAGCCATATACTTTGGTCATAACCTTGGCATCCTTCAGCCCTAACCTTAACAGTTAAAGAGGGAAAAGTAGACCCACACTATAACGGTCCCCGGTTTAGCAGATATTGGGTTTAACAGACGCAACAAAGCCCGCTGAACTTCCGTTGGCTATGACGAACATCTGGTAAATGGGGCACAGTGGGTCACAATACACATGTTTCCTACCCCATTTACTCTGACCTGTCCTGAAATTGCCCACTCCCCATTGTGATTGCTGAGTCGTAATAATAGAATTACTATATGAGTACTGGTCATTAAGATGTGCTATGACAAGTATGTGAAATAAACTGCAAAAGAACAAAATTATGGGCCAGGGTACTGTGAAATGGGCATAAGGTACATTTTTAGTACCCAAATATGCTATTTTACAGTACTTATTTATTTTCAAACATGTGCTTGAAATCCCACCCCAGGGGAGGAACTTCAGATAAAGGTGACCCTCAGTTCTAATGGACATGGCTTTCCCCCAATTATTCCGTTATAGCGAGGGTCTGCTGTATGTAGTATTCAGGGTTAGGTTAGGTCTGATATTTTTGCTGGCTTAGATTATGTAATGCCTTTTCCACAGTAATATAATTTACCTAGTACACCCTGGTGTCCCACATGTATGATACTGCTTCAAATGGTCAATACATTTACATGCAAAGTAATATTAAGAATAATATGAAGGTCTAATCAGGGAAATAAATCACTAACAAAAAAGAGTTTTGGTCTCCAAGCCATCAAGAATATGGAGCTAGATCTTGTTTGGTTTGGTTTGCATAATAAAGCTACATAAATAAAACAGTGTTGTATAAGACAAGGTGACATTGATATAACCAAGTGATTCTGTTGCCAGTGTTATACAAACGTCCCTCAACTCCTCCAATATCCACCAAAGCAGGATGGTGGAGAAGTAGGGCAGAGTCAGCCTGCAGTTCACTAGGTTTATATTCAGACAAGCCTGGGACCACAACAGCAACAGCAACAACAGCTAAAATGAATAATTCATCAATATATATTCTCCTACTCACTGCAAACAATTCTTCTTTTCCTTCATGACCTCAGTATGGGGAAACCATCACAAACATTGTGGTGGTGCAGTTCGCAGACAACGTTCAGACATCCTTGGACAAGCGGTACAACCTCACCTGCACAGTGGTGGGACCCGGTGAGGCTGTCGTCACATCAGGTTACATTGGTGCTGGGTAAGTTAGCCATAATCAAGAGAAGTGAACTTTGGTGAATCTGGTTTGATCTGCAGTATCGTATAGTCAGCTGAAAAACATACAGCATTGATACATGGACAAATCATTGTGATATATAGACCACCCTGTGATGTAAGTGCATACTGCATATAAGTGTTTGTCTTGCATAAAAATTAATATCAACCGTGGTTAACCTGGTTTGATCTCTGTTCACCTGTTTGGTGCTGGAGAGGGATGCCTTCACATAAGGGTACCAGTGTGTCTGGGTGGTGGACTTGCCCATTTAGACAAACATCCCTCACTGACCTCTCTGTCCCCCAAAAGGAGGGTGGTGGATTGCAGAAGAAGGGCAAGTTTGGCCTGCAGTCCACTGGGTTCACTTTCAGATGAACTTTAGAGTTGAAACTACTATTGGTTCTACCATCTTGTTTCCTGGTTGCCTAGAACCCTCCCCCCTCACATCGGCAGTTGAGGTCATTAGTGACTTTGTAGGCACACTGCCTACACTGTGGAGGATTGAACTTTCTGGTGAGTTTCTTGAGTGTGTGGAAGAGTTTTGTTATTTAGAACACATGTTACGTGCTGGAGGTGGGGCCAGAGCTAGCTCTGTGGCTAGAGTGAGGAGTCACTGGAAAAAGTTCAGGAAGCTGTTGCCTCTTCTGATATTGAGATGACTCTCCCTCCATTCTAAGGGATCTTGGTATGCAGCATGTGTTAGGAATGTAATGCTGTATGGTAGTGAGACCTGGGCAGTAAAGGAAGAGGATATTTGCAGGCTCAAATGTACTGAAATGGCAATGATTAGGTGGATGTACAGTATGTCTCTGAGTGCAAGGCCTGGGAGGGGGGCTATGTCTACAATGGAAGAGTTGAGAGGCAGGATTGGACTGGAGTGTATTGGTGTTGTGATGAGGGGAGGTAGACTGAGATGGTTTGGGCATGCGGAGAGCATGGGGGATGATAATGGCGTGCAGAAAGTGAGAAGTGTTAATGTCGGGGGTAGGGTAGCAAGAGGTAGACTGAAAAAATCCTGGGACGAGGTCATTGAGAGTGACCCCAGGGATAAGGGACTGAATAGGGAAGCTGTCAGAGATCAAGCAGCATGGAGAACTGCCATTAGGTGACCAAGACCGACGCATGCAAGCATGTTGGAGCATTCAAAAATGAAATGAAACGACCTGCCATCCATTTCATTCTAAATCCCTCTGTTCCCAGTTTACTGTATAGACCCTCATATCTCATGCATCATTTACTCATATTCATCTCCCACTGTTTTGTTTATTGGTTTCAGAAACTTTTTCCCTCTTTCACTGAGAGTACTCCTCTCATGCCTCCATGCTCTTGCATACCACAGTCAGCTGATATGATTTAACTGTCCTCCACAGTATCCCCTCTCAACTCTTGTATCAGTGACACACCCAAGCATCTTTCTTTCTATAAGCACATATCAGTGGGGCTTCCATCATCATTCACTACAGTTCTATATACCATGTGTATTTATGCGCTTCTTTGTTTTTTTAAATACAAATTACTTATGTACAGATTTCTTTTCCTGACAAATTCTTTCAGCTGATATCCAGTGTCATTTTCTCCTGGCATACCAAAACTAATCATTATAGTATTAATGATGGCATTGCCACATAATTATTATTAATACTTAATCTCTAAAGGTAGCAAAAATTTACAAAAATACATCATACGTGCTCCCTACGTGTCAGCAAGTGGGTTGGTGGAGGGTTAGTGCCCCTCCCCGTGAAACAAATAACTCAAAGTCAAATGGCCACCCCTTACAGGATTATGGCGTCTGGCAATAGATAGATAGATAGACATCATAGTGACAAAACTAAATCTATGCATTTTTCTTGCCTTTTCACTGACCACTTCTATTCCAGTTCTGGTGCTCCAATACCAATAGAATACCTGCCAGCCGAGAACCAGCTTCAGTCCCGCGTGAGACTTCAGATCCTTTATGGCGGCCGCCCTACTACCACCATCGCTGTAGGAGACCCTCTCACATTCAAACTGGAGTCACAGAGAGGCTTCAACTTAGTGTCTGACATCTTTGCCACAAATGTCATAGCAAAGGACCCGTATTCGAGCCGAAGTGTGGAATTGATTGACAGCAGGGGGTGAGTTACTTTTTATCTTTTTTGCAGAGAGCCTGCAAAATTTTCCCTGTTTACACACAAAACTGAACAGTGTAAAAGCTACTTTCAAAATCCATTAATTTTGAGATGTCTGGACACATTTCACTTAAAAAAACAGAAGTGTCAGACACCTGTTGCCAAACATTGGTTTAGTGTTTCATATAGAACACTAAACAGAGGTAGTGTATGGCAAATATAAAGCACTGAACTGTGGTATTTTGAATACAGAGGTAGTGTACATGTAACCAAATTAGTATTGATGCATATATGACACCATATGTAATAGATACTGTACCACCAATATGCCCATTGATACTACCTTACAGTGGCAGCCTTGCTTTTCAGAGGATGCATTATATCACTCGCTAAGCACATTGTCTGTCTTATCTATAGTAAGTAGTGTTATGAAATGCGCATTCACCAAAAAACAGACTTATTGTCCTTGGACATCACGAGACGTATTAACCGTCTAGGATGTCATCAGACTCTTCATGTGCAGTACATTTTTAGCCATGTTCATCAGATTCTAATTGTCGCTGTTTCCTCAGATGCCCAGTTGATATCTACGTGTTCCCTGCACTGGGCAGGGGGCGAGATGGGGACGGACTGGAGGCACGCTTCAACGCATTCAAGATACCAGAGTCAAACTTCTTGATATTTGAAGCCACTGTCCGCACCTGCCGCAGGGGATGTCAGCCTGTGAGTGTATGGGTAGAGAGGGAGGAAGAGGGGAGAGGTGGTTGAGGAAAGGAATGGGAAAGGGAAGAGGAGAAGGAGAGAAGGGAAAGGGGGAAGGAGAGAAGGGAAAAGGGGAAGGAGAGAAGGGAAATAGGAAAGGAGAGAAGGGGAAGGGGGAGGGGGGAGTGCCCAGCTTCAGCGTTTGTCATGTTACACTGAACTTACTTTCACTCAAATGAAAGTCAACCCATAATGAGGACTTGATGCCATATATGTTTTCCCCAGGCCCTGTGTACAGTGGGTCCAGGCAGGGAGGATGTGGAGTCTTACGGTCGAAGAAGACGAGACACCAACTACACAACAGATGATCCAACCAGGGGTGAGGACGAGAATGAAGATGATGATGAGGATGAAGGCCAAGTGCATGGCATATATGAGGTGAGGTATATAAGAGTGGGCTGCTGGTACAAGGACCATAAGTAGTCCAATTATGCAGGGTGACCTGTTTGTATCCAACACATTTTATTAGATGCTGTACAGCATATCTGACCACCATCGTATCCTAACATGAGTAAAATAATATGGAAAGAGCAAGAATGAATTTAAAAAGTATATAAATAATAAAACTGAAATGATCAAACACTTCACTGTAATAATGTTTTTTCTTTCTTTTTATTTTTCACTGCCTCCAGACAATTTTATTTACTGTAGCTTTTGGGAGACTTTTGAACTGGAGATACTTTATACAGAATCTATGAATCACTTCACACATCACTACCAGGGATCTATCCTAAGCTAAACACAATTGTCTGTAGATAGGAAGAATTTAAGTTAAATATTAATTACATCATCTGATTGAAGAAGTAAAGATGATAATGCTGTTGCTTTTGATGATGATAGTAAAGGTAATAATGCTGTTGGTAATGATGGTGAAGATGATGATGTGTCTTGCTATTGTCATCATTCCCAGGTGTTCCTTTCCCGTGATGAGATAGATGATGATGCCACAGCAAGGAGTCTGGTGATGGATGAAGTATGCATGGCACCGTCACACTACTACAGTCTCTTGGCTGGTCTCACTATGTCCACCCTCTGTTGTGTTGCTGCTCTCCTCTTTGTTGCATTCTACATCAGGTCTGTGAGTCATTAGAACCTGAGAGTGTTTATATATTGCCACTATTAACTCTTGCAGGACAGCTCTAGCATTTTACTGTACTTTCATTTGTATGAAATGAGTGTGTTAGGTGATAAATGTAGGTGAGATAAGAATGTAGGTGTAGAAAGAGTAAAATCAACAAAGTATCTAATGGGAGCAGTATGTTGATGAAAGAAGAGGAAGAAGAAGAGGAGTGTTGAAGAGGATGAGTGAGGTGTTTGAGGTTAAGGTAGCCTGGAGGCATTGTCATGGCCATCCCCTGTTCAGGGTTTCTCAGGAGGGAGCTAATGCATCACAGATGGTGATTATGATGATGACCTCATTGAATTAAAGGTGTAAAACAATGGTTGGTGTAAATGTTATGGGGGTGTATGGTATGGCATCATTATAATGAAGGTGCTGTTGGTAAGCAAACTGTGGCTAACAACTTATTCTTTCCTTGGTGATGTAGGAAGAAGATTTATTCCTTCACTACTTTGACATCACATCTGTCCTTTTCTTGCCATCTGCAGATGCTTTGTCCAGCTGAGCAGTTACTTTTTTTAAATGGAGAGTTTAAATACAACGATCATTAACCCCTTCACTTCCAGTGGCCTCCCCTAAACTGAATACAGTTGCCTAGAGGTAGCAAGAATATACAAAATTAAAAATATGTACCATAGCCATACTGAAGAGGTTAACACTGTAGATACGAGTATATTGACGTATCCACATTTTATAAATGGTAAGCAGATGGAGGCTGATGACATAGTGCCGTACTTTATTTTCATGACCTGAGGAGTCTTTCTAGCATCTTTAATTCCACAGTGGTTTATTTTGCATATTACTGTTGTCTGTCATTGTTTTTTGCCATAAATTGCATAAATAACCCACAAGAGATTATTATGGTAATGTGTCATATGCAGAAATATATTTATTAAAAAGAAATGCTCGGGAGCTTCCATAACCAACATGAATATGACCTTTGATGTATCTTTGTTGATGCAGAAGGAAACGTGGTGTGGAGCTGAAAAATGCTGCAGCAGATGCTGGCAACCCATACCATGCCCAGCATACCAAGGCACCATTCCCAGGCCCTCATGCCCGCACCCTCACACAGCCCGCTAGGCAGGTGTAAGAAGCTGTGTACTCTACCTCGCTATCACACTTGCTTTTCTCATATATTCCCCATCTTGCAACACTACTCAGTATGCCTCAACAGTGTCCCTTCTCCTCCTCTTGCCAAGATTATATTTCACATATACACAAACACATGGTACTGGAGAGGGACTTCCAATGGAGGCATTAATATAACCAGGTGGCTCTGCTGCCAGGATATATAAATATTCCTCATCTTCCTTACCTCTCTTCCCCCCAAGGGAGGATGGCAGACTGCAGAAGAACTGCCTCAGCCTGTGGTCCAGTGGGGTTGCAACTGCTACTACTACACAGACACATAGTCACCACAGCCCTCCAATATCTACAGCCAGATAGCTTCCTTCTTGAACCCACACAAGGCATTCATCCCACTGAAGTTGCCCTTCCTAGAGAGACATGAGTATGCCCAGCCAGAAAATCCATTCTCTTTATTCATTTGTAGAAGAAAGCATAAGGATGGCTTTTTTCTTCATTCTGAACATCCAACTTATTGCTGTAAACACCCATCCTGTTTCCCCATCCTTCAGATTCTCACCCCATGTCTTTCCTTTTACATTGGTCACTCATCTCTTCCTTTCAAGTTCAGTACAGTTGTTATTTTATAATTATTTCACAGGTGTTGTTTGATTTTTTTACATGTCAGGCTTTGGTCATAGACTAGACTGTCAGGTATGTGATGATTGTGTGCTAGTAGTGATAGTGATGTGCAGTTGTTTGTCAATCTTAAGATTTTCATCCTTTTGCACCTTCTTTTCTGTACTTTAATGGCAGAATAAGACAATGCTATGGCTCTACATCCTTTCCTTAGCACTTTTTCATAACCAGTACATTGTTCAAGTCTTAATATCTGGTTCAAGAAGAAGAAATGGTAATTTTAGGTGAGGTTAAAGTGAACAGAACTTAGTTGTAGATGTAATATGATGACCAACCTTCCTTAATTATTTCCTGAGTTACAGTGATAGTTGTAGCAGAAGAGTCATGAATACAGTATGCTAGACAGTAACTTCCTGCATGATAGAGCAGAAATTGAGTGGTAGTGATAGCTGTAGCAGTAGAGTGATGACTGACCTGATCTGTAGTTATTTCCTGAAAGGTAGAGGTACCTGTAGCAGTTTAATGAAAGTTTACCTGCCCTTCTTTCACTTGCTGACTGGTAGAGGTAGTTGTAATAGGAAATTGATGACTGACTTTCCCATCAGTAATTTTTTTATTTATAGAAGTACCTGTAGCAGTAGAATGGTACCATGATGACAGTGGGTGGCTTCACCGCAAGTGGTTTCACTCCTCTACCTGCACATATACCGTATATAGCTGTAGCAGTAGAGTAATGTCCAACCTACCCCACAGTTACTTCCCAAGTGGTGAGCCCACAGCCAGTGCCCCCCAGGCTGAGGATGGTGCAGCCAAGTCCTCCCGCTTCCCTGACCCCTCAGAGCCCATTTACACTGACCCAGCACTCTTTGAAAGGTGAGGAACATGGAAGTTCATCAGCCACTTCTATACATGGTATTGTGGTGAATACGGGTGGGGGTGCTCACCACCTACTCAATGTAGTGCTATTTTCTAGCCATACAATTGACTAAAAGATATCTGATGCTTCATATGGATGTAGCCAGCAAGGGGGGTAAATCCAAGGAGTGATTACTGCTCATATTTTGTTGATCATGGCTTAAACCCAAGGAATCTGTGTTTCTGATGGAGCATTACAGTAGAAGATTGAATGGTGGATGACTGGATGCCATCTAATGATTGCTTTATTAGCAAGAAATGTTATTAGAATGATGATAATACTTTGTGGTAGGTGGGGGCGCTCATCATCCACTCACTCGATGTAGTTCTGCTCTCAGGTGTCTGCCCTTTCCTTTCATCCTCTTCTGTCTTTGTTTCCTTCAGTCTTTCCTCGTCCTTCTGCCTACAGGTGACTTTACAATCCCTCTTCCATCTTTCTTTCCTTCATTCTTTCCTCTTCCTTCTGCCTGTGGATGACTCTACACTGAGTGACAAGTCAAATGGTTTCCTGTCCACAAGGAAACCATTTCCACCGCTGGGTGGTAACCATATAACCAAATTTTGGCGCGTGGTGGTTTAGTGGGTAATTATTGTGCTCCAGTCGGATTGAGCCGGTGAAGGTTTATATCCAAGGGGTGGCTAGGGTTTATTCCTTACGTAATGCCACTCAGGGATGAGTGAGCTGGTCACTTTCATCTTAAATGTCTAGACCAACTGCCTAGCCCCGGGCTCCTACGCTCCTCATGGGCAACGCAGGATTGGATGATGGATGGAAGGATGATGATAATACTGATGGTGAATAAATGTCTGCAGGTCCAATGATGGTATGTCACCGCGGCGGTGTTATGCAGAGGGGGATGACTAAGTTAAACCAGTGGAGAGTTGGAGGGACCAGCTGAGGAGCATCTCATCACTGATCGACAGTAATACTGTACAGTGATGACTCAAGATGAAACAAAATATTGGATACAAATTGATTAACATTTTATACCACTGGAATGAAATCAAAGCAAACTACATTAGACAGGAATTTATAAGTTGTTAACAGAAACAGTAAGTGAAGAAGAAAGATAATTTTATACTGTAATAGAATGCAGTAACAGTAACCATGAAAAACCTGACAGTTACTCAGAACAAGTTTGGGAGCTCAATTGAGCATTCTTACAAAATAATATTGTTATTGCTCATTATTTTAAATGCTGGTGAACAGTGATGAAAAAGATGTTCATGGACTAAGGATATTCAGAACCATGAAAAACATGTTACTTCATTTCATAACTAGTGGCAGTTAGGAAATTGACTAAACTGTTTATCAACAGGGCTTTGCAACTGCAGCTTGAAGACTGGTTTGTTTTTATAATACTGCATCTGTAATTTAAATGAAATCTTGAAGAAAAATGGGTACAGTATTGTGTCAGTTAGAAAATTCATGGTCATCCTTGAACATCACTCATAATGAATGGTATTAATTATAAGCAAAGCTTATGATGAAACCAAAGATGTATACTGTACTTTCAAAGACATCTGGACCAAGATCTCTAGTGCAACCTCATTACTGTTTATGATTTTTTTTCCCAGAAAGTGTACCCTTATGGGTTCTGACATTGACACTCCTCTTGTGGCCCATCTACAACTGAGTAAAATTGTCTGGTGTTAACTCTGATAGAATGCATGAGTTCATGCAGGCATGAGAGAATTGATGGAGACTACAGCTATTAACTCTCCTGTAGCATCTTTTATTTTATTCCAATTAATGCAGGACGATTTTAAGCACTTGAAGGTAAGTGATAGGAACTGGAGAACATCAAATGCCTTACCTACCAGGAGGAGATACAGAAAAGTTAAATCAAAATGCCACAAACATCACTTTGTAGTATTAAGGACTGTCAGTTTACATGATAAGAACTGAGATGCACAAAGTATCCTATGATCATGTCCCACTTGTACCCTGGAATTGTTTTTCCTGGTAAGACAAAGCACATGGGAGATATCTGTCCTCTCCTTTCCTTGTCCTTCCTATGAAAAGATCTTAGATACGACAGGGAATTGATCATATCTTTGTGAATCCTGGCCAAAGGCTGTGTTTCCATATAGCTTCGGAGATTTCATAGTGCCTCCTGTTCAGTGATTTATTTTGCACATTACACCTTGATTATTCCCTTTTTTTGTCATTGATGCAGATTATGTTGATATTAAACAAACATTCATAACATACAGCAGAAAGTAAGATGCAAGATGGAAAATAAATCATTAGGGAAGAGGAACTACAAAGTCTACTATGCCAGTGGGAAAATAGCCATGAGACCTTCAGGCCATAGGGTGGCTACTGTTGTCCTTAGGCTGTGTCCAAAAAGCCCAGCTGCAGCAACCTTCCCCACAATATTAAACATTCCTGACAGCTACAGCATTTTGGACACCCCCTGATGCCACTGTAGTCCACCGACAGCGGCAGCGGCATCACTCTCTGACATTCCAGTGCATTAACCATTTTGCCTTCTGTGGACACACTATATAATCAGGTGACCACAATGACATCTTTCTTCAGTTGAGAGAATTTGTAGTAGTCAGAAGGTTGGTAAGTGTCTCAAGTAACCTTTGAAATGCTCAAATTTTCCTTACCTGAATAAAATAGTTTGAATTTAGCATGAACAGAAGACACTAAATGGTCCACAGAGGACAAAGAAGTTTGGCAAAATTACTACAGATGATGAAGTGCTAGTGCAGTGAATAATAATAATTTTTTTTTTTCCTACTCTGTAATGTTCTTGACATTAGCCTAAAGTATAAGAGTACTGAATGTTATTTTAGTGATACCGCTGTCACTTTAGATTTAAGGATGAGTATTCTGGACTTGCTTCATAAACTTTACACGCTTTTTGTCAGTATTTTCACTATATCCTTCAGCACAACTGTATGTGCCAGGATGGATATTTTCTTCCATGAGATTATGGCCATGACTTGAAAGTTACAACAATTGTTGAGCAATTCTGGTCTGCCTGTCCAGGCAGACCAGTCAACTGCAGCAAACCACCACCCCATGCAGGGCCCTCACATGCTGTGGTAAGGTGTGTGGAAGAATATGGAGGTTTGGTTCCTGGATGGATGCCGTATTTGCGTCTCCAGCCAGTTAACACGGGCACCATAGCAGGCTTCATATCACCCCATTATCCATTTATAGGTTACCACCCAGCATTATGTATGCAGATTTTTAAAATCGCAAATACATCCTACATTAATTTCTTACTTCAGTTATAATAAAGCAGCAACTTTATATTAATTCACCCCATATTCTCATCCAGCATTTTCCTTGGCATGAGTGGGATAAATGGTGGCTGAAATGAGTGTACTGAATGAAGGGGCATGAATGTGGCCCGAGTGAGGAAATACTTGCCCATTTGTTAGGAAAGTGCGAGCACTGTAGAGAATCGAAAAAAAAAAATAAATAAATAAACTGGATATATAATATAATGTCTGGATGACAGGAAGTCGAAAGATATAGATAGGATAGAGGCGTCTGTAATATTAGAAGAAGAAAAAATGGAGAGAGGCAGTCGAGTTGTCAGCAAGGGTTTGCAAGGCACGAAGGTAACTCGGAAATTTGTGGAAAATAAGAAAAAAAGTTAATATTAGTACCCGGGCCAGGCCCAGAAAAAAAAAAAAATCGGATTCGATAGGGAAGAAGAAGGTTGGTATCGGTACGCTTAAAGTCGGAGGAGCAACGTTCGCGATATACTTCTACTTTAGTGCTGTACAGTGGCCGCTACATCTGCAGTAGCTAAAGAGTAAGTAGATCATGTTAAACAGATATTTATAGATGCATTGGAAGGATCATGGAATGTGTAATAAGTGCAAAATTTAAGTCTGAAAATGAGGAGTTAGTGAACACTCATGTTTAATGTTCCTTTGTTCCATACGATGGCGTATTTTAAATTCGTCGTGGGTCTTAGCGTGGAATTATTCTTGGCGAACGTACTGAAACACTACCGAACGTATTATGCCGATCTAGCAAACATAAATGAACCTGAGCGGGCTTTTGTGAATGTTCGAATGGGTGTCTACAGTAAGTAGTCCATGGATGCCAATAGTCCCAGCACATACAACTCCCTTCTCGTTTGTTTACCTTGGCTCACCATGTGTAATATTCACTTTAGGAGAGATCTTTCGTATTAAAGGTCAGTGAAGATTAAAATTTACCTTTTGAGTGCTAAAGGTCATTCCCAGATTTATTTAAATGCTTGTCAGCAGCCAGAATATAACGTAAAATACTCCATGGTTCTGAAAATGTTGTCATGTCTGTCTACCCTGTTGAACTTCATGGAAGGACCGGTACATTTTTAGAAGTAACCAACGTTTTCTTTTATTATTTTTGTGTTTTTCAATGCAAAATACTGTGTTTTAATTAGTTTTGACCTTCATTTTGGGAGGGAAATCCCCCTTTTGGAATTTTGAGTATGATTGCCAAAAGAGGGTTTATCCCCCAAAATCAAGATCAAAATTAATTAAAAACACACTATTTTGCATTAAACTAACCTTACCTAACCTAACCTAAGGCCTGACATAGACCGAGTGCACACGTCTGCACCAGCCGATGTGGCGCAACATTCATCCGCTACTGAGCGATAGCCTAACCTAAGCCACTACATGACTACCCCTACAAAATTTGGTCCCCCAACTCAAACTAGACTTAAAAGGTAAGTCTTAGAATAGTTCAGGAACGTAATATAATGAAAATTGGTAACGTTGGTTACTTCTAAAGTTATACCGAAGGACCGACTGTACATCACTCGTAACTTATTCCACTTATCCATTGTACCCAAGTCTCCTTGCCAAAACGTATTTTTTCCCCCCTGGTCTGCGAGTTCCGTTCGGGTTGCATGATTTTAAGCCCTGTCCAGTACACTACATATTTTATCCTTGTAACCACTCATTTAAAGCACCCCATTTTGTAGACTTTTCTAGTACGGCTAGTGCAAAACTATTATTTTCTGCCAGTTTTCATGTGAAAATTCACTTAATGGTCTAAGTGTGTTTTTAGAATCCTAGAACCCTCTGACATTGTTTTATTAATTTCTGACGTATTTGATTTGCATTCAGTATGTATGATAGGCAAGATTTACGATGCATGAACCCATGCAGACTGGTTTACATGCTTTGCTCTTTCTAAACGGTCTTTTATTTCATACGCTTTAGGTGACAGTTTTTCTTGTTCATGTTAACACTGCCGGACGAATCCGATGTAGATTAATTAACCCTAACTGTTAGTCAAGTACGTTTATTTCGACGCATTTGAGACTACTTCCAGGCTACATATAAGTTCAAAGAGGAAATGATAAAGCATTCCGTCCGGCTTTGATATTCACGCAATAACTAGAACAGCGGTGGTAGAGGAACGAACTAGGGAAGAGGAGAATGATGATGCTGAAGGTGGAGAGGAAAAATTGTAGTTTTGCTTTTGCTATGCTACTACTATTACCACTCTGATAACAGGTATATGAGTGCGTATATTGTGTGTGGGGGGAGGGGTTGCTGAGAACTCATGAAAGAAATATATCGTGGAAGTGATAATCTAATGGATCGTGCCACGTTAAGACATTTTGGTAGATAGGTGTATGTGAGGGAAAGGGTACCGGTAATGATTGTTAGATGTACATAAAAAGGTTAGTGCCAGTTACTGAACAACGAGAATTCCAGGAATCATACAGCAAGAAAAATAATACTATACTGTACACTGTTATTCACAATTATAAACTTAGACATAAACACATCACAGATGTTGTGATTGCGAAACACACACACACACACACACACACACACACACACACACACACACACACACACACAAAATACGTAGAGAAGAAGAAAGGAATTTTGAAAAAGGTATAATTGACAAATGCAAGGATGAACCCAAACTGTTTTATAGATTTGTTAATGGCAAACTGAAACAAAAGGAAGGAATCACCAAGCTGAAAGTAGAAGGAGAGGTCTTTAAGGATGCGGCAATGCAAGCAGAAATAATGAACAAACGTTTCCAGTCAGTTTTCACTAAAGAAAAGGAGCTTGTGGAAGGGGAGGGAGTGATTAGAAATGTTCCGGTGATGAAAGATATAAAAGTGGAGGTACAGGAAGTGTATAAATTACTGGAAACTCAAGATGTAAGGAAAGCCCCAGGACCTGATGGAATTTCTAATTGGGTACTGAAGGAATGCAGAGAACAACTGGCGGATAAAATTCACAGCTTAATTGTATGCTCACTGGAAGAGGGGAAAGTGCCAAAAGAATGGAAGAGGGCAAATGTGGTACCAATTTACAAGGGAGGAAACAGGGAAGAACCCCTGAATTATAGACCAGTGTCTCTAACCAGCATGGTCGCAAAAATTGTGTGAGAGAATCCTGAAAGACAGATGGATAAAATATCTGGAAGAGATGAATATTTTGGCTGAATGTCAGTTTGGATTCAGAAGTGGAAGGTCATGTGTTTCAAACTTGTCGAGCTTTTACTCAAGAGCGATTGATGTGGTACAGGAGAGAGATGGTTGGGTGGATTGTGTGTACTTAGAGAAGGCCTTTGACAAGGTGCCTCATAAGAGACTAATGTGGAAACTAGAATATATAGGAGGACTAAAGGGGAAACTTCTGGAATGGATGAGAGACTTTTTGAGAGACAGACAAATGAGGACAGTAATAAAGGAAAAGATGTCTGGATGGAGGGAAGTAGGGGAGGGCGGTGATGATTCGGCCACTTTTTCGAGAAAAAAAAATCATAATAAATAAAGTTTAAGAAATTCTTAAAATCTGCTTATTCCAAGAGGAAGCCACATCTTTTGGCTCTTTTGTGTGCTATTGTCAGTTCTTAAACTTACGTCATTTCTTGGCAGTAATCCAAACTCTTAAGGTCTCCAAAATGGCCGAACCATCCCTCTTGGTGTGGATGATTCGGCCACTGGCGTTGGATGGTTCGGCCACCATGTGGGATGATTTGGCCACTTGCCTCTGGGGCTCAATTAAAGAATTAAATACAGTAGGAAAATTAAGAATCAAATTTTCATCTGTGCTGACATGATTTATTGGATTTATTTTTACCTAAACAATCTCCTTTTAATGAAACAAGGAACAAACAATCTCCTTATAATGAAATTAAATGGCTCTACTCTTGCCTATCTCAGATAAAATAAAACTATAAGTTTGTGAAAGAAAATATCCGAGTCAAATGAAAGCTACTTCTCTTACATGCTGTTTACTCTTAACGCATTTTAAATCCGGTGAAACAAAAATCCAAAGTTGTAATACCTTTGCCTTCGCTTAGTGCTTTGTGAAACTGGTTCAGGTAATACTCCAATTATAGCGTTTCTTGAAACAGAAGCTTCATCAATTTCTGAGGGAAAGTAGAGAGAAAGAGAGAGAGAATATGTAATTTTATAGAAAAAAAGGTAAGGGGATGAGTCTGTTATGATGTGGCAGGGGTAAACCAGCTCTGCTGTCGGGCCCTGCTGCAGATGTCACTGATTGCATTGCGCAGTTGACCCTTGTGCGGTGTGGTGCGGTGAGGATCAGTCCGTTCTACCCTTTGGGGCTAAGATGAGAATGAATGTGTTTGAATGGATGAGTAAATGGGGAGTGTGTCGTCCTGTCTCGGCTACCTCCCTATCCTTGGGGGAAGCAGCCTAGGTATATAGATAGATAGATAGATAGAAAAAAATCGTTAAATAAAGAAAATAAATCATTAGATTATTATGAGAGATGGTTCGGCCACCTGGCAACCCTGCCGAACCATCCCTCACTTCAAGTGGCCGTATCATCCCCCATGCATAAAGATGTACACATGGCGCCCCGAAACCCAGAGTTCATAAGCTGTTCGAGTGTTATCTACTCTCACGTCACCTATAGACAATAAATGATATTTGCACTATATATGGATAACAACCCTGAAGTATTAATGGAGCTACTGCTTACGTTGGATCACCGAAAAAGTACATAGGGGTCATGAAAAATCATAAAATCTAACCTGATGTTGCTGTTTCCCGGCCAACCAAAACAAAAACACATGTGCCATTTGTCGGCAAGATCACGCAACTTCATGTGAAATCTCAATGATCTAGGTCCCCTACATTATTCGGGAAGGCCAGTGGCCGAACCATCCTCCTGGCCGAACTATCACTGCTCTCCCCTAACAAGTGGAGTCCCTCAAGGCTCGGTGCTGGCGCCAGTAATGTTCCTGATTTACGTAAATGATATGGCAGATGGAGTGAACAGTTATGCAAGTCTGTTTGCTGATGATGTAAAGATCTTGAGGAAGATAGAGGTTAAGGAGGATTGTAAAATACTGCAGGAGGATTTGGATAGGATACACAATTGGAGCCGGACGTGGGAAATGAAATTCAATGTAAAGAAATGTAAAATATTGGAAATGGGTAAAAGTACCTGGAGACCATCACTGAATTATTTTTTGGGTAATGAATTAAGCACAAAAAGGAGAGAAGAGAAAGATTTGGGAGTGCTGGTCCAAGATAGTTTGTCACCAGAAAAGCACATTAACAAGATAGTTGGAGAGACTTATAAACTCTTGACTAACATAAGAGTAGCATTTCATTATATGGATGAGGAAATGATGAAAAAATTGATAGTGGCCATGATCCGCCCCAGGTTAGAATATGCAGCGGTAGTGTGGTCCCCACACAAAAAGAAAGATATAAACAAGATTGAGAGAATACAAAGAACAGCAACCAAGATGGTCCCCAGTCTGACAGACCTGTCATACAGAGAGAGGCTGCAAAAACTGGATTTACCTTCGTTAGAGGAAAGGAGAAAGAGGGGAGACATGATTGCGGTGTTCAGGACCATGGTGGGAGTAGATAAAATTGACAAAGATCTGTTTGTATGGGATAAGAGAGCAACAAGAGGACATGGAATGAAATTGAAAAAGTCAAGCTGCTTGAAGGATATCAAGAAATATAGCTTTCCTTACAGAAGTATAGACTTATGGAATAGCCTGGACAAAGAGATCGTCCAGTCTAAAAACTTAAACGAGTTTAAAGTTAAATTCGACTTATTGAGAAACAGCGACGGAAACCCACGAGCATAGTACATTCCGTGTATATCACAATTAGGTATATTAGGTAAATACTTAAATATTTGGAACGACTTACTGTAGACAAAGAGGTGGTGCATGAGAAAAACATGTGTGTAAAGGTAGACTTGATAAATGTGGATATGGAGACAGGACAACACGAGCATTGCTCAATTCCTCTATACTACAAATAGGTAAATACAAATAGGTAAATACACACACACACATTTCGAAATGCGAGGAGGTTGTGGGGGGGGGGGTTGACCCCCTCAAATACACTTCAGACCCGACGGACTATCCCATGTACGCACAGGACAACGCGGCAAACACGAAACGGACTTTCGTGCCCAGCCCCGTATGTCCCTTATTTTGACTATTTTTAGTTTTCAAACTGACATTTTAATCCAGCATTTCCCCACAGTTTTCAAGTCCCATCCTCGTACTATGGGTAGCAAGTGTCAGCAGTTAGGATACGAAGCAAGAGAAATACGCCTTAAATAAAGATGATCAGCAGTGTGAAAACACTGAAAATACGAGGAACGTCTCTAAAGTCATTTCCAAAACGTAGTTCTTTGCACTTTTTTTTTTTTTTTTTTTTGGGGGGGAGGCGTCTGTGAGGCAGTCTCGTCTTTGTAATATATTAGTCCGGCAAATAAATAGCCTCACCGGGAATTAGACGGTGTTTTTGGGGGGGAAAGCGTCGGAAAATTTACTCTCACTTTAACTACAAATGCCGATAATGGTAGTGAAGCATGTGTAAAGGGTTAATGGGCATCTAAGTGAATGGTTCACAATCGGTGTGGGCGTGCGACAGGGTTGTGTGATGTCCCCATGGTTAATATATATATATATATATATATATATATGGATAGGGGTGATAAGAGAAGTAAAAGCACGAATAATGGAGAGGGGGATGGCGTTGGTAATAAATGGTGATGGATGGAATAGGCTACTGTATCTCAAATTTGTTGTATTCTGATGATGCAGTAGCCTACTACTGTACTTGCAAATACCGGACAAGAACTTGGTAAACTAGTGCAGAGTTTTGCTGATGTCTGTGAGCGTCGTGCCTTGAGTGTAAATGTGGGGAAAGAGTTAAGTGATGATTATTGAGAGAGAAGGTGACTCCCAGTGCGATGTTACGGTGAATGGAGAGAGACTGGAATTGGTGAGAGTTCAAATACCTGAGTACGGTGATAAAAAAGGGAGGAAAATGTGCAAAAGAAGTGGAAAGTAGAGTGACACAAGGAATGAATGTACCTGGTGCAATGAAAGCCTTGATTAGAAAAAGAGGCACGAATGTTGCAGCTACACGAGGCTTACATGGAGGAGTGTTAGTACTACCTTTAACATATGGATGTGAGGCTATGGTATGGCATGAAACTGAAAAGTCAGGAGTGAAAGCGGTGGAGATGGGACTGCTGAGGAATGTATGTGGAGTACAGAGAGTGGATAGGATACGAAAAAATGTGGTTCGTGAAAGATGTGGAGTGAGGAAGTCTGTGGATACCAGAATTGAAAAGTGTACTAAGATGGTATGGTCATATGGACAGAATGGATAACAGTAGAGTGGTGAAAATGATATATCTGAGCGAATTTGAAGGAGGAGGCGAGGGAGGCCAAGGAGAAGGTGGAGAGATATGGTGGATTGAGCGTGTGAGGAAGAGAAGTTTGGAAGTCGGTGAGGCTATGGAACTGACAAGTGATCGAGCTGGCTGGATGAATATTGTGAGAAGTGCATGATCAGGGACTTGGCACCCCTTTTATCGTGACAGCGTCCGGATTGACCCTATCTGATACGGATATGTGAAGCTAAAGAACATGGCGAATGTTTTTGGCGTATCAGATAGAGCCAGGATTTCGGGGGCTTGCATGAGTGAATGGAAGCGTGGCCTATTGGATTGGGTAAATTTGGGCTGTCTGGACATTGCTACTCCTCGCCCTGTTGTAGGGTGGGAAATGAGGTCCAGATGATGATGATAATGACAGAAAATCAATATACAGTGAACTTAGCCTACTCATTTTGTGAGCAGATCCACACCATGGAGGTTTATAATTAAACCTTGATCCAACACATTAAGAATAGGAAACTGGAATGTTCGAACCCTCAGTCAGGCTGGTAAATTGGAAGAGCTTATTTCAGTGTTCAAAGAATACAAGATGGATATTTGTGCTCTTACAGAAACGAGGTTGCTTGGAGTTGATAAAATGAATTTGGAAGATGGTATTACTATGTTGGTTTCTGGTAGGAGTGATGGAAATCATTACCAAGGAGTAGGCTTACTGCTGAGTAGAGATGCTTGTAAGGCAGTATGTGAGTTTGAACCAATTAATGAGCGCTTGCTTTATGCTCGTTTAAAATCTGACCATGGTAATATCAGTATGGTTGTAGGGTACGCTCCGACAAATGAGGCTGCTGATGAAATGAAGGATGACTTCACGTTCCTGGTGTTCAGGAAACCATTTGGTTTGTCATTCAGTGTCGAGTCACCCACAGGCAGAAGGAAGAGGAAAGAATGAAGGAAAGAAAGACAGAAGAGGGAGTGCAAAGTCACCCGTAGGCAGAAGGACAAGGAAAGAATGAAGGAAAGAAAGACAGAAGAGGATGGAAGGAAAGGAGGATGGAGGAGAGGAAAGGGCAGACACCCAACAGCAGCACTACATCGAGTGAGTGGATGGTGAGCGCCCCCACCCACCACTATATATATATATATATATATATATATATATATATCTATATATATAATTATAGTATATAAAATGCCGGGAATAGCAACTGAGGGCAACACAACACTCCCAGGAGGAGCCTACGGTGGAGCAGACAGAGTGCGACCCGACCCCGGGTGACAAGGACATAAGTCCGCCCGTGCTGCGCGCCCATATGACCCAGAACTCACCCCCCCGCTACCATAGCAGGAAAAGGAGACTACCTTGCAGGCAAGCTTACCCTCAATAGGATCAGGGTGGAGCTATTACTCTAGCTCCAGGCAGCACCCCAGCGATGGCCGGTAGCCGCGCCCTTCTTGAGACGCCCTGCAGCCACTCACCCCTTCTTCAGGAGATGGCCGGTAGCTGCTCCCGCCTTTGTATTGAGATGGCCGGTAGCCGCTCTGAAGGTGCCCTTGAGACGGCCAGTAGCTGCTCCCGCCTTTGTCTTGAGACGGCTGGTAGCCACTCTGAAGGTGCCCTTGAGATGGCCAGTAGCAGTTCACCCCTCCTTCAGGAGATGGCCGGTAGTCGCTCCAAAGGTGCCCTTGAGACGGCCAGTAGTCGCTTGCCCCTCCTTCAGGAGACAGCCGATAGCCATTCCCCCACACAGGCCATGGCCAGTAGCCTAGCCCTATGGCAAGAGGCAGCCAGCAGCTGCTCCTCCGTCAGGTGCTGCCATACCCCCACGACGTGATATCCTCCAGGAGAGGGTCCCAGTCCCAAGGACCTGTGGAGAGGCCCTGTGCTATCCCCAGGGTTGTACTCCGCCCAGCCTGCTCCAGAGGGACCTAACCTGACAGACTCGATGACGACAGACGCCGCAGCTCACTCCTGATGGCAGGAGGCCGCGGTCGCTAGGCCCCCGCGGCCGCCCCCAGGACCTCTGAGCAAGGCCTCTCCCCACCCCGACGCTGATGACCCTCATCCTCCATCAGGCACCTGAGTGCACGTTTCAGGGAGCTGTTCGGCCCCAGCCCTGAGGGCCGCACTCCAACCCCCAGCCCTGACAGTGCAGAGCCCTTCGCCGCCCCTAGCCCCAGACGAGAGAGGACTCCCCTACGAGTGATTCTGTGGCCGCTGGATACAGAGGCCACAGGCGGGACTCAGCTACCACCAGGAGTCAGGCTGTGAGTCCTCCCCCCGCCCCACTAACCACGCTGCCGCCCCACTGACAGTGAGTGACAGTGAATAGTGCAGTGACTAGAATATTGGGCAGGTGATATCCAACAGAATATAAGTCCAAGGCCTAGTAATATGTGCTAATCAAGATCCAGGCAAACAGTGACACAGTGAGAGTAAGAAAAGAGATTTCATAACAGTGCAGTGATTTTAGTAAACATCAGACTCAGCCTTTATCATGTAATTCTTCTGCACTACAAGACCAGTGTAATACTTGCCCAGCCTTAGTACAGCTTCTATTTCCCTCCAAGTGACAGCGAGCTCTTCTCCCCGCCCGAAATACTACAAACACTATTTATTATGCCATTCACCTGCTATCCTGAACTATTTGACCAAACAGTATCCTGCACAATACAACGATACCAGTACAGTATATGACTCATAATTACCCAGATTCCTGTTGTTGACACATCTACCTGTCCCACAAATAGAATTAGTCACGACACGTGTGAGGTTGTTGCCTTGAGTTTTTGTGTCCTGCCTCTCTCTTATTTGTCTAAGCTCCGCCAGCTGCATACTATATATATATATATATATATATATATATATATATATATATATATATATATATAACTGCAGGTATAAACAGGTTGGACAGAAATAATGATAACCTAAGGTGATCAAAAAGGCTACAGAATAAGAACAGACATAAGATGCCAAAGTCTAAAAATACAGCTAATGGTAATAATGGAAGAGAGTTGCTGTACAGTGTGTAGAAAAGAATGGAACGGTACATTGATGAATGAGAGCAAAACAGAAGCATGTATGGATCCCTGTCATAGTTACCTGGCGGGTGTTTTTGAGCTTGTCTGCGAATACCAGTTTATACAATACACCTGTGAGGTGCAGTGACATGCACAAACAGTTTGGGAGGTGGGGGCTTTAGCTATAAAAAAAAAAAAAAAAAAAAAAAAAAATAAAAAAAAAAAAAAATGGGGGGAGGCAGGAGAGGGGACCACACTAGTATGAAAATACCTGGTGACAGTATCTATGAGGGCACTTTGTAACCGGAAGCACAGAAGCAGGGGATTTGTCCATTTGAGTCTTACCTTTGCATGTCCTTGGTGAGCTTTACCCAAGATTCTGAAGTGTTGAGATGAATGTCTGACCAATTTAACTGAGCATGCTGTAATAGTTGTCACACTTTCATACCTTCTCTTCCCTTGTTATCTGGATCCTACTTTGGCCCATCCTTAAGTGGGAAAGTTAATATGATGACTGAACACATAACCCTTTGTTAGTGAGCATTACTTTCTGCTTTTCCTTGTTTCTGGATCCTACTCAATGTATTTTCTTGGGAAACTGCAATCTGTTGACACTGTACTTCATTATTTTCCCCATGAAGTACATTTAATACCTAGTCATTGACCATTATGCTAACCCCTTCAACCGAAAAACTGTTTTCATTTTGTTCTTGCTGCCTCCAGACCACTTATACTGAAAGATTTAATGAAGGTGTTATACAAGCCCTCCAGTTCAATCTCCTTCCCCAACTGAATAAGACAGAGAGAGAAATGTCATGTGGAGACTGATAAGGATGTCACACCACATTGCCCCCATTAGGAGTGCAGGGGTGATGAATTACCAGATAGATTATACAGTCCTGACACTTAAAGTGAGGGGACCAGTCACTAACCCCTGATCAATAAACTCCATTCACCCTTAGGACTTGAATCCTAATGGGCCATGTCTGGTTGGAGCACCTTAAGTCACTACACTACCAGGTGTCCGTTAGCTGGCATAGTAGTTACTACGCAGCTCATGAAAAAATAGCCAAGGCAATTTTAAACTGCTTTTTTACAATTTTAGACATTTGAGACCAATAATGAAGAAATTTCAGTTCTGCACTTAATAGTTATCCATAGGAACTGGTACTTGAATGTGAGATGTGCAGAAATGTGGATACTTCAGTATATACTTCAAGATATGGTTCATTAAACTGTCTAGTAATTGTGATTGTGATGTTTTATTTCCAATTAATATACTGTATATATAAGACTAGGAATAAATGAAAGCAAGCAGTACATTAAGGTGTGACATTTATCATGACACGTTGCACACTGTACACATCGGGTACAAAGTCCCCCTGACTGACCTCTGGTGTTACAAACTAGTGTGAAAAATACACTTGCTAGGCTTCATTACACTGTCAAAACTTTGGCACAGTCATGAGTCACAGTCAATGCTTACCCTCCAATCCTGCCCCTGGCTGAATGGAAGTCAAAGCCAGAACTTCATATCGAACAAAAGCCTGATATTCAGTATTAAGGTAGTGATTCAAGGTTTTGTTAGGCTACACGAGGAACAGTTCAAAATGACTTTGTTACTCATGCAGTCCAGTAAAGCTTCAAGCTATCAACAAAAGATAATTCAATAAGAGACACAGGTGAAAACTTCCTTTCAGCCAATGACAAGAGCAGAGGGTGAACACAAACTACGGTTGATGACTGTACAAGGAGCAACAAATACTGTAGCTTTGTGTAACCAATCAAACCAAAACTTGTCAGACCCATCCCTGAAACGAATTACTTCAGTGCATACAGAAACCTTTACAAGCAAGTGATTTTCTTTTGAAATGTTCACACATGTAGGAAACTCTCTGTATACAGTATATATATATTCTCTGATGGTGTGAAAACAACTACAATGTCCTTAAAAATTACTGGTGAAAGTTTACAAACATATGTTAACAGTTCGCAAGTAATGACAATGAATGAAGAGACTGAGAACAGCAGCAACCTCCTGATGGGGAGGGTGGCAAAGGAAAGTCAGAAATGTAGTATACTGACTCAGGACACAAGAGCATACCACACCAACTTATATACAAGGGATCATTATCAGTTTTGTACAAACAGCTCTTCCATACTACAATAATATACAGAAAGGAAAAGGACTGACAAATCAAACTCAGTCAGTTTCACAAAGGTAGCTATCTCAAGCCAGAATATACTAGTCTGCTTATCTGAAGAGTGCAGCTGCAGGTTTATTTCAGGAGATTTTTTTCAAGTGTATAATATATTCTTACCTTAATAACTATAACTACCTTGGCAAAACCCAAACACAGACACGTGACAGGATATACTGAGTGTGGGATCATGACAGGTCACACCTTGAAGGGCTGCACATTTCAGAGTAATGTATTTATAAGAGCTAAATATTTTACCCCTTCAATCCCATGACCCATTTTTTATTTTGTTCTTACCATCTTTGAAGATTTTTTTCACCTTACAAGAGACTTCGAACTGGAGGAGTTGTATATATCTTTCACTAACCCCTACACTACTAGCAGTCTGTCATAAGTTAAATACTGCAAAATCATCTATACATAGCAAGAACAGTGGAAAATACTACATGGGACAGAACGGATTCATGTCATGTTGCCAGTGAGACAAGTTTCTTCCACACTTGCTCATGGGTCAAATACAAGCTCTTTCTGCTAGCAACCTTGGAGACTACATAATCAAACTTCCTATGACCTACACTCCTTTAACTGATACCTAAAATGACCTCTACTCAACCCTGTAAAACTCTCTCATTCCCCTTATGTTCCATCTCAAATCACATATCCAGATTTGATTCAACAATTATATCCAAGGCCATGCTGTAGACCCAAAATCTCAATAATTATTATGTGCAAGAAAAACAATAGTAAGGAAAACATGACCAGGATCACATACAAAAGTTTATGACACGAGTCCTTACCGGAACAGGGTGTATACATAGTTAAACTAAATCATAATTCTCTGACAAAGGTACAAAATCCATTAACATTACCTACCACAGAACTACGCAAGAAATACCTTTACACGAAAATAGGTTAGACTATTGGAAAGATAAAACTCAAAATCTATAACTTTTGAAAATGCAAAGATCTTCCATCTTATTTTCTCAGTTGGAAGTTAATAAAGAGAAGTCTCCAGATAATCATCCTGAACTTCCATTTATATGTATTCAGTATTTATATGTATATATATATATATTCATACTGCCATTATTAATGTCAATTCAGATGGGTAAAATGTTGGCTGTGCAACGAACAAGGTTCCCCAAGCTGCTAAACCCCTCCCATTTGATGATGTCTTTTTTACCCATGTCTTAACACCACCAAATGATTTTCTTTAGCCTAAGGGGGACTTCTCGAGCTGGATGGGTTAGACATAGCCTTAATTAACGCCTTCATTTTAATACAATTAATCCTCAGTTGAATAAAAATCATTTGGTGGTAGCAAGAGTAAAATAAAAAATACACCATTGGGTTGAGGGAGTTAAGCCATTAATACCTTATCTATTGCTAAATTATGTATTTGAAAAGAGCACATGAAATATTTGACAATGTGATACAATAACTAATCACAGGCAAAGTGATACACTGTATGTACTGTACAATGCAAATGCAACATCTGGAAATTAGATTTACTTCTGTATTTTGTATAAAATAAAGGTTTCTCAACCTATTCAGTTTGGTGATGTATTTTATATATTTCTGGTACCTTCAGACAATTTTATTCTGCTTAGAGATATTTTATGAACAGGAGGGATTATATACAGCCTTCATTAATCCCTTCAATACAACAGATCTTTCCCCAAGTTAAATAAATTCATTTGGAGGCAGCAGGAAGTAAAAGATTTCATCAGACTGAAGAGGTTAAAACTAAATGTACAGAACATTTCCTTTCAATTAATGTATTGCCACTTTTGCATCCTAGGTTAAATTACTTGAAGCAAGCTAACTGCTTTTTATTTTTTTCTAATGGAGTATCATCATACATAACACCTTTCTTGAGGCATACACAGCCATAAGAAGTGGTGGTGGAAAACTCATTACTTTACATCGTAATCTCTGAAGCTAATTTTAGTATAAAAATGTGACACCTAATGAGGGCCAGATAGTAGTCTTACACTGATTGAAGGCAGATGGCAACAATTCCAAAATGTGACTAAAGCAGTCACACCGCATAACCGACCCTCACAATAAATTTCCAATGTGTTAACACTGATGGTGGTATAAAAGTCAGTTAGTGCCTGGTGATGGTGAGAGGCCAGGGCATATAAGGGAGATGTTCAAAGGATGAACTTGCCCAGAATGTATCCAACCAGAGCAATCACCACAGCAGCAACCACATGCATCATTGGGTTGGCCTGGTGGGGGTCCTGGGGTGGCAGAACACTCGCTACAACGGTCTGCTTCTTCTCTGCAGAGCTGCCATGGCTGCGTTGCCTCAATGAATCCTCCTGTTTCCCAGTAAACAAGAACGAAATACATCAGCATATCACATACAACATAATTTTACCTTACATGCTGTTAAATATTCCACCTTCTTCTGTGCCTTCTCTTGCTTTGCTTAGGTTCCTGTCTCAATCCACATCTTGGGTGGGAAATAGGGCTATGATGACAATGATGATGGTCACGTATGTGTGCAGATAAAAAAATTAAGATAGATGAATGAACACAGAATCTCAGCATATAATATGTTTCAGTCAGACAAACAGTAAATGCTGCAGACAGTACCATGCTGTCTGATCTCACCACCACTGATCACAATGGACTGTGTCATATTCAGAAAAGTCATCACCATCATCATGAGTTTTTATAAATGATCATCTTCAGTATACACCCCATTTCTATATAACAGGTCACACAGGTCCACCTGTAAGCACAGCCATTTTGCTGTCCTGCAACAGCCCTCTTGTAACACATCTACTCATCTGGTCAGTATAGATCACCTCCTTCCATATCTTCCTTGGTCTGCATTTCCATCAATGGTCTGATACCTAAAAACTTCTACAACTCCTCCCCAACTCCACTGGTCCCTCCTTTCACCATGTTCAAACCATTTCAGTCCAGATTATTAAAGGATGGACAGCGAAAGACTAATGACAAGAGTACGCGAGTGAGATGGAGGGGGGAGAGGGAGGGGGAGGCCGAGGATGAGATGGTGGGATGGAGTGGGTGGAGAGGTATATGAGAGAGGGAGGTGTGAGCTGGGTGCAAGGCAGTGAAATGAAAAAAAATGTACACAAAAATTTAAAAAATAGTATTCCTTGCCAAAAAGAAATGACTCAATCACTTTACTTCAGTGTTCTCGATAATACAAGTTAATTACACTATATATACAATATCTTTATATATACATACAGTATATACAGTAAATATATAAATATATATATATATATATATATATGTACAGTAATCCCTCCACTAACCGATGTAATAGAGCCAAAGGCATGTCCAGAAAGTAGGTCCGTCTAGATAGTGGGCCCCGGCCTCCTGGACTGGTACTCGTACTTACGGACCCTAACCCAGCCTAACTCAGAAACCACCTACATAACTCTCTACTGGACATGCATAGCACCAAATTAACACCCTATTCACACAAATAAGGGACAGAAATTATGAAATAAATGAAAAGGAACCAGAGAATGAGAAATTAGAAGTGAGTATGGAAAATATTTTGCTGTGTATAGGGTACTTACAACACGTCCGTGGCCGTTCGTTACAAAGGTTAAACCACCTCCTCTAAGGCTCTGGCAGTGGTGAAAATGCTCTTGAAGCACATACAGTAATCCAGTGTTGTGCTGCACTTAATCCTATGCACTATGAGCAATAATTGTTTAACACAGCACATATTGTTCTTGATTGCACCACACCAGTTTCAACTGCTAATTCACACTCTGTACTGTACTTAATCTTTGCACTCTGAATTCTAATTTCATAACTGCACAAGACTGTAAATTTCCATGTGATCTAATGGCAAGGTATTGCAGTTTATTCACTGTTTATTCACAAACACAAGCACGTGAGGCATCCACTGAATGAATGTCTAGTCAGGATGGTAGTTAGGTGGTAACTGGGGAGGTCGGGAGGGATGGGGGAAGCAAGCAGCGAGGGTAAACACAACTGGTCGGTGCTGTTTGCCAATTTCAAAGTGCTGTAAAAAAAAAAAAAAAAATCGTTTCCCCCCCCCCAAAAGCCCGGTCCCAAAACGTCTGGTAAGTGAGGAGTCCGGATAGTGGGCGTCCGGATGGTACAGGGATTACCGTATATACTGTATATATATATATATATATATATATATATATATATATATATATATACGTATATATATAAGCAACGTTGGATCTGGTTAGCACTTGGATGGGTGACCGCCTGGGAACACCAGATGCTGTTGGCATCCCTACGTGTCAAGTGGGGTTGGTGGAGGATTAGTGCCCCTCCCTGTAAAAGAATTAACTCTAAGCCCTTGACCACCCCGTTTGGGATACATGGCGTCTGGCAATGGATGGATGGGATAAATATATATATATATATATATATATATATATATATATATATACAGTATATATACACTGTATATATAGTGGTAGGTGGGGGCGCTCACCATCCACCCACTCGATGTAGTGCTGCTCTCAGGTGTCTGCCCTTTCCTCTCCTCCCTCTTTTCATTCCTTCCTCTTCTGTCTTTCTTTACTTCATGCTTTCCTCGTCCTTCTGCCTACAGGTGACTTTACACTCCTCCTTTTTTCTTTCTGTTCCTTCTGCCTATGGGTGACTCTACACTGAGTGACAAGCCAAATGGTTTCCTGTTCACCAGGAAACATTTACTATGCTGGGTGGTAACCATATAACCAAATTATGGCGCCTGGTGGTTTAGCAGCACTCCAATTGGATTTAGCCAGTGAAGGTTTATATCCAAGGGGTGGTTGGGGTTATTGCTCACATAATGCCATTCAGGGATGAGTGAGGCTGGTCACTCTCATCTTAAATGTCAGGGCCAACTTGCCTAGCCCCGGGCTCTTACGCTCCTCATCGGCCAACATACGATTGGATGATGGATGGATGGATATATATACAGCAGACCCTTCTTACCTGCGAAATCTGAATCCGTGGAAACTTTTCCGCGGATCAAAATTATTTTAATACTGTTCTATACACTGTAACTTAATTTGAAATTGGCACGCAACTCGCACTTGCTACAGTTAGCACACCCTCACCCACAGGCATTCCCTCCATTCCGTCAGTCTCATTGTAAACACCAACTAGTTCGTTACCTATGTTGTCGTCACCTTTCTCGTGTTTAAAACTCTACTGTACTTCATTGTGTAAGTGAAAAATGGCTTGCAAAAACAAGGAAAAGATAAAAGCAATCCTTTTAAGTGAATGAGAGAGCGTAACGTGTTATCTGGCGTCCTGTCAGAAGAGTCAGATTAGACTCTCAGCTTACCTATAGTGCTGCCACACATCTCATCGCCTCTCCACATTGGCACTGTAGGAACTGCACTGCAATCATCGTCGTCATCATACAGCAATTATCGTCATCTATACAGCAATCATCATCGTCATACAGCAATCGTCATCATTGTATGAATGTTATGATGAGAACACATAGTCTTGGTAAGTGTTAATATGTATTTGTAATATTTTAAAGTATGTTTTTATTTTTTCAGGGATGGGCTTGGCTTATGTGGAAATAATATGTCATTTTGTGATCATGACTTGAGTATCCGCGAAATTTGCTTTCCGCGGGGGTCTCTGGAACCTAACCCCCGCAGATAACTAGGGTCTACTGTGTATATATACAGTACCCTCGCGTCCAACACGGTAATATTGTCATGCATGGGTCCCGTGTTGGACCAAAAACGTGTTGGACAAACAACAGAGCTTATGGGGAAAAATGAATTATGTCAGCAACCCTAGGAAAAGTCACCCTAAATACCTACCATATACCTATACATATATTGGTACTACTGTAATTATAATAAATGGTACTGTGCTATAAATGATAACTAACCTTTTAGGATAGTGTTGGTGGGCTTGCTGGGAATGGAAGGTGGTATCCAAGGCTGTAGGTAGTCCTACTGGGTCCCCGGTGGATGGCTGCTGGCGTCACTAGCGGGTAATGGCTGCTGCTCTTCCTCAACCTCCCTCATAAATCCTTTGAAATCACACTCAGAATCACTATCTTCGTCCACAGTCATGGAAGGTCTTACTTCTGCCCATCCTAGCACTCTGTAAGCCTTCACTGCTGCCAGAATCTTGTCTTGGTTTTTTATTATGGTCCTCACGTTGGCTTCATTCATGTTGTAGGCCTTGGCAATGTCAACTTTCCTCTCCCCTTTCTTCTTCCTCTCGATGCTTTCTAGCTTGGTGGCCCGAGGGAGGTGCTGCCGCTTCTTGGGGTTCTCAGAAGGCTTCCTAGGCATCGTGAGCAGGATAAAGTTCAATAACAAGGGCAGAAAATGCACCAAGAAAAAAGCACCTTCCAATGCGAATTATGCGACAGAGTGGCACTGTGACAGGAGAAATTTAAACAAAACATCACGTGAGGGCAGAAACGTTTTTAATTGGGCGACGTCACAATCACCTCACGATAGTGGGCGGGGGAGGCTACTTGATCGGAAGTTTTGATTGGCTGTCAGCATCACGGGAACGTCCAGTATGACTGTGTTGGACCAGGGGTGATCGTGCTAGAGGCGAACTCTGCGGATTTCGCCCACTTCTCAGAGCTCCGTCCGTGTTAAGCTAATGCACCCGTGTTACAGTAATTAAACCGAATTAAATCTTACTAATTATTGCTCTCCGTGCTGGACACGAATCGTGCTGGACAAACGCGTGTTGGACGCAAGGGTACTGTATATATATATATATATATATATGTATATGTACAGTTTATATACACACATGCAAAATCAAAATGATTAATATAGAAAAAACATTAAAACCAAAGAAACCATTAAACATTTTTTTTTTTTTTAACACCCTGACTCTCATGTGGTGGCACCACAATAACAGGCAGCTCTACAAACATCCCTCAACTCCCTCCCTGACAGTCTCTATCCACTAAAAGAACATTGGATGATTAAAGCACAGCATCACCAGCCTGCAGTCTACTACATTCATGTCCTCGTAAGCCAGAAGCCACAGGAATAATGGTTATGCTGTAAGATTCATAAATGACTGTGTATAAAATTAACACAGTACCTTAAGCTGCAAATTCTCCTGACGCAGACCACTAATTTCTTCCCGAAGCCGTTTGATTTCATCACCAGCCTTCCTAAGTTCAGCATCACTGTTGTTTGCCTGTTAAAAATAATATGGATATAGGCTATTGACCGAAACCAAAAAATTTTTACAGAATGTTTAATTCCTACAAACCAATAATGCACTTTTAATTTTATTCATGCTACTTCCACATGACTATATCCCAGGAGGGACATCCTGTAGTGAAGGAGTTAATGGGAGTTATAACCACTCCAGTTCAAAATCACTGCTGGGAGATGACGATCATCATCATCATCCCACCTCCTTTTCCCATTCCGGGTGAGGTGAGGTAGGATCCATAATGCAAAGGAAAAGAAAAAGACGATGGCGGGAGTGCCACTAATCAAGAGCATACCTGGTACCCAATGAAATGGGCCACACTCATCATCCAAGCCCATGGAATCCTGACTCCATCTCATGTGCATAAGCATCTACACTCATGCCCTTCATATTATTTATCAGCTAGATTAAATGCTGTATTCACTAGACTAAATATTTGTACTTCTACTTCTGATACTTTATCTGGCTACCTAAGTGGGATGAGTATCTTTACCCAGGTGGCAATGAAAACCATGTACAGGGATTTGGGTTAATTTCCATTTTCCCCATAATGTGCAGTTAATCCTCTAAAAGGTATTCACCAGCCTTGGCCACCTTCGTGCAGTGATGGATTTAGTAGAGCAAAATACCAATAACCCCCGTCAATGGCTGAACACAAGTATCTTACCTTGGGCAGAGGTTCAGATGCCTCTATACTGTATACCATAAAGCTATCATGGGCTGAAGCAAATGTACACCCTACCAAGTGGGTCATGGGTCAACAATGTCCAAGAACCCCTACCAAAGACTGGCTATAAGCATCTACCTTCGGCAAGGGTTTTGATGCCTCCAAGTATTAAAATACACCATAAAGCTACTGCATAATTAATTGTAGAAAATGAATACACTAACATCCTGTCCAAACATCCCTGCCAAAGTCTGAACCCAAGTCTCTTACCTTGGGTGAGGGTTTTGACGCCTCCAAGTATCAACATACTGTTTATCATAAAACTATCATGGACTGGGGAAGACAAACCCTCTCCCAAGTGGTTCTAGGGTCAGCAATCCCCAAGAAGCCTGTCAAAGACTAGACACACGCATCTTATATGCCTACATGTATCATATACCATTACCCTCTGATGGGTTGTGAAAGACAAGTAGCCTACCACAATGACCAAGAATCCCTGCCACACTCCAAACACAAGTCTCTTACTTTGGGTGATGGTTTGGATGCCTCCAAGTGCGGCTGCGGTGACGGGGAAGCATCGATGTTGTTCTGGGGTGCCTGGGTCGTGGAATCCATCGGTAACTCAAACACACACCGCAACTTTGAGTCCATCAACTGACTCGTATCGGCTTCTTTGAACTGGAACATAAAAATGAATTCATTAGACAAACATTTATTTACAAAACTTATACTGGAATTTCAGCCCTGAACTCCAATGGTATCTCAAAAATCAAGTTCATCAACTGCACAAATCTATCAATTGACTTGTATTGGTTTCTAAACTGCACAAGTCATTAATCAGACACATTTCTTCACTAAACTTAATATATTGTGGCTGTAAAGTTCACTGGTACCTCAAACACAACAACAGCCAATCAAGTAACCTTAACCAGTCTCTGTGAAATAAAATGGAAATAAAACAGAATAAAACTATCTTGATGTCACTGAACTCTAGCAGTAGTTGCAACGCCAGGCTCATCTGAATGTGAACCCCACCATTCTCATTTGGAGGACAAGGAGGGGAATGAGGGACATTTGTAACACCAGGCAGCTCCACCATCTGGTAATACTGGCACCAGTGGAAGAGTCATATACACCTATAGGTCTTATTCAAACTGAAACTGTTATCTTCCTAATAAGCAATTATTTCAATGCTGGAGATGGATACCTTCATGTGGTGGCACAGATGTGACCACACAGCTCAACTGCCTAAGGTTACTTCCCTATCCCCCCAAAAGGAGGACAGTGGACTGCAGGGGGAGGGGAATTTATGCCTGCCATCCACCAGGTTCATGTTTCACATATGGTAACCTAGTCACAGCAGCAACAGTCATTTCCAATTTTGGGTACAGTTAACATTCCATCACAAAACTTTTCCCTAGAATGTCTTTACAGATAATAACTCCACTACATCCACTTTTACCTTGGTCAAAATTGCCATTCTCCATCTTGAATGCTGAGCTCTAACACGACTGACATGTAAAGTTTATTCACATAACTTAGTGACTTTCATCCTTTTGCAGCCTATTTCTTGTAGCTCCATATCAAAATAAGACAATACTATGGTCTTGCATCCTTTCCATTGCACTTCATTGTTACTAGTAACATATTCCAGTTCTAGTGTTACAGTATCTCCTGTATTCAACATTCATCGTGAAGATTGGGCAAATTTTACATCTACAGTAAAGGGAACAGGGTACAGCGACATACAATTACATGTACTAGCAAGTCTGTTACCTAAGACTATGTGTATGATGCTTCTCAACTGACTGGCCATATCTTACATGCTTTTCAATACCCCATGATGAAGCAGTTTTCATGCATAAGATGATATTTAGAATTTCCTTTACAACCCACACTAATCTCCAGACTCACTCACTATGACAGGCACACTATTCATCCAGTAAATTCATGACTTAAATAGATCAATCCGTACCACAAACATTCAACTTTAGATTAAATATAATTACTGGGAAAATATATGATACTTGTTATATGCTGTACACCGTCTATCATTAGCTAGACCTCTTCCCACCTAAAGATGAGGTGAGGAAGGTTCCAGAAAGTAAGGGAGAGAGAGAGAGAGAGAGAGAGAAAACTGGAGAAAGTAACCAGAAATATGGCCAATTAAATGGACCACATACTCATTCATTCACCATTCATGCCTCTGGACTACTGACTTCAACACTATGTATCTAACTCTATCCCTTACTGCCTCATCAGGAGTACAATAGCCCAGGACAAGATTAGCAGTCCAGACATTAAGGCAACTGATCAGTTACTTGCCCCTATGACATTTTATATGAGCAGTAAACACCAACCACTTCTCAAATTTCAACCCTTAAGAGCCACATCCAGCCTAAGTGCTTTGACACACAAGACAATTAAGCATCCATCTGATGGCTAAATGGGTGCCACTACCATTTATGTGTTTAATGTTTGCATCACACTACTGCAATTCCTCACTTAACAGGCTCTTCGCTATAAAGCTTTTATTCAGTGCAGAAACAAGTTCCACTCAGCATGCTGTTAGTCATTTTTAAGCAGTCAGGATGTGCAGAGCCTGGGTTGACAGAACTTACATTAGCACTGATCTCAACACTTTTTTTTTTATGGTCTTTTAACTTTTAATATATACTGATAAACTCAATCATTTCATTTACAAAGGCTCCAACATGCTTGCATGCATCAGCCTTGGTCACCTACTGGTGGCTCTCCATGCTGCTCGATCTCTGGCAGTTTCCCTAGTTAGTCCCTTATCCCTAAATTCACATTCATTGACCTCGTCCCAAGTCTTTTTCAGTCTACCTCTCGCTACCCTACCTCCGACATTAACATTTCTCACTTTCTGCACCCAATTTTCATCCCCTACTCTCTCCACATGCCCAAACCACCTTAGTCTGCCCATCCTCATCACAGCACCAATACACTCCAGTCCCATCCTACCTCTCAATTCTTCCATCGTAAACCTAGCCCCACCAGGCCTCGCACTCAGGGACACACTGCACATCCACCTAATCATTACCATTTCTGTACATCTGCACCAGCGAATATCCTCTTCCTTTACTGCCCGGGTGTCACCACCATACAGCATTACACTCCTACCGCAAGTCGCACACCAAGATCCCTTAGCACAGAGGGAGAGCCCCCTCAATGTCAGGAGAGGCAACAGCTCCCTGAACTTCTTCCAGCCACTCCTCACCCTAGCCGCAGAGCTAGCTCCAGCCCCACCTCCAGCACATAATTTCTCCCAAATAACGAAACTCTTCCACCCGCTCAAGAGACTCACCACCAAGTTCAATCCTTTCACGCCTGTCAATCTCTACATGCTCTTCCCGACACACAGCACATATGAAATCAGCGTTATCTCGCAGTCTACCTCTAATACCACTACATCTCTTACGCACCCACTAATCACAAACACTACACAAGATAGAATTACTTCCCATGCCCTTGTGGCAGATCGCACATGGCCACTCGCCCTCTTCTATGACAGTACTGCCCCCAGCCCTAGATACCATCACTTTTGTTTTATCTGCCTTTACTCTTAAGCCCTTGTGTCCCATACCATCTCTCCACTTCATAAATCTTTCCTCCGCCTCCCTTTCGTTCTCTGCAATCAACACCAAATCACCAGCACACATCTTCCACAGGAGTCTATTTCTGAAGTCAAGTGAGAGGGCTTCAAGTACCATACTAAACAAAAAGGGGCTCAAGACTGACCCCTGATGCATACCAACATTCACGCAAAACTCCGCACTCAAACCTCCATTCACCTTTACCTGGGTGCATGCACCCACATACATGGCCATAACCACCCCAACCAGCCACACCTTGATCCCAACCTTTCTCATTGCCCACTCCACCACCTCGCTAGAGACTGTCAAAGGCCTGTTAAAAAAAAAAAAAGAGAGAGAGAGAGAATTTCCATTTTCTTTACTATATATTTTTCCTGAAGCTGTCAAACAATGATTATGGCATCAGTGGTCCCTTTGCCTGGCATAAACCCAAACTGCATCTCATCAATATTCACTCTTTCTCAAATCATACCTTCTAGAACTCTCTCCATTATCTTCATTATCTGGTCTGAAAGCTCTATGCCTCTATAATTTCCTCTATCCAGAGAATTACCCTTCTCCTTGTACACATTTACAATTACACTCTTCAGCCAGTCATCTGGGACAACACATTCATATATAATTGTATTTATCAAATCAGTGACTAACCCCACTCATACAGTATATCTTGTAAGGCTTTCAACATTTCAGCAGTCAATCCTGACACATCTGCTGCCTTACCCACCTGCATCATGCCTAATGCCCTGTTCACAGTATCAGCGTCAATCAGAGGCCAAGGGCCAGACGCATGATCCGCTGGATCTAGACCTTCCCTGTCCTTATCAAACTCATCATTCAACAACAGTTGTAATGCTCTCTCCAGAGTATTGGACATGACAATACTAACCACCAACCAATGCTTCAAGCACAGTAAAGATATCTATCTATCTATCTATTGCCAGACGCCTCAATCCCGTTTGGGGTGGCCACAAACAAATCGCCTCCAAGTCACCCTGTCCCCCGCCATTTCACTCCCCTGCTCCCAACTCACGCCCCCCTCTCTCATATACCTCTCCACCCCATCCCTCCATCTCATCCTCGGCCTCCCCCTCCCTCTTTCCCCCTCCACCTCACTCACATACACTCTCTTCGTCAGTCTTTCACCCTCCATCCTCTCCACATGGCCAAACCACCTCAGTGTGTTCCTCATAACGCTTCCTATCACATCCACATCCACACCACAAAGCTCCTTTATATCCTCATTTGTCAGCCTGTCTCTCCACGTGACTCCACAGGCTCCTCTTAAATAACTCATTTCCACTGCTCTCACTCTTGACTTGTGTCCTTCCAACAATGTCCAAGCTTCACTTCCGTACGTTAGAGTTGGTATCACAATACTGTCATGTAGTAACTTTTTCACTTCCATGCTCACTTCCCTGTTTCTTATCACTGCTTTCAAGGAACCAGCAACCTTTCTTCCCTGCTGTACCCTTTCAAGCACTTCACCCTCCAAACCTCCATCCTTACTCATCACACTACCCAAATACTTAAACGTACTCACATTTTCCAATTCCTCACCATCTAACCTCGCTGTACATTCACTAACTTCACCTCTCTCAAAGACCATCACTTTACTCTTCCATACATTCACCTTTAGGTTCCGTTTCTTACACACTCTCTCAAACTCATCCACCAAGCCTTGCAGCTCCCCTTCGTCTTCACTCAACAACACAGTATCATCTGCAAACAACAGTACAGGGAGTTTCCAAACACTATCCTCTCTCACCAGGGCCACTCCAACATCCACTATCCTACCTTGTACCTCTTTTATTACCCCATCCATGTACAGATTGAACAACCATGGAGACATGACACATCCCTGTTTCAAACCAACTTTCAAAGAGAAAAATTCACTTAGTTCACCATCCACACGCACTGCAGCCTTCGCACCATCGTACATACTCTTCACAGCATTCAACAACTTCCCATCTACTCCATATATTCTTAACACTTTCCACAATCCTTGTCTATCCACCCTGTCATATGCTTTCTCCAAATCCATGAAAGCCGCATACAACTTCTTTCCCTTCTCTAGAAACTTTTCCACTAAAGATCTAAGAATGAATATCTGATCTACACAACCTCTGCATAGAATACTGTACTGGACATGGCATTACTAACCACCAAACAATGCTTCAATGACAGTAAAGAAGGAATGTGTACAAAAGATCACATCACTAACCCACCCCCACCCAATGTTTCACACACAGTGGAGGACTGTGTAAAGGACAATACATTACTAACCAAAAAGTCAATGCACAGTACAGGTGGTGTGTGTACAAAACATCACATTACTAACTCCCAAAGTACAGCTAGGGTGAAGAGTATATGGTACAAGACTTCCTATTATTAACCCCAAAGCAAGGAGATTTGGCATTACCTTCCCCCAAAGAGAGAGACTGCAACATGAATTTATGCTTTTTCTTTTTGTGGGGGTTGTAGTCAAAAAGCTACACTAACCCACTCCCACCCAATGCATCACACAGTGTAGAGGTGTGAACAGTGCCCAAGCCATCACATTACTAACCAAAGTGTCAAGGTTGACGTCACCCTCCCCCGCAAAGAGACTCTGCACCATGAACTTGTGCTTATTCTTTTCATGGGGATCGTACTCGAAGGGCTGAAGCATGACCGCCACACTGACTGTTTGATGCGGCTCCACCAGCCCCGAGTTGGGTCGCACACAGTAGCGCCGTGGGGCCGTCGTTTTCACCTGGCAAATAGTACATTCATATTAGAATTCTACAATACATCAAGACCTCTTTTCCCTCCTAAGAATGAAATGAACTAGGGCCTACAGAACAAGAAAAAAATTGACAATGGGAGCTACTGTACTAACCAAACCATTAAAGTGATGTTCGATACAGCCCATCAACCCTTGCACTATTAAAGATTCTTCCTAAGTAAAAATCACTTGGTGGCAGCAAGTACTTAAAAAAAAAAAAATAAAATAAAAAAATAAAAAATAAAAGTCATTAGATGGCAGAAGTTAAAAAGGGACCTCTTCAATATCGTACTGTATTATACTACTGTACTCAGGTAACAATGCAATAGACATACTGTACCGGTATTTTGTATTACCATCAGATTGTCTGAGATAATGTGCAAATACTGGTATGGCACTTACTGACCAGCTGTATTATCAATCAGAAGTTCACTAACAATTCCCTACCACCTGCAGCAATGGGAGGTGTTACTGAGAATATTTTTATGACAGCAGTATGAAGCACACAAGAAACAAATATAAAACAGAAGAATATTCTGACAATTAGGGGAATGAAACAACTTGAATGAAAGGACTGTCAGCAAACCTTAGCTCCTGACTACAAACTCTGGGTGTAATACTGGCACAGTACTCACCTTAAAACATACTCGCTTGTCTGTGGGATTGGTTAGTTTTAACTGTGACGTGACCACATCCGTAAATGGACCTGTAAGAAAAATGTCCAAGTCTCAAACTTTGCAATATACAGTATATATGCTTCATCATGAACAAAATACATATTTTAACTGTGCACATAAATGGATATATGCAAAACAACATAATCCAGTATTTTTCCCAGTCCAAAATTATTTGTCAGCAGCCAATCCCTCAAAAGACAATCCTCTGCCTGTTCAAACCACAGATGTTTCTATCTTTATAAGGTATCATTTTAGTTGCCTCTATATGATTTTGTTAGACTTGGGTGCTTAAAAAGTGTACCTGGATGAAGAAAAAAAAAAAATTGTAAATGGGTTAACAGCTATACAAAGTTAAAGATTATCTGACTATCTCAATACTGTACAGTACATTTTGAACAAGCACAATTGGGTGTGTAACGGGTGACTACTTCGTGAGACTGAACGGAGGCCTACTGCCCACATAATACATCAATGCTAACTTCAGCTATATGGGCACATGGCCCACTTTCCTGAGGCTGATAGTGTTCACATGGTGATCTCTAAACAAGCTAACCCAAGGTGGAGGAGGTCAAGGGGAAGGCCAAGCAACTCATAGCTGGAGCAAGTCGATCACTCCTGTTGGGAGATACTTAGAGGAGGAATAGTCGCTTGCACACAGGGACTCAAGTGGGTGGAGTCGGAGGGTGAGTGAGGTTACGCACCCCGTGGCATCTGCCCCTTCATGATTAACTGACAATAGATTCTAATCAAACACCTGATGGTATTCTGGGTTACAGTACGGCAAAGGATTTTTTGCCAATCACATACTTCTAGAAAAAGGGAAAGAAGTTGTATGCGGCTTTCATGGATTTGGAGAAAGCACATGACAGGATGGATAGACAAGGATTGAGGAATGTATTAAGAATATATTAAGTAGATGGGAAGTTGTTGAATGCTGTGAAGAAGTATGTATGATGGTGCTAAGGCTGCAGTGCGTGTGGATGGTGAACTAAGTGAATTTTTCTCTTTGGAGGTTGGGTTGAAACAGGGATGAGTCATGTCTCCATGGCTGTTCAATCTGTATGGTACATGGATGGGGTAATTAAAGATATCCTAGGAATGAAGGGGCTGATGGGTACTGAATAATGCTCTCCTCTGCCATTACATTTAATACTGTTGTCTCAAACAACAGTAACAAGAATGCAGGTAAATTTTTAGAAGTAACCAATGTTTTCTTTTATTATTTTTATGATTTTCAATGCAAAATACTGTTTTAATTAGTTTTGACCTTCATTTTGGGGGGAATATCCCCCTTTTGGAATGTAGAGTAAGATTTCCAAGAGTGGGTTTATCCCCCCCAAATCAAGATCAAAATTAATTAAAAACACACTATTTTGCATTAAACTAACCTAACCTACTCTAACCTAGGGCCTGCATAGACCGAGTGCACACACCTGCACCAGCCAATACGGGGCGACAATCATCCGCTACTAAGCGATAGCCTAACCTAAGCCACTACATGACTACCCCTACAAAATTTGGTCCCTCAACTCAGACGAGGCTTAAAAGGTAAGTCTTAGTTAGAATAGTTCGGGATGCAATTTAATGAAAATTGGTAATGTTGGTTACTAATACCGGAATACGTAATTTTTAACCTGTGACTTTACATTTTCTAAAATTGATAAAATTGTACACAGATTACAGAACATTTAAACAATGCTCTTCTCCATCATTACAAGTGGTAGTCCCAAAAAATAGTCTACAACACCAGATATCTAATCTACAGTGAATAAATTATTTACCATATGACTTTGTCTCACTAAATTTACCAAACTTATGTTATTACGATAGATGCCATCATACTACAATATACTAACCTAAGCTAAGCTAACCTGACAGATTTTACTAAACTACCACACTAAATTAACAATCTGACATGTCATCCCACTATCATATACACTAACAAAGTCTGACATGTACCAGTTCTACCATGCACTAAGCTAACAACACACACTGGCCAACCATAACCTAACATGACATACCACTAACACTACAGTAATTTAACACACAAACAATGTATCTGAACTTGGCATATGCTGACCCATCATAACCTGTCTCAACATGACAAGAAGCCAACACACACTAACCTGACCTAACTTGTGCTGTTCTGACAGATGCCATCACACTACCTTCAATTTACTAAACTAAACTAACCCGATGGCTACCACTACACTACCATGCACCAACTTAACTCACCAGCATACAGCCTACCCCTACCATAACCCTACCTGCCCTAACCTGACAGATGCCACCTCATTACCACACCCACACTCTCTGCCTCAAACCAATACCAAATATATAGCGCCCGTGTCTCGGCAGCATCCCCAGGGCGCCCTGTCACCATACTTGACCAGTAAGCGACATAAATATACATGCCTCAACAGCTGATCAGGACCGGGATTGGTAGGGGAGGGCACACCTTTTTCTTCCATTCCTCTGCCCTCCTTCATCTCACCTCCCTCACGGCCTCCAAGGACGGAGTTTCGTTGTTCAATAACTCTTTTTCATTCTCAGATCCTTCATTCCACCCGACCCCATTAGTTACCAAGACAGATAAACATTCCCCCTAACCCCCCTAAAATGGCTCCCATAACGTGATATCATTACACCTCTTATAACATCCTTTCCATCAACATACCTTTAAATTTAAGCTCCTGGGACGGATCTAACAGCAACACCTGCTCCGCTTTCGCCATTTTTAAAGTTAATCCTCACACAGAATCCAATATTTGGGAAGAATTCAGAGGAAGACCCGCACTGAGAGAAGGGTAACCGATAACCTCACAGCGCGTGCGCCAAACATCAGTGTGACGTCATAATCCAAATCACTTACACCATGACACACACCTATAGCAAAATTTATATAGAAAATAATATTTCTTTCAAATATCTGTGCAAAATATCTACCATAATTAATGCACAGGGCATAAATGTAATTTTTATGGGATGCAGAACAGGCATTCACGTTCTATTCACTTTATCATATATTTGTTTTTATTACGTTTTTCAGTTCGCGTTATTTGTAATAAGTCTACTGAGTACTCAAATTTTTACATTTACCCTTCTCTTTAAACACTTTTTGCTGCTAATTATTCTAGCTCGAGCATTGGCAGATGGATCAATATATAAGGCCAAGCTTTCAGACACGTTTTACGTAACAGCAGGCAAAATTGCATTTCATTTAAACTATGAAATATTTATATAAGGTAGAAATTCTCGAACGTACTTTTTCATTAAAAACTGGAATAGAAATCCATTCATTCCCCAGCAAAATTCTCCGAAAGTTCCGGTAGGCATTTACATATATGCACTCTTGTTTTACGAAACACTGAAAATATCAGAAAAGATTATTTTAAATAAGATACCTTACATGCTTCAGCACAAAAATATCTACCACGCGTTAGAAAAAAAAAAAAATCAAACAGCAACAAAACCCGGGTGGAGCTAAATAAAGTCGAGAGTGTTGAGTGACCCAAAGAAGCTTGAGGAGACATTCCACACCCGCCCTGAAGCTTAATTTATTCTCCTTTGGCATCATATCAGATATCCACGAGGATCAACCGAGAATAATCTGTAATCTGTATAAGTATACCCTTCCCTCAGTACACGTAATATACCTTATTTCGTGCCAACAGTTAGCCCCGCTGTCAACTCGAGCACGAAAAATGGGTGATTCAGATGTGGCCAAATGGCGAGGTGGTGTTTCTGTGACTTGGCCACATGTGACCGGCTTGAGGCTTTATATAGTTAGTCATCGTATAAACACATACGTACATACATACATGTACATACATTCATTCTTTCATCATGAGTATATATATACATATACCGTACATGCACATACATATACATTATCTTTTTCTCATCTTAGTAATAATGAATTTATTAACTTATCTAGAACAAATTATGGTGATAACTTTTTGTCTTATGATAACCATAGCCAACTAATATAACCATGATAAACCTAGTCCCATTATTCCCATACCTGTCTACGGGGAGTAGGCTAGTGTGGTCGTGATGGCGGAGTGGCTGCAGCATCGGACACAGTACTATTTTCAAAATAACTTTGAGAATATCATAAGTAAGCATACTACAAGCTTAAAAATATTATCCTATAACATTAGAAGTATCCCCAGAAATTTAGAAAAGTTTATTGATTATCATCTATCCTTTGATATTAAGAATATACATTTTGGTGGCTTCAGTGCAAAAAGGTTTCCAAATGATTTGCAACACTCATGGTTTTACCGATTTTTTCTCTTTGAAGGTTGGGTTGAAACAGGGATGTGTCATGTCTCCATGGCTGTTCAATCTGTACATGGATGGGGTAATAAAAGAGGTACAAGGTAGGGTGGTGGATGTTGGAGTGACCCTGGTGAGAGAGGATAGTGTTTGGAAACTCCCTGTACTGTTGTTTGCAGATGATACTGTGTTGCTGAGTGAAGACGAAGGGGAGCTGCAAGGCTTGGTGGATGAGTTTGGGAGAGTGTATAAGAAACGGAATCTAAAGGTGAATGTAGGGAAGAGTAAAGTGATGGTCTTTGAGAGAGGTGAAGTCAGTGAATGTACAGCGAGGTTGTGTGGTGAGGAATTGGAAAATGTGAGTACGTTTAAGTACTTGGGTAGTGTGATGAGTAAGGATGGAGGTTTGGAGGGTGACGTGCTTGAAAGGGTACAGCAGGGAAGAAAGGTTGTTCCTTGAAAGCAGTGATAAGAAACAGGGAAGTGAAAAAGGAAGTGAAGCATGGACGTTGTTGGAAGGACACAAGTCAAGAGTGAGAGCAGTGGAAATGAGTTATTTAAGAGGAGCCTGTTTAGACACATGGAGAGACAGGCTGACAAATGAGGATATAAAGGAGCGGTATGGTGTGGATGTGGATGTGATAGGAAGCGTTAGGAGGAATACACCGAGGTGGTTTGACCATGTGGAGAGGATGGAGGGTGAAAGACTGACGAAGAGAGTGTATGTGAGTGAGATGGAGGGGGGAGAGGGAGGGGGAGGCCGAGGATGAGATGGAGGGATGGGGTAGAGAGGTATATGGGAGAGGGGGGGGTGAGTTGGGAGCAGGGCAGTGAAATGGCGAGGGACAGGGCGACGTGGAGGCGATTTGTTTGTGGCCACCTCGAACGGGATTGAGGTGTCTGGAATAGATAGATAGATAGACTTTGGGCTCAGAGCTGACAGCCCGTTTCCTGAGGTCCAGAACCTCCTGCATTCCACACACATATACATGTCACCATTTCAGCATTAATGACCACCGTCCATACTGCATATATACGGTACTAGGACTGATACGTGCGAGGGTGTTTTAATATGTCACTGGGCCGTACGGATTATCAATAAAATATTTGTGCAGTTTCTGTGCATTTAGAGAAAGCATGGAAACTGCCTACTCAGTCCTGCGACATGCATACCGATTTTAGTGAGGTATATGAGAGAAGGGAGTATAAGTTAGGGGGAGGGCAGCGAAATGGCAGGGGACAGGACGATATGAAGATTTGTTTGTGACCACCCCTTACGGTATTAAGGCGTCTGACTATAAACACAGCCAAAAGACTAGTCGTTTGGCTATGGATAGGTAGACCTAAAAGACGTCCTTGACCGCAATGACATGATAGGATATCTCCCAAGAGTGAAGAAATATATTTGTTGAGAAGGGGTCATACCGTATCCCAGGATACATTGAGTCGTCGTCGTAGGTGTAGTAGTAGTAGTTAGCGAATGGGAGCCCATTCTACATGTTGGCTACCAAGATACCAAAGTAATATTTTTTCCCCTTTCCCTATTTTATATTCTTTATAGGATTTGGAGAGAGTCTAATCCCCCTCGTTAAAATAATGATGGAAATTTTTATATAGTGGTAGACAATGAAGGTGCCAGACAAACTGACCTGGAAAGTTTCGTTGAAATTCATACGCGTACTTTCCTTCATTTCTGATCGCTTTTATTTTTGGGAGGGCTGACCCCAAAGAATCACGGAGGGGGTAGGGGGGCGCTTCCATAATATGTCTCTGTCTATCTATCTGTCTGTCTGTCTATAGCCAGACACCATAATCCTGGAAGGGGTGTCCGTCTGACTTTGAGTTAGTTGTTTTACGTGGCGGGGCACTAACTCTTCACCAACCCACTTGTTGACAAGTAGGGAACACGAATGGGTTGGTTATATGGTTACCACTCAGCGTTATTTATGGTTTCCTGGCTTTCAGGAAATCATTAGGCTTGTCACTCAATGTAAAACCACCTGAAAAGGAAAGAAGATCAATAAGAAGTGACAGAAAAGACGGGAGAAATAGGAAAAGAGGAGGGCAAGCACAGATAAAGAATGATAAAGGAAAATTATATCAAAACCATATCTGCACTCCTTCACTACTTCTGAGATATTTTTCTTTTGAGAGAAGGGATGATCCCCCTAAAAGTCATGGTTTGAAAACTGTATATAGTGGAAGGAAGGAGTAACCAAACAAACCCTCCTGGGAAGTTTCATTCATACCCATCATACAGCCTAGGAGGAGTTAACACACACACACACACACACACACACACACACACACACACACACACACACTACCGAATGAAATAGTGTGTGCCAAAACTATTCATAAATTTAAGGATATGTATGATGAAAATGGTGTAACACACGGGACAGTACGAGCTTGACTCATTCCTATAAAGATATAATTAGGTAAGAGCAATTCGGTAAGAACACACACACACACACACACACACACACACACACACACACACACACACACACACACGCACGCACGCACGCACGCACGCACGCGCGCGCGCGTGGGGGTGGGGGGGGTTGAATCCCGCCCCACGGTATAGGTGCCATAAACGATAGCATCCTATGAAGGATTGATGAAGTTCATTTAACGCAACCCACATAATCAGATTCTTCCCTTCCCAACTCTAAGATGGAATTCACTTCCTTTCCAATAACAGACCGCTTCTCTAACCACTTGGCCACCATCTGTGAGCGCCCCCTCCCCCCGTGAGCCATACAACACCACTTGAGACTTGGTTGCACCTCACAAGACACTCGGTGAAGCCTAACAAGTGATGTCGTTTGCCCCATGGTCCACTTCCTTCCCCCCAAACATTGCACTAGCAGAGAGAAGTGATCTGTTGTCTAAAAGTATGGGAGTTCTATCCTAAACTTTACTGATTATCCACATTTCCCACCGTACGTCATAAATACGCCTCCTCTCCCCAGTGCCATCACAGCATTCGGGGTAAGACAGCTCTATAGCTCTATCATGTACCCGTATGGAAGGTGGGTACTTGTGCCGCAGTGAAGGCAGGTGACGGTGTGTGGCACGTAGGAGGAATAGTGGGCCTTAAGGGATGGGCTGTCAAGTCTATGTCCAGAGCTGGAAACATAAAAATAATAATAATAATAATAATAATAATAATAGTAATCAGCCTGTGAAAGAGGAAGGCTTAATTTTCGGGACGTGGGCCACCAATAAAACTGAATGTACAGAGGTGTAAGCATGTCCCTAACTTTCCACGGTCATGTACTGGCACACCTGTGATTACCTCCGCCAACGAAGTAGCAGGAAGTTACGTATTCACTTGTGTTTCTTTGTGTACAAGTTATCTCAAAATATTTCCCGTGAATTTCAATGAAATCTGGTGTATAGGTGGACACTGCGTCAAGGAAGAGTTTATGAGAGTTTGAGGAGGAACCGGATCAGGAAACAGGAATAAGTAATAAATTTCATTGGCATCGGCAGAGGTATGCTCTCTCTCAGATTCTGTAACAGGGCAGACTATGACCGTAAAATAAAATGACTGACTGTGTGGAACTGTGTTAAGAGTTTTTATGATAGTGGTGACACCCATTTACCCTAATACAGATATTATCTGTATTAGGGTAAGTTAGTATCTGTATTACGAGAGAGGTAAAAACCTGAGTTATAAGAAAGCTGAGGGTGGATGCTGAAACCATGAAGGATCGAGTACCTCAAATCTGATGCATGTGGATGATGCTACATTTCTTGCAGATATTGAAGAAGAGCCATGCAAACTGGTGCAGCGTTTCGTTGGTGTCTGTGAGGATCTAAATGTAGAGAAGAGTAAAGTGATGGCTATTGAGAGAAAAGATTATTCTTAGTGTGATATGCTGGTGAATGGAGAGAGACTTGAACGGACTGGGGAGGGAGGGCAGGTAAGCACCTGGGTGCAGTAACAGGAAATAGGTAAATATGCAGAGAAAGTGGAAATTAGAGTAGCACGGGGAAAGAAAGTGGCCGTTGTTGTCAAGGCCTTCATACTAAACAGAGAACTGGGTGTGGAGACTGCAAGAGGACTGCATAGAGGTGTTTTAGTGCCCACATTAACCTATGGGACAAGTGTGGAATGAAAATGAAAAGTCAGGAATGGGAGCAGTGGAAATGAGGTTACTGGGGAACATGTATGGAGTGCGTTTAGTGACTGGGATAAGAAATAATGTGATTCGTGCAAGATGTGGAGAAAGGGAGACTATTGATAAAAGGGTTGAAGAGAGTGATTAATTTACATATAAAAATGTTATGCTGGATGTTTTTAGACCGACTTCTTGTTCTAAAGACACCGGCGACTGAGCAGGGTCCTCTTTCTAGACCGGAAATAGAACACTTACAAAGGAACAGGGCATAAAAACTCGTCAAGACACCTTAACACATATATTGCCTTAATCCAACTTCCTTACAATATACATACAATGGTACACTGAATGTGGATGGGGTATAGTGACATGTTAGTTAATATTGGTGTTATGCTGAGTGTTTTTAGGCCGACTCCTCGTACTAAAAACACTAGCTACTGAGCGGGGTCCTCTTTCCGGACCGGAAGTAATGCACTAACAAAGGAACAGGACATAAAAACTAGGCAGTCCACCTTTAACACATCTATTACCTTAATTCTAACACCTTGACAATATTACATAGAATGGTATTATGGACAGAGGATACAGATATACAAAGTTACGTTAGTACAACACGGGATATTCACACACTCTTTAATTATGCTTTACAATAGGTTAAGAGTCCATAAGTGGATGAGACTAACTTGCATCAAAGTCCAAAAGGTCTTAGTGTGCTGGGGCAATAGAGATGTCTGGGCTTGATGAGCCGAGGAGGGATTATTACTATAAAATAACAAGGGGGGTAGAGCACTATAATTCACCGTTTGGGCTCGGCGCGGCAACTCTCGCCCGCGCGTACACTGACAAGGGGGGAGACTACTCTAGACTGGACTTGGGGATAGCACTAGTCGTATGAACCCAGAACTTATAGTCTTTTCCAGGGGAAGGTATTTACGGACACTTTTTGGTGTAATCCCGCTGGTTCACTCTGTCACTGGATCACTATCTCTGTCTCACTACAGGAAAGGGGAAAGTCACTATTCTTGCCCGAGTTTCTGGGGCGATATCACTTTGTCACTATAAGGTGTAGGTCCTCACTCTGGTCGCGGTGCAGGGAGACCCTCTTGCCTGGGGTCTCGACCTGTTGTAGACCCTCCTCTGGTCACGGTGCAGGGAGACCCTCTTGCCTGGGGTCTCGACCTGTTGTAGGCCCTCCTCTGGTCACGGTGCAGGGAGACCCTCTTGCCTGGGGTCTCGACCTGTTGTAGGCCCTCCTCTGGTCACTGTGAAGGGAGGCCTGTCTGTGTTGGCCCTAGGGACTGGGGCCAAACAGGTGTAGCAGACGGGCCTGACGTCGTAGGGTCTGCGGCAGGGGGAGGTCGGCGTCGACAGGTTGCTGGGCTCGCCTGGGGGTCCGAGGGCTGCGGAGGTCTGCTGTGGGCTGCGGCCTCATCTCCTGCTGGTACCTGGGGAAGACAAGAATTTCCCGGGGGTGGGAGGTAGGTCCCAACTGGGACCGGGCCTCTGTTCAGGTGACACTTTAGGGGCAACTCCCCCGGATGGTGTCCAGCTACTCCTGCAAGAGTTAGCTGACTCTAGAGGACACACGGAGGCCGTGGTCTCTCTTGCACTTATGGAGGGTAGCATAGAGGCGACTCTCTCTCTTGTCTTTACAATTGCCGTGGCACCAGGTTGATCGGTCCTGGGACCCACTTGTGGCGGTGTGTGAGGGTCTCTTACCCTTAGAGTGGCTAGGGGCGTGAGCCCCATACAATCCACTATTGGGCCTCCTGCCCTATTTGTTATAGAGGGCTCTCCTCCCTCGTCAAAGGACCTCCTGTCCTGATTGTGGCAGAGGGTATTACGCCCTCGTGGCTCACGGTGGCAGAGGATACAAGCCCCTCGTGGCTCACCAGGGTTGTTGCGGCAGAGGAAGGTACTTCCCCGTGGCTCGCGGTGGCAGTAGGTGTAAACACCTCGTGGCTCACCTAGGGACCTCCTGTCCCGTTGGGGTGAAGCTGTGGTCGTCACCACAAGACTACGAGGGACTGACGTATCAGTCCCACCCCACTGCTGTCGATGGTTAACCCGCCGTGTAACTTGTTGCGGGTCTAGGCTCACCTGGTGTTGAGGTAGTTGCGGGAAGAAGGGGCACAGGTCTGTGGTGGTTGGATGACCCTCTTGTCCTGGGTCATTAACCTGTCCGTTATCTCCTCCTCGGGTGGTGGGGTGGTGGTGGCCCGGTGGTGGTGTGGGGGGTGGCGGGGCGGAAGGTCCGGCCGCCGGCATTTTAATTGGTACATTACATCACATAGGCACTGTGCTTACACCTGAATTACTGCACAAGAAAATATCACATAGGGGTGGTGACACTGTTCATACACTCGGTCCTTTGGCCTCTGCATAGTACATGTCTATTTGCACTTGGGTATCGCCACAGACTTAGATATTGCTCTATTCCTGGGAACTTAGGTACTATAACACAGCACTCTGAGTAGACTGGGGTAGAGACACTTTACGGGTGGCGTTCCGGTCTCACTGTTTCTGTACCACACACAGTCACTGTCACTATTGAGTCTCTAATATGACACTGGGGTCTCACTATGTCGTCACTGGGCTGCCGAGGTTAGGGCTCATTCGAGGTGTCGCCCGGGAGTCGGAGGGAGCCCTACTGGTGAGACCTCCTGCAGAAGGCAAGGGACAGCTCTCGGGGGCGTCATGGCCCGGGCACGTTTCTGGTCTGGGGTGCAGGGAGGCCCTTTCCTGTCAGGGCCTCGACCTGGTGAAGGGCCCTCGGGGCTGAGGCCAGTTTCAGGAGTTGGGCCTGCCGCTTCTTAATTTAGGCAGAGGGCCGACAGTGAGTGGGGCTCGGGCAGTCCCGCCCTGGGGTCCGAGGGCTGGCCCTGGGGGGCCTGGGACTGCGGTAGCCTCTAGGTTGGGGCGCCGTCAGGGGTTGACTGCAGCACCTCGACCACGGGGCGTCTGTCAGGACTCGGTGTCATCCAGAGACAGGCTGGAGAGCGTGAACCCCACCTTCAGCGACAGGACCTCGCCACCACTCCTGGAACAGCAGCACCTCTGGGGAACCACACCTGGAGGGAGAGACAGAAGGGCATCCCACGCAGCCGCATGGTGGAGAGTGGGCCGCGCAAGGGACCTTCTCCTCCAGAAGAATCTTCAGGACTGTGGGCGAAGGGTGTACAGTGGCCGTCCCTTCCCTGACGCATACAGTGGCCGTCGTCGCGGTTCCAGTCCCTTGGACTAGCATCAGAAGGACGTACAGTGGCCGTTCCTTTCCCGGCTCATACAGTGGCCGTCGCTGCAGGGCTGCTCCCGAAAGAGGAAGAGGCAGATGAGGGACATACAGTGGCCAGTCCCTCCCCGGAGCGTACAGTGGCAGTCGCCACGGGTCTGCCTACCCAACGTGAAGTAGCTGAGGGACATACAGTGGCTGTTCCCTCCCCAGTACGTCCTGTGGCTGTTACTGCGGTGCTACTCCCATAGGAGGAGGAGGTGGATGAGAGACGTACAGTGGCCGTTCCCTCCCCGACGCGTACAGTGGCCATCGTCACGGTTCCACTCCTGCCTGTGCCTGTCAGTGTGTGTACAGTGGCTGTCACACTGAGGCGGGCTCCAGATGTGGCTGCAGCAGAAGGGCATACAGCAGCCGTCCCTTACCCGGTACGTACAGTGGCCGTTACCGCGGGGCTGCAGGGGGAAACAGCAGAAAGGCGTAGTGGCCGTCCCTTCCCTGGTACGTACAGTGGCCGTTACCATGGTGCTGCCTGGGACTGTATCTGGAGCAGTCCCACCCCGATCCTGACGAGGGCTGGTCAGGCCGAGAAGCAGTCTCGCATCCCTGCGACGTCGTGGTTGGACAGGTTGAGGGGAAGAGGGACACAACGTCGGGGCGCACCTAAGCCTGTCTCGCGCTGAGCCGGCGTCGCACTCGCCTGGCCCACTGTGGTATCCTCCTGGGGTGGGGGTGGGGCTGCGGCTCCGTAGTGGGGTGGGGGGGTCTGGCAGTGGAAGCGCGCATTTCAAGAAAACTGATGTAAAGGTGATGAAAGGGATATATTTGAATGAGTTTGTAAGACGTGAGGAGGCATGGTAGGGCACGAAGATGGTAGATTGATATGGTAGATGAATTCGTGAGAAGGTGATATATGGGGGTTTATATGGCTAAGGAAATGACAGGAGATCCAGATGGTTGGATAAATTGTGTGTGAAGCACATAACAAGGGCTTGGCACCCTCTTTTCAATCTGACTGTGTAGTAGGTAATACACCTTATCTTGAACATCTTACTTGGACGGCCTTTCCAGGGACTACGCACTGGTGTACAGACAAGATGAATATAGAATGGCCTAAAACTGCTATTGCGCCAGCCTTTAAAAAAAAAAAAAAGTAGCCTACATAAAGCAGAAGCATGTTAGAAAGTACATTGTGCGTAGCTGAAAGAGTAATCAGTCATAGATTCATAGTATTCAAATAACGTATAGCCTAGTGCCTGTCTGAGGGACGATTTGAAATGGAATCAGGATTTTCGGGGGCCTGAATGGTAGCCGAATGAATGTGTAGCCTGTCACTCAGTGGGCTATGCTGTTGATTAGTCCTTCCTCAGACGTTTCTCTTATCCACACATTAAGCAATCCCCCCCCCCTTCCCAAGAAAAGGAGGGGGCATAGGGAAGCTAGGGGTTTGTATAGGAGTCCGACCTTCCCCCCCCCTCCCCCGTTACCCAAATCACTGTCCTGTGGGGAAAAGAGGTCATGATCAGGGAGGGTCAGAATGATCATAATGATGAAGGAAAGATCTCGTACTCAGGGAATTAATGAAGGCTGCATTTAACTCCAGTTTGAAAAGGATCCCCTAATCCGAATAAAATCATATGTACTGTAGGTAACTAGAATAAGATTTAATATACGTCACCGGAATGAGAGATACCACAGCCAGTCTTCAGATCTTGCCTCAGCCAATCCCCCATAACAAAAGCCCCAAACAACACTCAAACGTATAGGATACTTGAACTTTCTCATTAAATCACATTTTAATTCAGCAGTGACAGATTGATTAATTAAAAATTAATATTTAAAAAATGTTTCCATTATTATCAGCGAGGTTCCAGCAATACATACTTTTGAAAATAACTTCTAATGAATACAGGAATGACTATGATGTCTTGTCTGAATATAGCCAAGCATATGTGGAATGTACTTAGGATCCAGACTGGAAAAATCACATAATTACACACTATGTTTATACAATAAGGATTTTTAAAAGACTATAAACAAAGGAGTTAAAGGACAGACGCCGTGGAGCTGCGGCGATGGTCGTGTGATTAACCTTGACGCACTAGGCCAATATAGTGGAAATATAACTTTGACAACAGTATTTAGCTGAGAGGAGGGATAGCATCTGATAACTTGTGAAGCAGTGGTCCTGGTAAGCACTAGTGAAGTCGTGAAACTTGTAGGACTTATTAGGAAAACAACCTGACTGATGGCGGGCGTCTGACTGGAGGTGGTGGTCATGGCGGTTGCTGAAATCATGGCGGCGAGCATCATCTTTATTTCTTTTTTACAGTGTTTTATTCTCAGGGAATCATCATAATCACCAGAACCTGCAGTGTGCTGTCTAGATTGCATCAGCCCAGTGAACAATATACTATGAAGTTATAAGGCCAACACATTTTTCATGGTCAAAGCAATCATCAGTACCAAACTTTTTTTTTTTTTTTTCTTTCTATCGCCACAGTAGTTATTAGATTGCAAATACAAACATATAGCTGACAGAATATTTAACAAATTTTTGGATGCCTCTGACATATCTGTTTTCTGGCTGTATTCGGTTCAGTAAGGGCAAAAGCTTGCCCAATACTGTACAGTATAAACCTTCTGTGTACAGCACACTTCCCTCTGCTGGCTAGTAGTACCATTATTTTTTACAATAATTTCTTTTCCCCTAGATTATTCTCTTTGCTGCATCAGGGGGGAAAGTGATGGACAGGCCTTAAATGTGATGTAGACAGTGAAATAGCAAATGAACATTTCTCATTAGATAAAGCTTTACCACATGGGTGCAATAGTTCCACCTATCTTTTTATGTCTGATAATGTTAAGGAAAGTAACTTTAGTGCAGTATGCAAAATAGATAAGTGCTTGTTGATTTTAGATCACAAAACATGTAGAACAAATAAATTTTACCTATCATGGGATTTTTTAGATAACTGCCTGGATGCTCAGGTAAATTTTTACAAGTTGCCAATACACCCCTCAGGTTGGGCAGTATATTTTTCTGGTAGTTTTTGATGAGATTTGAGTGATTTTGTCCTTCATTTTTGTTGGAAATGCTTCATTTTGTCTCTCTTTCCAATCAAGAACTTTGACTGGATGAGGAGGTGAAATGAAACATCTCCGACAGAAAATGAACGCAAAAATCACTCAAATCGCATCAAAAGACAAAACCCACCAGAAAAACATACTGCACAACTGGTTAACCTAACCAAAGAGACCTAATTTAACCTGACCGACAGAAAACGATGGCAAAAATCACTCATTCATTCATTCATTGCCAGATGCCATTTATCCCAAACAGGGTGGCCAAGGGCTTAAAGTTAATTGTTTTACAGGGAGGGGCACTAATCCTCCACCAACCCCACTTGACATGACTCAAATCGCATAAAAAACACCAGAAAAATACACTGCACAACTGGTTAACCTAACCAAACAGACCTAAACTAACCAAACCAAACCTAACCTAATGTGCTGCAGCTGAATGCTTACCTTAGAGATACGATGGTCCAGGTTGTGCAGTATATTTTTCTGGTGGTTTTTGATGTGATTTTAGTGATTTTTGCCTTCATTTTCTGTTGATAATGCTTCATTTCACCTCCTCGTCTAGCCTAAGTTCATGATTGGAAAAGAGGCTAAATGAAGCATTTCCGACAAAAATGAAGGTCAAAATCACTCAAAATCTCATCAAAAACAACCATAAAAAAATACACCGTGTTTTCTCAATAACTCAACGGCTTCCTCCAGTTCTGAGTGGAAACAATGCGTAAATACTTAATATTACACCCAGTGCACAGATCACGTCTTCTTCAGAAGCCACAGCGAGAAGGATTTGAATTTTCCGCCCAGAAGGAATCAAAGACCACGTTTCAAATTGATTGGTAGAATACCATCACATGACATAAAGTACTGTATGCCTTTGAGTGAGTGAAACAGACCTAGCAGAAGCATGCGGAGTCGATGGAAAGAGAATAACACGTATGAACGCACGCATTTTTTACTCGAACTGGCCAAGATCCAATGTACGTTTTTGGGGGAAATTTTAATTAAATTCATTATCTCTGTAAATATCAATTTCTGGATGGGGTTATAGGGGTTCATTAGCATTGTTAGGTAATATACTATGTGTTTGTGGTGGTAATATCCCAGAACTACATATTGGCAACTTGTAAAATAATACCTGTGCTCATGGTGGCTTGTTTACCGACAATCTTGTCAGTGTATACTAACTAGGGGGCTTTGTCTCTCAGACCTCCTATGATTTTAACCACCACAAATTGAAATGTTGGAAGCCGCCAACTCTTATAGAAACTCCTAACATAACGTCCTAAACAACCCGTGAAAGATCCATTTAAATAGAATATTTGGAAAACCCGTGCCCATCTGGTAAAGTACAGTATTAATTGTGTTTGTACTGTACAGTGCAGTGGGGTGTTGTGGTTTTACTGATAATATATTGGGTTTAGTTAATGAGGCACAAAATTAAATTTCACACCTGTATCCCATACTTTTCCAAAATCTAGTAAGTCTGATTTTACAGTTTGTTCATGTTCTGGATCTACCACATTTTCAGAAAAGCTGTGTGCCATCTTAGACTGTCTGTAAAAAAGAAAAAATCTTCAATTTGTAATTTGCTTGTAGGTTTAAAAAGTTTAATGGGCACGTTCTTATGTTTGTGCTCTTAAAAAAAAAAAAAAAAAAAAAAATCCTTGGGGAAGTTCTTATGGCTAAACGATTGGTCAGTTTGCCATCCCTGACAACAGTGGATTTTAATTTGTTTTTGTTGGCATACACAATACTGTACACTTCCAAAATATTTGCTATTTGTTATGAGCTTAAACTAATTGAAAGACTAGGGTATGACTGCCTTTCTGTCTGGTGACGAAGGAAACACGTGAATTACTTTTCAGTTTTTCATAATCAGAGCTTTGCGAATGGCTAGCACTATTTGTGAACCTGATTAATGCAAAATTTCATGAGGTTTTGGGTGGTGAATTAGGATTATTGATATGAGAAACGGTTCTTAATATATCTTACCCAGCACTTGCATCATTGCAGTGGACCTTGGAAAATGTTTGCTCCGACACCTGCGTTGTTTCCTGGAAAAGGTTGATGAATATGTATGTTAATACTATACAGTACTGTACTAATGTCTTTACCAAGTTACTGAGTTGTTGTATACTGTACAGAATCTCTCTCTCTCTCTCTCTCTCTCTCTCTCTCTCCTCTTTCCCCCAGTCTACCATAGTTTTAACCACAAGGGTGTTGTTTGCTTGCACCAACTCCAAAAACTGGTCAAATTGACCTTACTTCAGTTTTGGAACACCCCCCTCCCCCATCCACAGTTAAGACATGTACTCTTCCTGACTCCATCTGGGGATTACCATTCCGGTCAGTGTATCTCACATGGTACAAGCTTTTATTCTCTGTGAAATGTCCTTACAGATGGATAATTATAGTTGTGAAATTTCCATTGAAATATTACCCAGGAGCTAGTAGACCAGGGTGATGAGGTGTGTGATAGCATTAGATTGGGCAAGAATAGGTTACTTCTGTTAGGTTTGATTAGGTTGGTAGGGTTTGTAGACTATCTCAGAAATGGGCATTTTGCTGTACTGTAGATATTAGGTAAACATTGAATATTGTACAGGCAGACCCCGGTTTAATGATGCAATTGGTTAAGTAAAAACCCATCGCTAGGCGGGGTATTGTATCATGGGGTACTGTAAAGTATAGGGATGTGTTTTTGAGCTTTGAGTTCCCTCCCCCACCCAAGTCCTAAACCCACCCAAATGAACAATCTAAATGGCCTAACAGCTGTAAAAGAAGCTAACCTAAGCCTAAAACCAGTGCCCATCTCACTTGTACCCAGTCAAGGTTGCTGGAGAATGTGATCGACTCATATTCAAACTCTGTAGAGAAGAAGCAGCAGCATTGTATACAATCCCAGCATCAGACAGTCCCAGGACAATTAGATAAACATCTGTAATGCATAATAATAATGTATAAATGACGCAGAATTGTCTATTGTGACAGAAGTGAAAAAGTTACTACATGACAGTATTGTGATACCAACTCTAACGTACGGAAGTGAAGCTTGGACGTTGTTGGAAGGACACAAGTCAAGAGTGAGAGCCGTGGAAATGAGTTATTTAAGAGGAGCCTGTGGAGTCACATGGAGAGACAGGCTGACGAATGAGGATATAAAGGAGCGTTGTGGTGTTGATGTGGATGTGATAGGAAGCGTTATGAGGAACACACTGAGGTGGTTTGGCCATGTGGAGAGGATGGAGGGTGAAAGACTGACGAAGAGAGTGTATGTGAGTGAGGTGGAGGGGGAAAGAGGGAGGGGGAGGCCGAGGATGAGATGGAGAGATGGGGTGGAGAGGTATATGAGAGAGGGGGGTGTGAGTTGGGAGCAGGGGAGTGAAATGGCGGGGGACAGGGCGACTTGGAGGCGATTTGTTTGTGGCCACCCCAAACGGGATTGAGGCGTCTGGCAATAGATAGATAGATAGACAGAATCGTTGATGTATTGACGGGGAATGTGATCGGGATAGCCTTTTCAATGGCCCCCTGTTTATGTTGTTTTAGTCTGTTCTGATTGCTGAGTTTTATTTTCTTCTCTCTTTATTTTCCAACATTTATTTAGAAATTCCTCTGTATTTTCAGAGCGTTTTCGCTTGAAGAGGGTGAATGTAAACACATGATTTATCGATCGATGATGTGATCAGGATAGCCTTTTCAGTGGCCCCTCTTTATGTCATTTTAGTTACTGTTCTGGTGGCGGAGCTCCTTTATTTTCATTTCTCTTTTCCTTTGTATTTTCAGAGCGTTTTCCCTTGAACAGCCCGAATATAAACACATGATGTATTGATGTCACAGTTTTCATCAATGCATGAAATATTTATTATTAAAGGCATTCATCTATTTATTTATCCATAGCCTGACGCCCTAATCCCGCAAAGGGTGGCTTTCATAATTATTAATATTTATTTATTATTATTATTATATAATCCATAATAGGTTAGATGTTCAATGGTCAAACACAAAATATTCTTTGTTGAGTTGCCAAGTTGTCCACACTGTTTTGTGTACCTCATTTGATTTGGAAGTATCCATACTGCAAATGACAGTGTTCACTCCACCAGTCACTAAAATCATTAATCTAATTATAAAAACAGTTTGTAAATCAACCTAAACACAAAATTTAAGTACAAAATAATATCAAAATCATTAAAAAACTAAACAAAAATCATCGCATAACTGGAGGTGAGCCTACAATAGGCGGGATAGAGTGGTATTTCTACCCCATCACTGTTCTGGGGTATCGCATCTAGGGGTATTGTAAATCAGGGTTTGCCTGTATGTGACTTATAAATAGGTAGAACACGACCCTACAATAAAGGCTTAAATTCTCAGTAACTGTCAGTCTCATCCATGGTCTCTGAAGGAGAGACCAAGCATGAGGTGCAGGGATGGGACGGAGAAGTATAGGAGAGAGGGAAGAGAATTATAGAGAGGGTAACTTAGTAGCATTGGACTGGGTGACATGGAGGTTTTGTGGCTGTCTCATGAGATTAAGGCAATAGTCAGCCTTGAAGATAGTCTGGTTTTTCAACATACCCAGAATTGCCCAAAAAGAAGATTTTTTTTTTTTTTTTTTTTTTTTTTTTTTTTTTTAAATAGAATGATTTCTGCCCAGCCTGCAGAGGGTCAGGTTTGACTGAAATTGTTGTGTCTTATGAATTCTGACATTTACTGTATGTGGGTCAGGATACATTTCTTCCATCCTTACCATACTGATGTTCATGCCACAGACTGAGTGGCTTACATAGCTGGCATTTGCCTTGATGTACAGCAAATCCTTGTTCATAAGTCTCTGTCTGTCTGTCTGTCTGTCTGTCTCTCTCTCTCTCTCTGTCTCTGTCTCTGTCTCTGTCTCTCTCTCTAATGCCCCTTGAAAATTGCATGCAAAAGCTCTTGTGCTACCGTTCTTAAAAACAAAATCTGACTTGCCAGTTTTTCAGTTTATAGTACCAGTTGTATAGAAAAAATTTTTATATATCAGAACATATCCCTGATGTATAGTGAGGACAGTATGTGTATTTTTGTGTCTTCCTGGCAACTTCGTAGAGGATAGGAACTGTACCTTTGGCATACGGTATTAGCCAGTGTTCAGTATTTGGAACTTGACGAAGTTCTGGCAGATGGAACTAGAATTGACTGGTGTTGTGGATAGTAAAATACAGCACATAAGTTGCTGGAGGGTCAGCAAAGCATATCTGGAGTTTGTTCTCTGTCTGATTGTTTATTATCATTCTTTTAATAGAAAAAAGTCTCTCTTAAAGTGAATCCTCTTTGCCATAATATGGTTCACTAACCTGCAAGTCTCAGTTTAATTGTTGATAGGTGTAGCCGAGGTGTAATTAGATAGAGAGATGTTGTAGGTGTATTGTAGTTGTATTGTAGGTGATAGAGAGATGTTGTAGGTGTATTGTAGTTGTAGGTCGCAGTAGTCACTAGTGTTGATAGTGCTGCCCATGTAGATGATCATAGCTCAGGAAATGGAGATTAATGTGGGCAGCTGTTGATAAAATCGTGAGGCATTGGAAAGCTTGCTGCGGGGTAGGTGCCGCTCTGTCTCACTGGCCTCTCTGTCTTGTAATGTTGTTGAGGTGAGTTATTGGCACTCTCGGGTTACGGAGTTTATTGTCTACATATCTGTCTGTCTATTGCCAGATCCTATAATCCCGTAAGGAGTGGTCATTTGACTTTGAGCCATTTGTTTTATGGGGAGGGGCCCTAACCCTCCACCAACCCACTTGTTGACACAGAGGCAGCACGTATGGTTTGGTTATGTGGTTACCACCCAGCATTGTAAATGGTTTCTTGGCTTACAGGAAACCATATGGCTTGTCACTCAGTGTAAAACCACCTGTAAAGGAAAGAAAAGCAATAAGAAGTGACAGGAAAGATGGGTGAAATAGGAGAGGAGAGGAGAGCAGACACAGAAAAGTACACAGTTATATCGAGATGTGATTGACAGTGTAACGTAGTGTGATGGCAAACCTCCTAGCTACCCTGTCTTCCAGCTTCTGTATTCTATCATTCTATCGGGCTCTCTGACCGTGCCCTCCAAAATTTGAGAATGCATAGGGCTTGGAGGGGATGCAGTGTCTGGTAGATTTCCGCGGGTAGTTTCCATGACATCGGATAACAGGCTCAAGTTGGTTAAACAGCTTGTATTATGAGATTCTTGTATCCTCTAAACTAAAAAGAGATTGTTTGAGATATTGTACATTATATGTCTTGACATTCTTGATGGTCTGGGGCAACAGGATTGTTGATGTACATCATGTAGATTGACATTCCTGTTGAGAAGCTGTGTATATCTCCAGCAGACACAACATACTGCACATTGTGATTTGAGATATATATTAGTGCCTCTGATTATTACATATCTGTTACTCGTACATTTGACATATTAATACTTATACGGTATATCGCTCGGTCATGCCAAACTGTCGTACCATCGACCTATTTGCTATTACAATCTACGTAATTATACAGAAATATGTTATATAGCTAACCAATTCATGTTAAAGTAAGTACATGTTATTTGTTATAATATTGCAAAATTGAATATGGTAACATAATTTTGGAAACTAGCATAATTGTAACATACGGTAACATAATTGTAACATAATGTGAGAGTTTTTGAACTGGAGAAGTTAGATGTATCCTACATTTATCTTTTATTGCTAGGGGGTTCTCTAAAGCTGAAGAAAATCATCTGAGGTAATAAGAGTGAAATAGAAGTCACTGTACTGAAGTCACTTTACAGTGGGTTGGGTGATGTGACTTGGTTTTGTGCACAAGCTTTAAAAAGTACAGTATCTCTCAGATGGGAGGCAGTGATATCCACACTCATCATTTTAGCTCATGATGTCCCAAGAAAATTAATCTATTATCGTGTGGATATTCATATAACAATACAATACTGACTAGGAAATGTCACAGGCAAACAATTTAATGCTTAGTCATGAAAGCATGTTTTGAATGTATTGTGGAATCTTTGGGCATTATGCAATAACCTTTGCCTTTGGTGTCAGACTCTTACATGAAGTATGCTTCAGTACCTTTATAGAACAAGTAAACAGCTTGTGTTTCAGCTGTCCCTCTTCAATTACCACAGGCTGGGGGGAGGTGGTAGCCTGAGTTTCTCACTGAATGAAGACTTTGTGTCCATTGTTATGGTGTTAGTTTGAAGCTTTGGCAGCCTATGTAATATAACAGGTGATGATGAGGAGCCTTCATGTGGTGGCTCAGTATATCCAGGATGGAGTGAAGCAGCTGTGGTGTCCACCTTGGAGCCAAACCTCGGATGTCCCTGCATCTTGCTGCGGAGAAGGACCCTGGCTGCTGGCAAGGTGCTGCCTGCCACAAATTGGCACCAGTTCCCTACACAGTGTAGCTTAGTACAGTGCACCCTCACACAGTGCGAGTTTATGGGCAGCAGAAGCCCTCGCATTCTACGATTTCGCATTGTGTGAACCAAAGAACTTATGGGGAAAAAGGTATATGGTGGACAGCCCACCCAGGGCTTGGTCTTCATGTCCCCTTCCAGCCTACTCTGCTCTGCTAATACTTTGTCTAATAGTACTTCTAGTTGGACCAACAAATAGTACACCATGTACCTTTATTTAAGTGACTTGGGCTTGTTAAGAAGGGAGGGAGGTGGGTATCCGAGGCTCATCGGGGCGTCTACTCTTGCCCTGCTGCGGGGCGCCCTGTTGTCACTCTGTCACTGCTGAGGTCTCCTGGAGGTGCCAAAAGCCTTCAAAGTTGACAGCTTAGACCATGATGAACAGGTGGGAACTGCTGTGACACTAAAACGGACCATAGGATTCGAGGTACGACGTGTTCTTGCGGCAGTATGGAAGTGAAGTGTCTGATTATCCAGGAAAGTCTGTAGATAGCATGCAGATAGCTGGCCAGCTGCCTACCATTTTGAATCTGGCTTTTTGCCAGCCACTTGCCTTCATGTAACTGACTCGCATTGTCCAGCCCGACATTCGTAACAGTGGGAAGTCCATTTTTGCCTTGGAATCATACAACCAATTAGCATGTTGGGAAGTTCGATTAGCAGATTTCGCATTTGATAAAAATAAGCATTTTCTGGGTTGACCTCACATTGTAGGTGATTCGCATTGCGTGAGTTTGCATTGTGTGGGGGTGCACTGTACTGTACTGTACCTGTAGGAAGACTCCTCAGAAACAGTTGCTTACCTGTGGTCAATGCATCTGCTCTGCCAGACAAACAGAGGTTATTCATCATCACAGATAACAGTTTGTGGTGACTGTAACTTATGCAGTAAGGCAATATGGCCATTAACCTGAGAAGTGTGATATACATTATGTGGGTTGAGCAGGAAATTGAACTGTCTGTTCTTTGTCGTGATGTGAATAGGAGACTAATGACTTGAAAGAGATCATGTGGAGGCATCTGGAGCTTTTCTCTGCTGTTCCAACCTCATCAAACCACCCCTACTCATGGTATGTTTTTGATGCTATAATTATTAAAATTAGAATCATGAAGCATTCAGCCTGAGTGTACTATAGTACTGTAGATATTGACCCTCAGATTGGAATAATTACACCTTTAATTATGCTGTTTTAACTCATCATGCTAAAAACTGCCTGTGGTGAAAAAACTATACAGATTTAGTATTTCTGACTGGAAGAAAATCCTGAAACAACAGCATTTTGATTAACCTATGAGAGGACTTGACATCCTTGAGATACCCATACTTCATAATGTTCTCTCTTAAAGCAAGGAAGTAAAACTGATATGTAGTGAAGTTAGAATATTTATTTTTTGTGCACCATGCCACAAGTGGGAAACCCAACCTCACAGCTTACAGGAGAAAAAAAAAAAAATTGGTAATGATGTCATGCTTTTGAAAGATCTGTACTGGTGATTCATTGCACTTTGTCAGATATGAATCCACTGCCAACACAAATTGATTGATTATTGCATGGACGATGGATGCTCTACAGTGGCTAGTAGAGAGAGAGAGAGAGAGAGAGAGAATGTTAGACATGTCAAGTAAAGGAAGGAGTGGCAGAGTTCATTGCATTTATGAGGGCAGTCATCATACCATCAATCTATCTGTCTGTAGCCAGACACCATAATCCTGTAAGGGGTGACTGTTTGATTTTGAGTTACCGTAGTTGTTTTATGGGGAGGGACACAAACCCTCCGTCAACCCACTTGTCGACACACAGGGAACACGTATATCTATCTATCTATTGCCAGACAAGTCCTGTACAGGGTGGCCACGAACAAATCGCTTCCACGTCGCCCTGTACCCCGCCATTGCACTGCCCCGCTCCCAACTCACACCCCCCTCTCTCATATACCTCTCCACTCCATCCCTTCATCTCATCCTCGGCCTCCCCCTTCCTTTCCCCTCCTCCATCTTACTCACATATACTCTCCTTGTCAGTCTCTCACCCTCCATCCTCTCCACATGGCCAAACAACCTCAGTGTGTATGGGTTGGTTATATGGTTACCACCCAGATTTGTAAGTGGTTTCATGGCTTACAGGAAACTGTTAGGTTTTTCACTCAATGTAAAGCTATATGAAAAGGAAAGAAGAGCAATAAAGTGATAGAAAGATGGGAGAAATGGGAAGAGAGGATGGCAGACAGAGGAAAAGAATGATAAAGATGAGGGAAAAAGTAGGCAGCATTACATTGAGTGGATAATGGTTTGAGGGGAAGCGGTGGCTCAATCGGTAGAGAGGTGGCTTTCAGTCCTACTGAACTCGGTGTCAAATCCCCGCTAGGGCAGGGAACAGTTTAAGGATTTGAATTTCGTAACATCAGACTTTACTGATCTACCCGAAGACGCGCCAACATGTCATAGAAATACCTCCACTAATACCAATACACCAGTCCTGTATGAGACAGCCCTACCGTGTATTCGATATGGACGGTGGATGTTAGTGCTGAAGTGGTGACATGTAGAGGTGTATGGTATGTAGGAGGATTACTGGGCCTTGGGAGCAAGCTGTGAAGCTTATTCCCAGAGTTGGGGGGGGGGTACTTCCAGTCTATATAAACAATTGTTTATTAAACAAAATAAAAATAAAAAATGGCTTGAACCTTACTATATATACATGTACAGTATCATGTTTTCTGGCACACTGTAAGATACACTTTTTTTCTGAAATATTTCTTTGTAGGTTACAATTCGTCATTACTGCAGTGCCAACTATTAGTCGTCTATTAAACCCAGTGAATACTTTACCGTGTTTACAACTTGTAAATGCTTCCACTTGCCTACTTTAGCCATACAAATTTTGGTGATGTATTGACAGCTGTTACATTCCCATGGGGTGGGGAGATGCAGAACTTAGCTCATAATCACCCTGGGAATGCAGGACGAGGTGAATTTAAGCCTGATGTTCAATCATGCCCATCCCCCCATCGTAGATGATCATCATTATTATTATTATTATTATAACAGGTATTATTATACTAAGGTAGATCTGGAAACAAATGAGAAAGAATAGGAGACATGCTGGTAAATGGACTGCACAGTTATTAGCACATCATCTAAGCCTTCAGAATCTTGGCTCCACCTCTTTAGCAAACCATGAGCAGTTTTTAAAATTATTAGTTGTGGATGTCCTTCACACACCTCTGCCAATTGGACAGTTATTGCTTCGACTGCAAGTTAAATAAAAGGACTCCAGTGCATGTTCATTTCCACAAATACCGTACTTCACCCAGCCATTTTGATTTGCTCAGTTCCATAGTTTCATCAGTCTCCATACCTCACTTTCTTAAGACACTCATTCACTATATGTCTGTCTGTCTTCCTGGACTTCTATACCTCTTCATACTTTCAGACTCAGTGTTGCCCTTTTCGCCTCTTCTCTACTTTCTCTGTGACTGCAGTATATGGATAACATCTTATTACATTCTCTCATACCCCTTCATCAGTAGACTTCCTTGTACCACATATTTTAACAAATTTGTTTCCTGTTCTACCCAGTCTACATAATCCACATTTTTCGTAACAGCCCCAATTCTACTGCATTTATGTGTGACTTTTCACTTTAATTTCATACCAAGATCTCACACTCATACAGAAATGTGGGCATTGATGTATCCTCATGCAGTCGTCTTGCAGCTTCCTGACTCAGTCCTGTTTTCTCTCAAGGTCATTTTAGCTCTCTCTCTCTCTCTCTCTCTCTCTCTCTCATCTACACTATTATTTTTCTTGAACACATTTATTATCCTTCCTTATTACTTCACTGAGGTTCGTACACTCTTCCACCAGTTCGTCTCTCCATTCACCAGTGTCATGAGAAAGGTGAGGAATACCCTGTTTTAATCCTTTACTCGTCAGTATTAGGGTGGACCCTGTTTGTCCCAGACATTTAAGAAATAAAGAACTTAAACTTTTCTGTGTTTTCCCTCCTGACTAATTTATGCATTTTTCATTTCCATTTTCTTTTTTGTGAAAAAGTCAACTAAAGCTATTGACATTGAAGGAAAATGCATCCCCACCCTTTTTTTTATTTTTTATTTTTTTAAAAACCAGAGGTGAATAAAATTATATATTTGCCAGGGTAATAAGCTAGAGATGTAGCACCATTCTTGAACAAGTCAAGGTAAATACAATATATTAACCTCTTGGATAGTAAAGATTGCCCAAGCTGAATAAAATTATGGGCATGTGTCCCTGACTTGACAAATACTGGTATGTTCATTCCCAAAGGACCAGCATTCCTTGTCTTTTGGATGACCCCTTCAACCTGAGAACATCTTTAAAAAATTCTAGGTAATGCCATGGAATTTTAATAATGTACTGTATATTTAAGAGCCCTATTCCTTCATGATGAGGGAGTCGATGATGCCTACAGTATTCTTAACTCTTCTGTCTGTCTGTAGCCAGACACCATAATCCTATAAGGGGTGGCCGTTTGTCTTTGAGTTGGTGGTTTCACAGGGAGGAGCACTGACCCTGCACCAAGCCACTTGTTGACACCAAGGGAACATGTATGGTTGGTTATATGGTTACCACCCAGCATTGTAAGCCAGGAAACCATTAAGCTTGTCACCCAGTGTAAAGCCACCTGAAAAAGAAGGAAGAGTAATAAAAAGTTACTGGAAAAGTGGGAGAAATAGGTAGAGAGGAGGGCAGACACAGGAAAAGAATGATAAAGGTGATGGAAGAAGCAGGCAGCACTGCATCAAGTGAGTGCATGATGGTCACCATCATTTAACCACTCCAGTTTAAAGTTTTCAGAGCTGGAAAAAAATTTGAGAGTGAAAGGAAATTTTTAAAAACATGTTGCAGATGCTTATGTTATATTGTTTCGGATTTCCAATTTGTACAGAGTTGGCAATAGTCAGAATATTAGTAGTTGAACATTGCAGTCAGTGTGAACTGTGAAAGTTCAGGCATCATACCAAAACTGCAGTTGGCAGTCTATAGGTACCATTGTGTATATATATATATATAAGTAATAATGGAGAGTTGTAAATTTGACTGGTGAGGATTATATGTTAACCCATTCAGCCTGCGGACTTTTGTTATTTTTCTGCTGTCTCCTGACTGTCTGATATAGCTTAAAATGGACTTTTTAAACTGGAGGGGTTAGATTCAGCCTTGATAAATTCCTTAAGTATGAGAAGCCTTTCATGTGTTGAATGTGGTAGCAGCAGGAATCAACAGATGATCCTGAACTCTAGGGGTAAGGTAATGGTTCTAGCTCTTGTTAGCATCAGCAAATTTGTTTAAGCTGTTATAGGCAAGTGGAAATGTTTGTAACTGGTAAGGCATTAGTTTCATTCATCGAAAGGGGTACTTAGGGGAATTTAAAAAAAAAAAAAGTGGGAATGGAAACTAGTATTATTTTTGTTCCTCTTCAGTGCCTGGTCAAGTGGTTAGAGAAATTATCTGTTGTATGAAAGTGTGAGTTTGATCATAAACTGGAGCAGGGAACAGTTTGGTGCCTGAATTTCACTAATACAATCTTAACAGATCTGTAAGACCCACCAGTCGTAATATCCCTCACTAATCTGGTAATTACTGTGCTCATTTAACTCTTAATGTTTTGTAACATACAGCTGTTCATTTACGCAGGAGTTATTACATAATACACCATTGTTCATTACTAAGTGGTCAGGATACAGCATACAGTGAAGTGTCAGTGTCAGAATGACCCACTGACATATTTTCATACATCATTTGTTTTTGTAAATTGCTTTTGAACTTTACTACACATACTTCCAATCATTTCCAGTACCATCACATTTTTATACTTACATGGAGCCTTGAATATGAGTACAGATAAACTTGCTGAAGGGTCAAGATGAAACTGTGTGAGGCTGCAGGGGAAGACTAATTTGTGTGTACTGATAAGGATGTTTAGAAAGTTGTTTAATACTTTTCCTGAATGATAAAGCTAATGATGCTAGAATGAGGAACTGAGAGGTCAACTGGGAATTGAGTCCACTGATGATATGTAGGTGTAGATTGAGGTGGTTAGTATGTATGAAGAGGATGAGAGCGAAACCTGGGTGATGCGAGTGAAGGTAGAACGAAGCATGATAGGTCAAGAAGAATGTGGATAGATATGGTATGGTAAGTGGTGTGTACTGTGAGATGCAGAGGTTGGTGAAGTCAGGATACTGACAGGGGCTCGACTTGGTTGAATGAAATATGTAAGAACATGACAGCATATTGGCTGTCTAGTAGGTCATACAAAGCACATTAGGGAAAAGTGAAGGGAAAATGGTCATGCCTATGAGATGTGTCAGTCAGGATTAGAGTGCTTGAGTGGTGAGTGAATGAGTGTATGGTCCATTTCATTGGGCATGCTGCTTATTAGCTTTCCCCCTGCTGGTGTTTGCTCTTCCTTCCTTTCTGAACCCTGCATCACCCCATTCTTACATGGGAAGAAAGATTTGGATACTGATATAATAATCATGACTATAATTATCATCATCATCATCATGTGTATTGTGAATATTATGATTGTGAGGACCAGCTTGCCTAGCCCTAGGCTTGTATGCTCCTCATGGGGCAACACAGGATTAGAAGATGGATGGATGGATGAATATTGTATTATGATGAGAGTGTGGTTTAGTAAATATCAGAGTGTGGTGTGAAGTTTCACATTGTTTTGACAGTTCTGTTGCAATTGAAACATTTTGTGATGAATTACTACTACTGATGGAATAGAATACTGTTACATAGAACTAGTTGCTGTTAACTAAGGTTGCCCACCATTCACTTATGTGCAGTGGTACTCACAATGACTGTACTTATTAACAAGCCTGGTATTTTCTTATGACCTGTGAAACCATCTAGCTTGTTTAATGGTGAGCAAATGACATATAAATGCTTGTGATCTGATTGGTTAGGCACTTCCACCAGCCATGACCTGTAAAGGGTTTCAATTCAAGCGATAGTTGGAAGTTTATTGTTCACCTACTGTCACTCTGAGGAAGATGATTGTTCATTCTTACTTTCTCTACTGTACTAAGTAGCCCGTTTTTTTGCTTAATTTTTTGTCGTTTATAGAAGCTAAGGCTGCAGTGCGTGTGGATGGTGAACTGAGTGAATTTTTCTCTTTGAAGGTTGACAGGGATGTGTCATGTCTCCATGGTTGTTCAATCTGTACCTGGATGGGGTAATAAAAGAGGTACAAGGTAGGGCAGTGGATGTTGGAGTTGCCCTGGTGAGAGAGGGTAGTGTTTGGAAACTCCCTGTACTGTTGTTTGCAGATGATAGTGTATTGTTGAGTGAAGACGAAGGGGAGCTGCAAGGCTTGGTGGATGAGTTTCGGAGAGTGTGTAGGAAATGGAAGCTAAAGGTGAATGTAGGGAAGAGTAAAGTGATGGTCTTTGAGAGAGGTGAAGTCAGTGAATGTACATTGAGGTTGGATGGTGAGGAAATGGAAAATGTGAGTACGTTTAAGTACTTGGGGAGTGTGATGAGTAAGGATGGAAGTTTGGAGGATGAAGTGCTTGAAAGGGTACAACAAGGAAGAAGGGTTGCTGGTTCCTTGAAAGCAGTGCTAAGAAACAGGGAGGTGAGCATGGAAGTGAAAAACTTAGTACATGACAGTATTGTTTTGCCAACTGAAACGTATGGAAGTGAAGCTTGGACGTTGTTGGAAGGACACAAGGCAAGAGTAAGAACAGTGGAAATGAGTTATTTAAGAGGAGCCTGTGGAGTCACATGGAGAGAAAGGCTGACAAATGAGGATATAAAGGAGCATTATGGTGTGGATGTGGATGTGATAGGAAGCATTAGGAGGAACACACTGAGGTGGTTTGGCCATGTGGAGAGGATGGAGGGTGAGAGACTGACAAGGAGAGTGTATGTGAGTGAGGTGGAGGGAGGGGTAGGCCGAGGATGAGATGGAGGGATGGAGTGGAGAGGTTTATGAGAGAGGGGGGTGTGAGTTGGGAGCAGGGCAGTGAAATGGTGGGGGACAGGGCGACATGGAGACGATTTGTTTGTGGCCACCCAGTATGGGATTGAGGCATCTGGCAATAGATAGATAGATAAAAACTCCAACATCTAGCATGCATCGGCCTTGGTCGCCCAGTGGCACCCCTCTGCTTTGCTCAGTCTCTAGCTTCCTTTCTATTCCTTATGCCTGAGATTACACTTGTTGACTTTATCCCAAGTCTTTTCGGTCTGCCTCTTGCAACTCCATCCTCGACATTCACACCCCTCACCCTCCAAACCCATCTGTCACCCTCCATCCTCTCCATTGTCCAAGTGTCATCGACCACCCCCTCCTTGTCCAAACCACCTCAGTCTACCCCTTTTCAGCACATTAATAATGTGTTCAATCGCATCCTTCCTCTCAGCACATAGTCCTAGCCCCCCAGGCCTCCTGATGGGGCAGTAAAGGTGTAACACACAAAAGATTTGTTGTACCATGTTATTATTTTGGATAAGGGGATTAGAATGCTTTCTATGTAAATTTGTCTTTTCTTGTATGAAGAATGGAGGATGAAAATTAGGTGAAAACACCTTTTAGAGTGATTGTGATAGGTAGTGCACCAACAGTTAAATATAAGGAGACATGGGATTTGTTCTAAAAAATAATCTCGGGGTTAAGTGGCAACAGAGGTGCTGCCGGAGATTTGGATAGCATTAAAAGCTGTCATCAGGTGGATAGGACTTGACACATGCCAGTTGACTTGTACTGAGCCTTGCAGAACAAAACAAAGTGAAGATTGATAAAAGAGATGGGAAGTGTGAGCTGAACTTATGAAAGCCGCACAAAGCATTTCAAAACAAAAAAAAGTAAACAGTTCACAATAAGGAGTGGGAATTGTGAGTTTGAGTTTGTGTTAGCGTAGTGATATGATGACCTCACTGCCCAGCCTTATGTTGCATATTGTCTCACAGTTACAAAGTAAAGAAAGGAGAATGTATTGGGGCTGCTGTGACCATTGGTGCACTCAGACTTGTATGTCTCACTCAGCATAGTAAATTTGTCATTAGATAGAATAGAATAGTACTGGAGTTATCCTGTCCATCAGTTTAATGATATCAGTGTAAGTCACTTTTGACACAGCCGAATAAAATCGTGGCATGAGGTAAATTAGAATGCATATACTCAAATTGCCCTGACCATGATAGGGGTTGTTACCTCTGGTTTATCTGGATCTGAACCTAGTTAACTGCAAGCTGAAGTTGCCTTTCCCTTCCAGTCCACCATCCCATTCTCAAAGGGTAAGGATATTTATATAACGGCATTTCCACTGCCCAATATTATCAGTGTCACTTGTGAAGGTATACTTCTCCAACACCAGAAGGGTAATGATGTTAATATAAACTGTCAGACTTCGACACGAAAATCTTATAATGAATAAAGAACAGACTGGCATTTGCCAGAATAACATATGATAGGTGTGACCATGAAAGCGTAAACTAATTCTTCTATTGACTCTCAGTACGGCAATGGCAGTGGCAGTTTGTATGATAATCCCAAGTTCAGAATGGGCCCAGTTGATTGGATGTTCAACCAAAGCTGGCTTCAAAAATAACCTGAAGAAGGCAGCATTGCCAAAATGTCGAATATACTCGATCCCTGTTCGGCGCCTTGTTTTTCTCTATAATTCCTTTCCTGTTGTGATGCTTTGAGTGATAATTGTATGTCGTAAGTGGTCAGAATAACCTAATATAGTAGGTTTGGTTTGGATTTGATAGAACTGGGTCATTCCCGTATCTGGAATACAAAGTTGTGGTTGTGTGAATTTTAGTGAACTTAGTTATGAGGTATGAATGAGTCATTGGTCATTGTAGATTGCCAGTTTTCATGTGATGACCTCTCCCACAACTTGAATACTAAGTTGTTGTTTTGATATTTGATGAGCCTGAGTTTTAAGGAAGGAAGGAATCCATGGCACTTATCAGATTGAACTTTCAGTCTGACTACACTTTTCCATCAGCTGGTCTTAAATTAGTTAAGGGCTTTCTTTGCATTAGAAGCAATATGCCTTATACTGTACTGTCAAAGAGTAATCTCCTAAATATGCCTACACTACTCTGACCTGAAAAGAGTTGCTTCTAACATACCACATATGGTTGTGTAAAGCAGTTCGCTTGGTGTGATCAGAGGATAACTTTGGTTGTAAGAATGGGAAGCGGGGGTGGCTCGTTGATAGAACATCGGAATCATGAGGTTGAGATTTTGCGCCCTTCCTAGGTAGCTGCCTTCGCTGGGAGGGGTAGCGCTCTCCTGTAACCTTAGCAGGGCTGTATTATTTATCTAGGTCCAGCTCAAGGAATAATCCCTTTGGCTGTAAGAAGAAAGAACACAACATTATTCTATTGTAAATGTTTTTAAGCACAGAAGAGAGTGGCATAGGAAATTAGCATATATTGCTGGTTATTTTTAACAGCACGTGCTGTACAATTTACAATTGAAGAGCAGCTGATTTATTCGTACAGTACAGGTATGTATTGTCAGAATCATTACAGTATTCAGAACATAAACACACCTTTTGAGGAGGAGGTATTTACTGAGCACCAGTGTTTTGCTCTGCTGAGCTTTGTGAGTGAAATAATGTTCAGTAGACTCTCAACTCACTGGATATGTTATTTACAAATTTTATTGGCATTATCTGCCTTTTTTCTTTTTACCTAATTTTGGACAAGCCTATGAAAGTGAATGGAAGGAATTTGCAAGTTAACTTGAATTTTGTAGTTGAATTAGGAAATATGAGTATTATTTGCAGAGTTTGTAAATGAACATGAACATTGTTTTTAGAAACAACAAGTAACCCAGAGGAAGTCAGAGGTTTTTCTATTATGGAAATGCCACCAGGGCTATAGGTCGGCCTTATACCCCTAAAGGTTTGGGAGGCTAGCCTCGGTGCTGTATGCTGCAAAGGGGGCAACATGGGATCAGCAGTTACTGTTACAGTAGCCTACAATATATGCGTGACATTATTAGGATGCCTGTTCATGTATTCTTTGCCTAAACCAGTTTTCCATATTGATATGTGGTGGGGAGATATTAGAGCCAAGCTTTTTCATCTCTAGGGACAATAATCAGAAGTGAGAGGAAGACCCTGGTACAGTCACCTTCCTATGTCATTGGAGGTACAAGACTGCAACACAGGTGCTGGGTGGTAGGATCGCCACATCCCAGTGCCAGTACAAAGAAGAAGGGTTTGCAGCCCCACACTCCTGCTACTTTTAATCGCCCTGTACTACGTGCAAGGAGCACGTGGATTGTGTTCTTTCTTCCTTATATCCAGGTATATCCCCTTATATTGTACTGTATAGTAGGATTTAAGTAGTTTGGTGGTTTTGCATTCATAATAACATATTGCCTAATGGATCTTAACCCATTCCATCCAGTCTTCTTTTTAAGTTTATTCTTGCTGCCTTCAGACAATTTTGTTTAACTTGTTTATTTATTTAGTTATGTATTGTACTGAAGGGGTTATCAAACCACCTCCAGAGCTATATAAAGTTATATGAAGATATCAGGAATAATATGAAAAAGACATCCCTGGCTGGAAAAGGTTAATGGTGAGTGGATCAGTCAGATTTGCATTTGTTAGTTTTATGGGTGCCTGATAATTGACCAGTTGAATGTTCATATATTGTTCAAAGATATGAGTAGAGAGAAGTGAAGCACTTAATATTTTTATTTGTTCCTTCATACAACCATTGCTTATGTAGGGTGCTGTCTAGCTGCAGCTTGGGTTTTCTGGTTATATTAACAGTGAATAACTATACCGGTATTCTTTATTACAAATACGTGTTTAAAGGCTCTGTTTCATTACAAAGGTATTTTAAGAAGCTTTCATTTACATGTACATTGTACAGTGGGCTCACCTACAGCATAATTTGGTGCACAGAGGAGGGAGTATTGTGCAGAATTGCATTATGGAAGACAGAGCCCAAGGGGGAAAACAAAGTTGGTCTCAACCTTACCCAGAGCCACCCCAAATGGGCCCCCAAACCACATCAAGCTGGCTTTAAAGCTACCAAACATTTATAAGCCTAACAAACACTTGTATTGAACCAAGATGAACTGTGATGGAAGAAAGGCATGGTGTTGTGGAGGAGGAGGAGGAGATGTGAAGTGGCCTGAGCAGTCAGGTTCCAGGTGCAATGGGAGGCTAGTGTGTACAGTAGCTGAAAATGCCTTTTGGGGTACAGTATGTTTGGGTCTGTGTCTAGAGTTTCCAAGGAACATTATGAAAAACTTTAGAACCTGATTAAAAGTCATTAATATTATATATGAATGGCATTATGAAAGGTAGTGTTAAATCAGAGCCCACTGAAAATATATTGTGGAACACAATTGTCAGCAGAATTGCATTATTAAGAGTAATTAGTCTTATGCGTTTGATGACTTTGGGCCTTGAGTGAATTCATCATGATTGAACTTGTTTTCTTACATATGTACCATGAATGTGTGTACAATAGTATTAAATGTGAAAGCATAAACCCATCTATTTGACGAGAGAAACGAAGTTAATTTAAAATTATGCACAGTACAGTGTTATGGTTCTTTTAATAAAGAACATTGTAATGGATGTGTATACATAAAGTAGATTTCTAACAGTAATACAGTATATAGGAGACATTCAAGAATCTCGTATAAAACATTAAAACGTGTACTGTACTTAATTTTAGATATAGTGAGGTAACATTACATGATAGATGTGACAATACAGTACAGTACAAGGCAGCTTTTATGCTGTTGTGCATACGGATACTATAGTATACTATTGCAGTCCTTAGTTTCTTTACTCCCTGGCATAAGGGAAGTCGAAGCCAGGGTTGAAGAAAAGCCATACTAGTGGAGATGGTAATCTGACAGTCTGGTGGTGGTTCATGATGATGGAATGGCTCACACACATCAAGCCCAACATTGTCACTGATGCCTACCACATAACCAGTCATGGAATATGACTGAAATATTTTTCATTAAATGCAACTGAAACAGGAAGGCATTAATATCACATACTACACTGAATGATTCTGGGCTTCATGCATTCTGTGAACCTGGGTTATGTCCAGACTGTCTTTTTTCAAGTGTTTTGCTCAAAGCAGCTTCATAGTTTGTGATTATTATAACAGTGAAGTGACTTATTAGGGTAATATCGTAGTTATATCAGTATGCAGATAGCAGTATTATAAACACATTCTTCTTAGGCATTCAATTCCTTCTCATGAAACCTGTTCAGTCACTGCTTTGTTATTAGCCTTATGCTTCAGGAGTACTGTGAACACTTGGAAAACGACAGTTTGGACATAAACCAAGTTCACAGTATGCATGAGAAGCCCAGAATCCTAGTGCATAAATTGGTACAGTATTTAATTCCTTCCTTTTCCAGTTGCATTTTATGACAGATACTTCAGTAATATTCCATGACTGGTTATTTGGTAAGCATCAGTGACAGTGTTGGGCTTGATATGTGAGAGTCAGTCCATAATCATGAACCATCATCAGACTGCTAGATTAACCTTGTTCGCTCACCAGGCTTTTCTTTAGTCCTGGGTTCGATTTCCCTTGAGCCAGGAAGATAAAATAACTAAGGATTGTGATATTACACAGAGTGGATACTGGTTGGATGTTGATTACTGTACAGTCTTCCTTCTGCCACCTTCCCATCATCTGAATGGAGGAGGATTTGCTGCAATGATGGCACGAAGCCATGCTCCTGGAGACACACACTTCTCATTCTTTGGGGTAGAGGATCTGCAGCTACTCTGGCCTGTCAGTTCCTCGTTTTTGGAAGAGGCATTGGCCCCTGCTCTTGTCAGCTGTGAAAATTCCATAACACCTCATCCTTACCAGTTTGTTTCAGCATGTGGCACATTAATATGCTCTTGAGTTATTAATGCTGTCCTGATATAAAAATGGTATAAGTAACATACAAAAGAATAATAATGTATATTCTGCAAATTAAATCTTTATGGAAGAGGTACAAGCCTCCAGCCACACAAAAATAAGAACTGTTGTGACTGACCCTGGCTCACACATTCACACTTAACAAGTACTGAACACACCACATGAAAGCAGTGGTCAGTGAGATGTTACTGCTGCATTAACCCTGTAAATCTGGGTGACGCATTTTTAATTTATTCTTGCTGCCACTTGATTTTATTAAACTTGACAAAGACCATGTTTAAAAAAAGTCACTCCTAAGCTGAAAAAATTAATTAGAAGACTAGAATTAAAACAAAAATGTTTTTGCGCAAGGGGTTCAGTGAATGCCTCTTGGCTGTACCACTCTGCCTTTTTACATTCATTGCATCTTGGAGAGAAACATGGCTGGATTAACACATACAGTGCTGTCAGTTATACATACAGGAAAAAAAAAAAAAAATTAGTGTAAGAAACAAAAAACTACAGAGTTAGTAACTGTACTTTCATATAAAAAAACTGTGCTATGGTCATCCATCCGTCCATCAAACATCGTTCAATTTTATATTGCTTTTTTATTGCGACTGTAGCATGATACATTACTATGTAGCAATGATGCGAAATATTGGGGTCGAAGTCAGCATTCCTTACTGTATGTGAAACATATGATAGAACAAGCACCAGTTATAAGTATGGCCCGATCACACTGACAGCAACATTTCCATCTCTTACAGCATTGTAATCCAACACACTATGTGACAGTCCGACAAGAATATCCACTCCAGTTGCAACAATACAGTAAAAAAAGTCTTCTACACATCTACATCCCACCACCTTCATTAATCTCTTCAGCCCACGTTCTTTTGAGTATATACTGTATATATAAAATGGGATGAGACAATTAAGAAAACATAGAAAATGAAAGCTTGACCAAGAACTTGACCAGACACTTATAAACAAATCATTGGAGCCCTTGGAAAAGCACTAAGAATCATGTGCCCAATGTGTTTAATGCTGCTGCTGCTCTTGTTTGCATAACCCTAGTCTGTCTGGTCAAACAGACCTGTTGACTGCAGGTCAGCAGTTGAAGGCAGCCTGAATGTTAAGGAAGCCTCCCTAGTTGTCCATCTTACATACAACAGCTTGAGAGTCCAACTACTTGCTGGCCAAAATATCTATCAGTTTGTGTAGCGAGAAATCTTAATTCTTGACATGAACAAGTTGTCTCCTTGTTGCCATGTCCAAATGCCCACGATTTTGTGTCCAGGAAGAATTGATCAGCACTCCGTCTGTATTAAGCCAGACATCTTAATCCTTGTCATGAACTTGGGTCCATGTTGCCTTGTCTTCTGCCATTATTCATGCATCTGTCCACTCTTTCCTTCCATCTCATTCCTGGTCATCCACTCACCATTTACTACACCCAGTTACACCGCCCTAATAAATCTTTATTTTCCATTCACTCCATGTGGCCTAAGCATCAGGGTATTGTACTTGCAACACTTTCCAGCATATCCTCATCAAAATGACAATGCTCCAGAGCTGGAACACTTAAACATATATATTAATCAACACCCCCACAAGATGCAAAGAGCAAATGACGACTTACCCTTCCCTGGGTCTAATATACAGACTTTCTTGAGCTCGGTGTGTGCATGAAATTTCATTTGTGTCATCGTCATCCTGACTAAAAAACTTGGAGAGGATTCAAAGAAAAATATCAACAGACATGCCTAGTGAAATATGCTGAACACTAATTCACACATCAGTTAGTCCACTGCAGTTGTGTCTCAGCTTCACAGGCCCAACCATCTACAAGTACATTATTATATTCATGCTTACTCAGTGTCATTCAGCATACTAGCTTCATTCACTCTATCAGTACATGTTTCACCTTTCCATTCATCCACTTAACTCCCTCTCATTGTCTTGCATATTGCAGTTTCGACAATCCTTTCTTTCTTAATTGATTCTGCTGCCTCAGCTTATTTACTGTACATTCTAAAATCAAACTCTAAACTCAACAGTGGTGACTGTCACTTGATTGAGTAGTAGATGGCCATTTTATAAGGAGGAAGGTCAGTTCCATGCCAGGACTGGAAATATTGCAGAGACTTGAAATTTGCAAATACACTCCCCCCCCACCCCCCGACCCACTGACATGTCACTTCTGCTAATACAACACACCAGTCCTGAATTAATTAGTATATAATTGGTATTAAAAGTGGAAATTAGTGCCTAAGTGGTAACTAGTAAAGGAGGGTAGCACTATCTTCGAGGTAGGTGGATTGCTGGACCCTAGGGAATGGACTGTTGAATCTGGCTAGCGTTGGTTATATCTTTATCTATATATATCTGTGTATTTATATATATATATATATATATATATATATATATATATATATATATATTCTGTAATATCATTCTCATCTTATATGTCGGGACAAACTTGCCTAGCCCTGGCTTCCTACGCTCCTCATGGGGCAACGTAGGATTGGATGATGGATGGATGATAAATATATACAGTATATATATATATATATATATATATTTATATAAAAGATAAAAGAAAAGTGTGACAGTTTTGGGATCAGATATTTAGTGCTTGCTGATTTTCATCTCTGAATCTTGGCGTTTTAAGTAATGAAAATATTATGTACAGTACTAAGAAAATTTGAAACCTGCAGTACCAGTAATGTACCATTAGTGTAAGGTTCTAACTTTTTTATCCTTACTGAGTACTGAGGAGAAGCACTCACATAGCAAAAGATGCTAATGATTTTGTTGTTGCAACCCCAATTGCATCGGGAAGTGAACCCAGCTGACAATTAGGAAAGCATCCGTTTATCTGGATGCTCCCAGACATTTTACCTGTATGAAGATGTACATGACAAAGATTTGGCATCCCATTTCTGATGAAATTGACAAACTGACTGACTTACTGGCAGGCAGTGAAAAGTACACCAGTAAAGAAAGATGATTGTTAGGTCTGTGAGGTGGAATCAGGATTCCAGGGCCTTGAATGATGTGGGAATAGGCATCTGGTCCATTTCTATTGACAGGCTGTTTAGTTTTCCAACGTCGATATATTCTTTCCATTTTCAGAATCCTTAGTAGTATAGATTTGTTGATTCAAAGTAACATAGTTATTGTGCACAGTGATGATGTAGACATGGTGCCACATACAGTATCAGGCTATACTGTATGGACACCATATTTTAACTTCCTGGGTTTACACTGGCAGGCACATGTGACAAAGCAAGGATACATCACTGCCTTATATATATATATATATATATATATATATATAAAATATGTATATATATATAATAAAGGGAAAGCCTGAAAAAGCTTTTCGGGGGAGGGGGGGAGCCTAAATCAAGATGCTTGGATACTCTGCATTTGCAAAAGGGAGTCTAGATTAAAGAGGACAGTTTCAGAATTATGCTTGAAGCTGCATGGATACACAGCATTTAGAAGTTGTAGGTAAAAGAAAATCTTGATATAGGACAGTTTCAGACTTACCATTTGAATATATGAAAGACTTGTATATTGGTCACCTCTTCCATTGGAATTGGAGAGAAAACGGATGAGTGCATTGCTAGATGGGCACTGTATGTCCGTTGTTATAGGGGAGGTATGCAAGCAGACATTCTGATGTAGATGTCAGGCTAGTGCACAGATTTTTGTTTTTCAGAAATGAACAATGTAAATCTTGTCTGTCATGTGCTGATAGTCTTCATTAGCTTTATTTTTTCCAAGAATAACTGCATCATTTGTTACTTTACTTTAGGTTTCCATTATCTCAGTTGCTATGCCTAAGTACTGGATAACAAGAGAATACGATAGTACTTTTCGTTTGACATTAACTAAAATCAGTAGTTTTCTTTCAGCCACAGGGGTGGTACCACTTAGCCATCAATGTGTGTGTGTGTGTGTGTGAGAGAGAGAGAGAGAGAGAGAGAAGTAATAACTTGGTGCATGTGAAATGCATCTAAAGGGGAAAAAAAAAAGTAATTAAAAATAATGGAAGTAAAATTGCCAAAGAAAATTTTTTGGCTGGGTTATAATGTTAGTACCATTAACTGTGTCATAGTTAAAACAACTATAGCACTGTTTTCCAGCTAACCCAGACAATAATTGAGTTCAACCGTTGTGCAGAGACCTGAATGATGATAATTGTTGCATTAATCCTCCCATGGTCAAAACAAGTGCAGTGTTGTACAGTGTACAGTATTTCAGCTAATCCTAGATAATTTTATGTTGCTGAAATTCATAAAAAACTATCTGTCTATAGCTAGATGCCATAAACCTGTAATGGGTGGCTTTTTTTTTTTTTTTTTTTTTTGAGAGAGAGAGAGGGACACTAACCCTCTGCCATCCCACCTGTCGACACGTAGGGAACACATATGTTGGTTATTTGGTTTCCACCCAAGGTTGTAAATGGTTTCCTGGCTTACAGGAAACCATTAGGCTTGTCAATCAATGTAAAGCCACCTATAAAGGTAAGAAGAGTAATAAAAAGTGACAAGAAAGATGGGAGAAGTAGGAAGAGAGGAGGGCAGACACAGAAAAAGAACAATAAAGGTGAAGGAAGAAGAAATAGCACTACATCACGTGAGTGTTAATAAAATTTGTTGTATGATATATATACTGACACCAGATTAGCTTTCTCCCCTTCGTACCAAAATTCTTTTTTGTATCATTATTATTACAACAGCTAACAATAATGTTTAGCTTTGGGGAGACCTTCCATTGTGAAGGAGTTTAAATTTGTGAGTGGAGGCCCTCACAGTAATCTGGTGAAGTCCCTAGGAGTATGGGGAAAAGGGGACCTCCAAAAAAATGTTTTGGGGTACGGTATTAGAAATGTTTTTACTGTGCTGCAGCAACAGTGATTTTGAGATGATTTTAGTAAACATGTTTTTGTATATCATTCCATAAGATGGTTCGTTCTTTGAGAAGATCAGGAGAAATACACTGAGGTGGTTTGGACATGTGCAGAGAATGGAGAATGAAAGACTGACTAAGAGGGTGTATGTAGGTGAGGTGGAGGGAGGAAGAGGGAGGGGTAGACCGAGGATGAGGTGGAGGGATGGAGTTGAGAGGTATATGAGGGAGGGGGGGGGTGAGTTGGGGGGAGGGTAGTCAAATGGTGGGTGACAGAGCGACTTGGAGGCATTTTGTCTGCGGCCACCCTTTGCGGGATTAGGGCGTTGTGCTATAGATAGATAGATAGAAATTAAAATTTTTAAAAACATAGTTGGTTTGTGTTAAGTGGTATGATATTGCAAATGCAGCAAAATTAATTTTAAGGGAACTGCAGTATTTATGTTCTCAAATAATTCATTAAGTCATTCCTATCACCATAAAACAGGGTAAAGTTCTCCACCCTAGAGGTTGGAATGTGGGTGTGGTATCAAACTCAAGGATCATGAACAGCTAAAATGCAGTGAATTTAGATATCATAGGGGTCTTGGTAAAACTTGACGACCTCCAAGTTTCGACCCTTATGGCTTATGACTTTTAATCTCATGGATGCTGTTATTGAACATTTTACTGTAACTTACCAGTACCCCCAGTTTTTGTGAAATTGTCAGAGTGAGGAGAATGAAATCAGATAATACCATCTTCGTCAAGAAATTGAGGTAGCAGTAGAGAATTGAATGAATAAATTTAAGACTCAGACTTTACAGTCTAATAACACACCGTTTCCCTATCAGGCAGCTCAGCACTTGCTCAAATGAGAGCCATTTTTGGATCATGCGTCACTTTGCTAAAAATCAATGATTTATATGTCAACCCAGGTGCAATTCCTTTGTGGTCCAGTAGTTTCCTCTTGCAAACATTGGAAACAATTAGGGGTCAAAACACCAATTTAGAAAACTTCAATCAACATGAAATTGAAACAGGCCCATCTGTGACTTAGTTGCAACCATCCTACCACGTTTCATAAAATCCTTTTTTCGGATTTGTCTGTGACACACACACACACACACATACACACACACACACACATACACAAAAGGATTTTAGTATATAGGATATACTGATATACTGCAGTGCATTATGTCAGTTATAAGTTGCCTGTTTTATATATATAATTTTTTTGCCAATAAGTTTGCAGTAAATAACAGAAAAAATTGGTCTTTTAAAAGTTCCCTGGCTACCAATAAGGCTGATATGTCAGTCTACCAGTTTTACAGTACCAGTCCCATGGGAAATACTCAACTATTCTGGAACATATCCCGGACTTTCAGTGAGGACTGCCCGTACAGTGCTTAGAAATTTGAACTGTTCACATGGATGGATCTAGAACTATATTAGGGTGAAATTTAAACAGGGTAATGTGATGGGGCTTATTTATGTATTTGTGTGTGTGTGTGTGTGTGTAAGGGTAAAATTTAAACTGGGTAATGTGATGGGGCTTATTTATTTATTTGTGTGCATGTGTGTGTGTGTGTGTGTGTGTGTGTGTGTGTGAAATTTAAACTGGGTAATGTGATGGGGCTTATTTATTTATTTGTGTGTGTGTGTGTGTTTGTGTGTAAAACAGATCTAGAAGTGATAGCCCTGACAGCCTGTTCTTTGAGGACCAGCATTTTATTTTTTATTATTTTTTTATATATGTATATACTGTATAGTATTATATGCAAGGAAGAAGGAATCATAGGCTAGAACTTGTGTCATCTCAGACAATAGATGACCTCTCTACCACTTGGCCACCAAAATAATGGAAGTAACTGCAAGCAGAGTACGGTGTATCTTGACAGGAAGATTTTGAACCATGTATCAACTTATTAGTATGGGTTTAATCATGAGCAATTTGCTGGAGATGTTGCATTCCTTGCGGTCAACCCCTACACGCTGGGGATTTTCTGATGTTGCTCACTCCTCTCTGTGGGGGATATCCGTGACAGAAAAAAATACTCTTACTTCAAACCCTAATATCTGCCAAACTGTAACAGGTAGAGAAAAAATACAAAGACTCATCAACTCTTTCAAATGAAAGTAACCCCATGTCTCCAGGTGGTCCCATAGATGAGTAAGGATAAGTTAAAAGTTCAAAGGGTCGCAGGAAGATGCTCGCGGCTATACATGTCAACCGGCAATGCTCTGCGCCCAAAATCCTGACAGCTATACACGTCAGCCGGCGTTTAGGCATTAAATAACCTATGAGTAGGTGAACAATTTACATTAACAGATGAGTGCTGTTGGGAGACTGGTTGGAGGAAAACTAGGTGAGCAAGTTCTAAAAGAGAGAAGGAATATTACTGGAACGAACAGGATTCTTCACTCATGGTCCATTCCAGAACACTTGTATAAACACCTCAAATAAGAAAACACTGATGTTAACTAACTTCATCAGAATGTGGGGTTTAGGAATTTATTAACTGCAGCATTACATAAAGCATGAAAATGCTGGATGCATTGAGTTGCAAAGGAAAACTTTGGTCAATCCCCCCCAAAAAAAAAAAAAAAAAAAATGGTACTCTATTAAAAAGTTCCCCATCCCAGAGATATATTGACTGAATGAGAGCCAACATAAAGATCTGGTCATTTGATTGGATGAGAACTAACATCAAGATCTGGTCATGAGTATTAGAATTTCACCTAAATATATTAAGTGAAGTGTAGCAGAGAAAATAAAACCAGAACTAGAATGTGTTTACAGGGATGTCCACACTGAGGTGCTTCATTCCTCATTATGGTGTCAACCTTGTAGGATCCAGGCAGGGACATTAGTGTCGGGCTAGTCGTTGTCTTTACTGGACAGTGAGAGAGTAATTACATGTGATCTTATGCATGACAGGAGTTATGTCTAGCATTTTCAGTCTCATTGGATGTTTTGGTAAAGGGACTTGTGTCCCTGTTGGTACACAAGTAAAGAGAACAGTGGAAATGAGTTATTTTGGAGGAGCATGTGGAGTCACATGGAGAGACAGGCTGACAAATGAGGAAGTGAAGGAGCGTTGTAGTGTGGATGTGTATGTGATAGGAAGTGTAAGGAGAAACACATGGAGGTGGTTCGGCCACGTGGAGAGGATGGAGAGCGAGAGACTGACGAGGAGAGTGTATGTGAGTGAGGTGGAGGGAGGGAGGGGGAAGCCAGGATGAGATGGAGGGATGGAGTGAAGAGGTATATGAGGGAAGTGGATGTTAGCTTGGAGCAGGGTAGTGAGATGGTGGGGGACAGGGCAATATGGAGGCGATTTGTTTGTGGCCACCCCTTACGGGATTGAGGCACCTGGGAATAGATAATGTGAGCAGCAAGCAGGTATCTTAAGGACCTTCTGGAAGTTGGCAATACATGTCTTCTGAATTATGCCTGTCACCTGTTCTGAAATGGGTGCCTCTAGGCACAGGGTGTATTTGGGGGGTGGAGTGGGGGGAAGGATGGTGTATGTTTACAAGCAGGAGCAAGGACTCAGAAATCTTTAAGCCATATTCATAATGTTCAACCATTGGCAGAACAAATGCCAGTGGCTGGACAGAATGTACGTAATATAGAGCACATCCCAGTAGGCTGTGTTCTTTCTTCATAACCATAATTGATCCTAAGCTTCTCTGTTGAGTTTTGCCTGGATCTTCAGACTTGGTCTTCATAACTCATGCAGACACAAGCACTTGTGCCAAGTTTACAAATGTATACACTGTACTGTATACTTGTGAACATCTGTATGTAGGAAGTTTACTTTTGTTGTGTTTTTGTTTGCCAGCAGCTGATGTGCTCATAATCAGTGCTCAGACAGGCACAGCTGGGTTGAACTCCATACGGAAGTCCACAATAATCCTACCTGGACCATGTGGACTTAGAAAATTTCATGTCTGTATGATATATGTGGTGCCCTTGTCAGACCTGGAACTTGTCTAATATGGCTCCCATCTAAGTGAATAAATCAAATTACATGATTTTACCGGTAGTGCTTATTATGTGAGGGAAAATAAGAAGGTTGTTGTTGTAACTTAACCCAGGTCTGTCTGGCCAGACAAACCTGTGAACTGCAGGGAAGTAGCTGCCACTATAGGGTCATCCCATAGGTTCCCAACACTGTATCAGGTAAAAGCAATAGGTGAAATAAGCAGTCAGCACAATTTCCAGCAGCCAACTTAGTGTAACCACTTGTAACGGTTTCCTGACAGGTTTGAACTTCATCGTGCAGGGCAGTATTGTCAGTCTGCCTCAAACTGTGACTGTGTCAGCACGGACACTCCTCTTTTTATCTGATTGCACAATCCTTGAGCAGTATCCTATGATAATTTCTGTTAGCGGAAGGGATTAAACCTACAGAAAGTCACTAGAATATTAGCACAGTAAGGTAGTGGTAATTGCAGGTGCCAGTGGAAAGTTTATGAATGGTTAAAAAGTGCAAACATGGAAGAACAAGTGTGTCTGATGAAGTGCAGTTGGTTTGTGCAGCAAGGAAGGCATTAAAATATGTAGCCTCTGCCAAGAAAGTCATACTTACCCTATTCTGGGATCTGAAGGGGCCTATTTGGTAACATTGTCAAGAGTATAAACAAACTGTTACCTGTGCACCTTACTCATTTGTGTGATAACAGCAGTAAAGAATAAGGGTTTAGAACAGCACCAGTGATGTCATTGCATAATCTTGCTATTGTCAAGCAAAAACACATGATTTGTGGCTCCCTCTGCTCATCTGGACATTAACTCGGTGGACTTTAGTCCGAAGTTATCTATCTTCTGCTCCACCATCCTGCTTTCAGAATATTGTATAGGGAGAGTTGAAGGATGTTTGTGTAGCTGGGCAGCAGAGCTGCAACCACCATGTGATTGCCCCCCTCCCCCCCCTTCCAGCTGCTAAACATGACTAACCAAATGATTTGGATATTGGAGAAATATTTCAAGAATCATTAAAAAATACATACAGGAATAGCACTAATAAATTCAAAAGCATATGCAGTGTCATAGACATGCTCTGGTTGTGGTTTGGCAGTTGCACACATGGTTAAATAAGTGGGTCTTTTCATCTGCAGCTTTAAAGTTTTTCAGATTTTAGAGCTAATTAGTCAGTAGCCTTTTTCAAAATCATAAGAGGATGTAGGGGGATCAGCAAGCATCCTTGAGTTGTCTTGCACTCACCAGTGTAGTGTTTCTACTCATTGACTTTCACTTGGTGGTCATTCATTAGCTTTCATGGTTGGCTTCACTTTGCTTACTTAACGTTCCACAACTGAAGTGGAATTCACTAGCATCACAGGCATGATTTACTGTCATATCTGGGATAAAGACCTTTTTCATTTTCATCCTAGGCAGTCAGGGAGTCAAAATAAAAGGGCGTGAACCCTTCATGCAGCCCTCCTGTAATATTTCTCCATAAATTTCTGTAATTTACCTTATTTTGTTTCATCTTTGATATGTTACCTGGGTACACATTCATGCATTGTGCCCTCCACACTTTCTGCTTCATCCTATGTTTTAATGTGTAAAACTTACAAAAAGTTTTCCAGCAGATCCAACCGTCTTAGAAGATTTGCAACCAGCACAGGTCTCCAGTGTATCTCTACTTATTAGACTTGATGCTTTGTGTTAAAATATGTTGGACCTGTTTCTGGCATTTCAACACTTAACTGGTAAAAATAATGCATTTTCAGAGATAATAAATAACAACCGTACAGATGTGTGGCATTCCATGCTAGCTGTCAAGTGTTGACAAACTGATGCTGTAAGCCTGAAAGTGAGGACGTTATATTGTATGGAGGGTGGGGGAGAAGGTTATAGTAGCCAAAGGTAAAATTTGAAAAGTTAAGTAGAATGTTTTATAGGGATGGGGGGGCTTATGCTGCAAGATAGCATATAGGTAAATGCAAGATATCACCCTTTCAGGTAATGTTCTTTTCCACAGTTTGAGCACAGTACATCTTCGATATAATGAACTAATTGGTACCAGAACCTTGATGTTAAAGCTGAGCACCACGCTGTTCGTTAATTTCCCAAGCATCATGGCTTCTACTGAACAAAGATCATAATACAGAGTGTCGTTTGGGTGTACAGTTGTACATGGTAACATACAGCTAGGTCAAAATGGCTCATTTTCTCAGTAAATACTATTTATGGCTCCCCTCAAAGTGGTGGTCACCCAGAAACTTATGTGGTGTTCTTTGGGATGGGGAGGTGTGTGCATGCGTGCATGCTGCATGTGTGTTTAGGGACACCACACTGATGGGTGTTTCCCATGTGTCCATTCTTTTCATCATCATCATCTAATCCAGTGTTTCCTCATGAGGAGCGTAGGAGCCCGGGGCTAGGCAAGTTCTTCCCGACTTTTAAGATGATAGTGACCAGCCTCACTCGTCCCTGAGTGGCATTATGTGAGCAGTAAACCCCAACCATCTCTTGGATATAAACCTGCACCAGCTCGATCCGAATGGAGCTCTTTTTATTTACCCACAAAACCACCAGGTGCCATAATTTGGTTATATGATTACCACCTAGGGTAGTAAATGGTTTCCTGGTGTACAGGAAACGAGATGTATGGTATGTAGGAGGACTGCTGGGCCTTGATAGCAGGCTGTGAAGCCTATGCCCAGAGTCACACACATAAAAAAAAAAAAAAAAAAAAAAAAAAAAAAAAAAAAAATCACCCATAGGCAGAAGGAAGAGGAAAGAAAGGCAGAAATGGAAGGAAGGAAGAAAGGAAAGGGCAGGCATCCAAGAGCAGCACTGCATTGAGTGAGTGGATGGTTTCATTCTTTTACTGAACAAAATTCATTAATATAACATTCGGCCAGCTCAAGGTGGTGGTTAAAACCAAAATTCATTAAAACAGGGTTTGGTATATCGAGGGTTTCCTGTAATGTTGAATTCTGTTACACAGTACCCAACATGCAAGGCCTTAGGCATGGGTGACTTCAGGATCATATTGGCAAAGGACTTTAACCAGTTTACAAGATGAACAGGTATTCTTAACCAGTTTGTAAGATAAACAAGTAACTCATGACAGATTGTTCTGGACAGTATTGTTTGCCACACAATTTTTACTATCTATCTATCTATCTATTGCCAGACGCCATAATCCCGTAAGGGGTGGCCATTTGACTTTGAGTTTTTACAGTAGTGTTTAATAGTTAATCTTGATTTTTTTTTTTTAACAACAGAGGAAGGAAAAAATGAATAAAAAAAATAATAATCCATACACCAGATTACTGGTGCCCTCCATTCATAAAATATCTGTAACAATTAGACTTGAACAGCTGTAGGTTGAAGTTGGAGGGAAACAACTCTGGGGAAGTGAGTTCCAGAGAGATGCAGTTTGGGGAATGAAAGAATTCTGATAGGCAGAAGTTCTGCAATATGGCTGAGTGACGTTCCAGTCATGAGCACTACCAGATGCCTGTGTAGAACAAGAGAAGGCATGGAGAGGTTCCACAATGGATGCAACTTCATTTGAGCATTTGGCATAAAAATATCTATAAAATAAGGCAAGGGAGGCAGCATTCCTTCTTACTTGTAGGGGAGGTAGAATGATTTATAATAGCAGGGTTATTAATAATTCCAACAGTTTTGTTCAGAATTTTGTCTAGTTGTTTTAATGCAACCTCTCCACATCCATTCCACAAGGGTGAGCAATATCCAAGCTGAGAGCGCACTTGACTTATAAATTATTGCCAACTGCTCATCAGTGAAGAAGTTACGGACTCTGTACAATAATCCAAGTTTCTTTGAGCCAGTTTTAGCAAGTGATCTGACATGAGAGGTCCAGCTGAGGGCATTGTTAAGTGAGGTGCTGAGAATTTCAATACTTTTGGAGATGGGAGTATGAGTAGCACTGAAGGTAATATACAAATCTGGCAATCTCTGTCTATTAGTAAATTGTATATATTTGGTTTTACTAGCATTAATTGGGACAAGGTTGTTTTGTCGCCATTCATTGATCGTAGATACGTCTTGATTTATGGAGATGGCCATACTGAGTTGAGAGTTAGAGATATTAGACTTTGTAAATGGGTGTACGAGTGTGAAAGAACTATGAAGTGTTGAATCATCTGATTATGAATGGATGGGATTGTGGGTGACAGATAAGAGATTAATATGGACCAGGAACAGGGTTGGTGCCAGAACTGATCCCTGTGGCATGCCGGTGTTGAGTGGAAATTGGAATATACATCTTATCTTCCTACACTCTTTGTAGTTTCGTCACCTAACGCGGTTTGCCGTAACGCGATATTGCTCTAACAGCACGATTTTGCGGAGGGAAATAAACATTCTAATGCGAGCACTGTTAGCGTAATGCGGTAATTTGAACCAGGTGGGCTGTGCGCGCTCTGTGCCAGGTTGAGGTGAAGTGACGGTGTAGGAGGTGATGGAGATTGCCTGGGACACCAGTGACACCAGGTGAGCGGATTATGCAGGAAGCTGAACAATAGGACAGGGACGAAGAGGAGAGGGAACAGCTAGAGGAAAAGAGGGAGGCCAGACCAGCAAGTGAACCCAGCAGTGAAGTTTTAAGCCAAATCCTGAGTCGAGCTGAGTCTCTGATGGAGTTCATCCTGGACAGCGACTCTTCCCTTGCTAGAGGTAACGACGTGACTAAGCAGATCATTGATGCAATCAGTGTCTACAGTCACAGGCACACTGGCTGAGTAAACCGCCGTGAACAGTCACTGATCACTTGTTACTTAACCAGACAAGCTGCCGCGGGTCTACAACAAGAGGATATCCAGCAACAGCAGGATGAAGAAGCTATGGAGGACCTAGTAAATGTTTGGAGTGTTGCTTGTGAAATAGACTTTGATGGATTTTAGTGTGTTAGGGGAGGCCAGACTGTGTACTTTGTTTATTGTTTAATGGTCATAATTAGTTGAGATGGGAGGTGGGGGCTTTTCTACTGTTGGAATTTTACAGGAAATACGTAGCAACAAAGTTATTTCCAAAAACAAAAAAAGAATCACCAATTCTATTTTCATTGGCTCCATGAAGGTGTACAGTATATCAAAGCATTTACTGTAACCTGACGGATCCCTAACCCAATTCAGCATCGCTGATGGCCAAATGTACACCCAGAGTGGGGGGCTAACTTGGCAGTTAGCTAGTTTAGGAGACACATTCCTGCTTCATAACTAAGGCCCATCAGATTGTATGCAGTAGTGAAAATTTTTAATATGTAGGTGATCCAGTTCCATCAGATGAAATGACACCGTTTTATAGTCAGTGCTGTTGGTTTGTGTTCTCTCAAAGCTGCATCCCTCTCATTAAGGTATGAAATACATAAAAAATTAAGCTACCATCTTCTAATAGCTTTTTCTCCCTCCCCCCTTCCATTTTGTTGAATTAGGGGGTTTCGCCTGCTGGAAGTTTGCCGGAAGTGCACTTAATAAATTGAGTTCAGGCTAGACTTCGTTTGGTTTGGTTGGGTCATGATTAAGTTAGGTTTAGGTGGGCAGGGTTAGGTTAGGTGAGGTGAGGGTTATGACTTGGTTAGATTGGGTTTAAACAAGTTAGGATAGGTTAGGTAAGAGGAAGACACATTTTTACATATCACCACAACCCAGAATCATCGGTTCCCATGCCTGCCTTTTATCAGTGAGGTTAGGAGTGGGGCAAAAACATTGATAATGCGTATTTGTGGTTAAAGTACAATAGAAAACTCTCCTCCAGTCTTCATGAAAAACGTGTATTACAGAAACTGTAAAGCACTTAGAGAGTGCATGCCTCCATCAATGCCATTGCCATTTAAAAGGTTCCAAATTTATGGAGAGATTGTGTGGAATACATAGGATCTAGATCCGCTCTCAAGCTCAGTCAGTTGTTCCTTGACCCACGACCCACTCTTCTACAAAATTTTATTGAAATTCATTGTGAACCTATGGAGTTATTGCCCGGGATACATAGGATCCGGAACTGCCCCAAAAATTCTGTTGACCCATGACCCACCCTTCCACAAAATTCCATCGAAATTCATCAGCAACTTTTGGAGATAATGTGCGGGACACTCCCGATCCGGATCTGCCCCCAAATTCAGTCAGTTCTCTCTTGGCCCATGGCCCACCCTTCCACAAAATTTCATCGAAATTCTTTGGGAACATTTGGTGATATCGTGTGGACAAACATAGGTGAATACATGACCTCCTCCAGCTTCGTTGGCGGAGGTAAATACTGTGGATAAGGTCAGGCAGACGGTCACTGGTTACCTCATATTCAGGCATGTGATTTATTTGGTAGCCTTATGAGTGAAGGTAAACATCATATGCACAACTTTAGCTTGACCCCTTTAATCGATGACGCCTCATTTTCTCGCCGCTTCGAGACTTCAGCCCAGGACAGATTTTTTGGAACTTTTTAAGGTTTATAGGTAAATCTTCATTATTCCCTTCAGTAAAACGAATCTTCCCCTAACCTAACAAAATCGTCAAGTGATGACAGTAAGAATAAGGTACGTCCTTGGGCTCAAAGGTACAGTGTCTGTAAATTGGGCCCATGGACTCTTAATCACAGCGGATCGTACCAGTTTCTTATGGTAAACCAATCTCCACAGTAATCCCCCCCCCCCCGCCATTTTTCACTTATTTGGATTTTAAACTGCTTGGTAGACATTTGAGTGAAGAAGTTTTTTTTTTTTTTTTTTTTTTTTTTTTTTTTACACCGATGGTGGAGTTTTTACTTTATTCTTGTTTTTGGTAGGCAGCTTTATTCAGCTCGAGAGCACCCGATTTTTGAGTAACCTCGGTGTCTGGTCTGACCAAGTAGGCCCATCAACCACAGTCAAGCAGCCGCCTCTGTAAGGCCATTCCGTGCAGTGGGCCGATGTTCCCTTGCGATGGACAGTGCCTCGCCAGAGCAAGGCACGGAGAAACAGGAGATTTGGCTCCTGGATGTGTTGAGATACAGTGAGGGGCTCACCGTGTAAACATTTATTAGTTTATGTCCTCGTATTGTACATTGAGCTAGTCGGCCAGAGACGATCTGTATATGGTGGTCAGTTTACAATATTAACTACTTATAGTAAGGGTTCCTACTTTACCTTCCAAAGCTGATTGTTCAGATCTCTGTACAAGGAACTTCAGAACTCAGCTTGTACAAGGCACTCCTGAACTCAGCTGTGTGTGCAATGCTCTTCATTAAACACAATGCTCGAGAACACCTCCTCCATGGCAGAACCATCCTCCTTTTTTAATTTGGACCTGTGACCCATTTTACCCAGTAACTTAATCACTTGTTCCTCTGAGTCCTCAGTCTTCATTCTCTATTGGGCGCATCTCCATCCAATATATATATACTTTTTTTCATAATGTTTACAAGACAGACAAACCAAGTCAAAATCACATTCTCCTTGAGGGAGGTAAAAATACCACGAAGGGGGTAAATGTTAAGACAGTTACATTGGTATTTATAATGCCCTGTACAGTACAGTGTATTGTTAGCCCTTTCATGGCCGGGACAACTCGAGTAACTGTTCCAACAGCATCAGACTATTTACTTATCTAGAAGCCTGAGAGTGTCAAGTGCATTCTTCCACTGGTCATGAAATCTTCGTGGGGAGGGAAGAAATGGATGTAGTTAGTAAAGGTATGAGAGGAATAGGCTGGAATGTTGTTGAGATATGGGGCAGGGGCACTGCACTATACTATACCCTTTGAAATGAGTGGTGTAGGATTGTTGGTTTAAATTCATTAGTGTTTCATATCCACGGAGGGGGGGGGGGCAGGTTAAGACCTGGACACGGGAAAGAAATTGATGGGATGAGGTAGAATTGTGATGAGGGATGGGTAGGGGCGATGTGTTTATTTTGAATTCTTCCTGCTCCCGTAGTTGTTATGCGTTAAATACCCTCTTGTACTTCTTAGTTGGTTTCTGATAATAACTTTATGGAAACTGTAAAAGGTGAGGTTAACTTTATAGAAACTGTAAAAAGGTGAGGTTCACCTTGTTTGACTTCCTGGGCCATTTATTACATTTCTTCTTGGTAACATTACTTTTGCCAGTAGTTATTCTGTGCTGTAATGTGGCCTCTCTCTCTCTCTCTCTCTCTCTCTCTCTCTCTCTCTTTAAGCTGTCTGTACCAACTTTCTTACTCCCGCAATTTTAACTCCTACGCCACGGTAATACACACACACACACACACACACACACACACACACACACACACACACACACACACACACACACACACACACACACACACACACACACACACACACACACACACACTGTACCAACTTTCTTACTCCCGCAGTTTTAACTCCTACGACACGGTAATACACTCTCTCTCTCTCTCTCTCTCTGCCTGAATCTGATGACATCCTCCTTCCCCAGTTTATTCTTGTCCAGACCATTTGTAGTGCTGGTGTTTGAAAACCTCCATTAACGCCTTCATAACCCGATTTCACTTCGTAAGCTGTGCCGAATTGCCTGAAGATAGCAAGAATAGAATTTAAGAAAAATGTCGTCTGATTCAAGGAGTTAAATCGCGTCGTCTGCGGCTGAGGGAGGCAAAAGTTGAATTAATGCAAGAGTTATCCGCTTGAGGAAGCTTCGTCACGCCTTTTCCTAAGTTATGTAGTTTGTTTATTACACTTTACTGTCCTCTTCTGTGTTATATAAATCCTTCCATTATCGCCATACTTTGCATGAATAACGCACAAATGCCTGTTAACCAGCAATATCCAAAAATGAATCGTAAAGGAAGAAGTGTTAGGGAGCTTCCGTAACCGACGCGAATACGAGCCTTGGTAGCTACATTATAGTTGCGTCGCCGCATTGAGTAGATTAAGCAGTTGACTAACTCCGTTCGCTTCTCCTACCTCTCACGCTTCTCCTGCCTCTCACTCCTGGACTTCAACGCTTGCATGTGACGTACGGAACTGAAGAGACACTACCATGTGACGCAGTGGAGTGATATGCCTATAATCATCCATACGTGGGTGATGTGCACCTTTGTCCAATACATCTCATTCAGGCATCTGTGACTTCAGCGGTGAGAGAGTCAGGAGGGCCGAAGAGACTTTTGTAGTTGACTGTACAGTACTGTAGGGTTAACCATGTGCATCCTTCTATCGCGTGTGTTCGTCGCGCTGTGAAAACGTCAAAGGGGGAAGGGGTGTAAAGACATGGGCGTTGTAAGTAAAGGAATGGGTGGCGTTGGCTGAAAATCTGATGGGCAATGGGGTTAGGGCAGAGGAGTATTTCCTGTGAAAATTGGTGTTGCAGATTGAGTTCTTTGAGTGAAGTGGATATTTATTTCAAAATGCCCTTGAAGGATGAAGTGTCCGGGGTAGGGAGGGTGAAGAAATGAGCGTGGGGATGAAAGCAGTGGGAGGAATGACCTGAAAGCTTTAGGTGGTGCAGGATGGGGTAGGGAGGGGGCATTAGAGTATCCTTGGTGAATGGAATATGTAGGATTGATGGTTTGTGTGCAGTGAAAGGTTATATGAAAGTTTTCTCGAACTCTAAGGTCAAGATAAGCTCGCGATGTTGTCATTTACCTGGCGTTTGGGCCCAGGATCTGACGGTGTGTCCAATGATTTCTGAAATTATACGTTCAGCTCGTGATAGAGAGGGATATAATGCTATTGCAAGGCTAAAAAAATGATGTAGGTGCCGTATTACTGAAAGAGAGAGTGGAGAATGTGGCCAAGCATCAAATTTTTGTATGATAATTTCTGAATCATTGTGTTGATAATAGATCATGTCTGACCAATCTTGCCCCTAAATGCATTTAACCTTGTCTGTCTGTCTATCTGTTGCCAGACGCCTTAATCCCGTACGGGGTGGCCAAAAACAAATCGTCTCCACGTCGCCCTGTCCCCCGCCATTTCACTGCCCTGCTCCCAACTCATCCCCCTCTCTCATATACCTCTCCACTCCATCCCTCCATCTCATCCTCGGCCTCCCCCTCTCTCTCCCACTCTCCACCTCACTCACATACACTCCTCGTCAGTCTCTCACCCTCCATCCTCTCCACATGGCCAAACCACCTCAGTATGTTCCTCTTAACGCTTCCTATCACATCCACATCCACCCCACAGCGCTCCATTATATCCTCATTTGTCAGCCTTTCTCTCCATGTGACTCCACAGGCTCCTCTTAAATAACTCATTTCCACTGCTCGTACTCTTGACTTGTGTCCTTCCAGCAACGTCCAAGCTTCACTTCCATACTTTAGAGTTGGTATCACAGTACTATCATGTTGTAACTTTTTCACTTCTATGCTCACTTCCCTAATTCTTATCACTGCATTCAAGGAACCAGCAACCTTTCTTCCTTGTTGTGCACTTTCAAGCACTTCACCCTCTAAACCTCCATCCTTACTCATCACACTCCCCAAGTACTTAAACATACTCACATTTTCCATTTCGTCACCATCCAAACTCACTGTACAGTACATTCACTGACTTCACCTCTCTCAAAGACCATCACTTTACTCTTCCCTACATTCACCTTTAGATTCCTTTTCTTACACACTCTCCCAAACTCATCCACCAAGCCTTGCAGCTCCCTTTCTTCTTCACTTAACAACACAGTATCAACTCCAAACAACAGTACAGGGAGTTTCCAAACACTACCCTCTCTCACTAGGGCCACTCAAACATCCACTGCCCTACCTTGTATCTCTTTTATTACCCCATCCATGTACAGGGTGAACAACCATGTAGACATGACACATATCTGTTTCAACCCAACCTTCAAAGAGAAAAATTCACTCAGTTCATCATCCACACGCACTGCAGCTTTAGCACCATCATACATACTTCTTCGCAGCATTCAACAACTTCCCATCTACTCCATATATTCTTAATACTTTCCACAATCCTTGTCTGTCCCCCCAGTCATATGCTTTCTTTCCCTTCTCTAGAAACATACAACTTCTTTCCCTTCTCTAGAAACTTTTCCACTAAAGATCTAAGAATGAATATCTGATCAACACAACCTCTTCCCTTCCTAAAGCCTCCCTGTTCTGCTCCAACTAATTCCTCTGTTATTTCCCCAACTCTGCCAATAAGTATCCTGCCATACACTTTTCCTATTACACTAAGAAGACAAATGCCCCTATGATTACCACACACTTCTTTTCCCCTTTTCCTTTGTACAAAGGAATAATTATACCTGACTTCCCCTCCTCCGGGACTCTACCTTCCTCCCAGACCAATCTGCACATCTTCCACATCCAGTCTACTACTATCTCTCCCCCATGCTTCAGCATTTCACCACACTCAATCAATTCCTGGGGCTTTCCCGAATTTGACTTTCTTCATTGCTTCCACAACTTCTATCCTACTGATTTCTTCCTGTCTTCTCACCTCCCTCCTTCTCCCAGCCATTCCTTAGCCACTTATACTCGCATTACTTCCATTCTCTATGTTCAACAATTCCTTAAAGTGTTCTCTCCATCTGCTCACTTTTTCTCCCTTCTCCACTAGTAATCTACCATTTTTATCTTTCACTCCCCTGCAAACTTCACTGTCACCCTGTCTTACTCTCCTCACCTCTTTCCAGAACTTTTTCTTACAGTCCCTCCACTTTACACTCAGATTCCCTCCAAATTCCTCATCCATTCTCTTCTTACTTTCTCTTAATCTTTCCACCTCTCTCTTCCTTTCTACATATAACTCTCTTCCGGCTTTCAACTTCTTCCATGCCCCTATTTCTCATCCATTCATTTTATGCTTTCTTCTTTTGTGCCACAGCCTGTCTCACCTCTTCATTCCACCATGCTGTTCCTAGCACCCCCTTCCGTCTTCTCTTCACCCCACACACCACATCACATGCTGCACATATTTCTTCTGTGAATATCTTGCACACACCCTCCACGCCCCTCATCAGCTCCAGTTCATATTTATCCAATCGTTCCTCCACTTCTGTCTTATATTCTGCCTTTTTCATATCCTCTTGTAACCTTTCCACTCTCCTTGCAACTACTCCTTCCTCCCGTCCTTCCCTCCTTCTATTTCTCCATCTTACTTGGATCTTGATTCTGGCCACCACCAAGTAGTGGTCAGAAAGTCCACTTCCCCAACCTCTATAAGCTCTTGCATCCATTACACATCTTCGCATCCTTTCATCCACACACACATAATCAGTCATTGCCTTCCTTTCATTCAGTTCGCCACTCACCCTTCCCATCACTCGCCATGTGTACATGTGGATCATTTTGTGCGTGAAGAGGGTATTGGCTATCATCAACCCCCTTCTGGCACAAATGTCCACTAACGCACTGCCATTCTCACTTATCTCAGCAGGCACACCCCACTCACAAACTACTCCATCCACCTTCACATTCCCTACTTTACCATTCATATCACCAGCCAAAAACACTCATTCCTTCCAAACTTTTCCATGCACACTTCCACATTTGTCCAGAACTCTTCTCTCACTGTGCTTGCACAATCTTGCGTTGGCGCATACACGCACACAATCGCTCACATTTGTATTCCAACTTTCAGTCTTTCCCACACAATCCTTGAGCCAGCTGATTCATACTCTCTTATGTTCTTCTTCCATCATTTACTCACAACAATACACACTCCTTCTTTTGCCCTCTCATTCTCACCTGCTTCTGCACATATACCCCATCCATACTCCCATTCTCTCGCACTGTCTTCTCTCCATTTAGTTTCAGTTACTCCACATACATCCACTTTCGCACCCACAAGCACCGAGACAATCTCACCTCATCATTCGCACCCCTTACATTCCACGTCGCGATCCGTACCATGTCCTTTGTCCGGTCCTTGGTCGTCATCTTTTGGTCAGTCCTTGTCCGAGGCTTCTTGTTCGTCTTTTAAGTTAGCTGTTTTCCGGGGAGGGGCACTAACCCTCCGCCAACCTTGTTAATAAAGGTAACTGCAAGCTTCAGGATGATCTGTGTCATTGGCGCATAACTGAAAAATGATATATGACACATAGGGAACTTACATGCAGAAACATGGTGCTTTTGTCCAGTCTGTCCCCTTCATTCAGCTAAGCCACCCCACTATATGTATTGTTCCTGACTTCACTCTTTTAATATGGGATGCAGACATTGAAGTTATACATTTAACGGTTATCAGTGTTCCATAAGTGTCTGCTAAAAATTAGAAGCTCATGTGTGTGCTATTTGTCATTAAAAACATACCATGTATATTAACTGTACGGCAGAAAAATCACTACGAATCAACGTATAATGCCATCGTGCTGGGAAAACATCATGCACGTCCCAGTATCTAACGTCCAGGATCTCCATATTTTCGCACAGTATGTACACACATCTTTATGATTTATAGCGTTATTTTATTTATGTATTATTTGTTCATTTACTCTAAGCTACTCTTGTTTATTCTTGACAAAAAAAAAAAAAACTGCTACCTCGATAATTGATGCTGAGCTGGTATTATTATTACTACTACTACTACTACTACTACTACTGCTACTGCTACTACTACCATTATTATTATTTTTATTATTATTAGTTAATTTATTTTTAGGTCACTGTACTATAGCTGGTTTATTCTCACCTGGCAGAAAACTGCTATGATAACGAATGTTGGACTTTTGTGGGAGATGGATCGTAAAGCATATTGCAAGATAGGAAGAAATGTTAAGGGAATGATATATGGATTTAGTATTATTTTATTCTGCCATTAAATAAATAACATACTGTGCTGCAGACGATGCAGATCTATTAGGTACGATCAGACTGATCACAGTATTGTGCTTGATCTCGTTTAACACCACGGCACGATACTAGAATGACTGATCATTTACTTTAATCCCCAGCAACACGAAGAAGGTACCTTGTTAGCTGATTCATACAACTTTCAGACGATTTCATTTAGGGAAGATCTCAATAAGTGAATTTAATTAAGCTGTCTCTAAACCCCTCCACTTCGTTAAGTCCCTTCAACTGAACGTAAGCGATTGGTATGGTACTTTCACATTGTTAGCCCAGATTTTCGTCTTTTTGTAGCTTATGTTTGATAGATCAGTGGAAGAAAAAAACTGCTATGGCTCTGCATCTGTTCCATAGTATTCCGCTAGACTACTGTCATAACACTTGCGTTACTTTATTTCTGTAATAGCATTGACGATAGATGGTGATTTTTTATTTTTTATTTTTTTTTATTGTCCGACTCTGGGCATAGGCTTCACAGCCTGCGCTCAAGGCCCAGTAGTCCTACATACCATACACCTCTCTACATGTCACCACTTCGGCGCTAACACCCACCGTCCATATTGAATACATGCTAGGGCTGTCTCATACAGGATTGGTGTATTGGTATTAGCGGGGGTATTTTTACGACATGTCGGCGGGTCATCTGGTAGATCAGGAAAGTCTACTTTTATGAAATTCAAATCCTTAAACTGTTCCCTGCCCCAGCCGGGATTCGAACCTGGGTCCATCAGGACTGCAGGCCGAGGTACAGTAAAATGAGTACAGTAACAATAATGAAGTACAAAAATATGGTGTACGGTGCTTGTAGTGAAGGGGTGAAGGTAAACCCTTGGGTTCAAGAAGGATCTTCTACAAGCTGAGAATATCATTTGATGGTAACCAGAAACAAAATTTAACCCCGTCAGTCCAATGACGTATTTTGTATTTGTTCATGCTACTGCCAGACAAGTTTGTTCAAGCTTAGGAATGACTACTAACAAGAAGGGTTAGGCACATCATTCATTAACTTTTCCACAGAATCCATATCCTTCACCTAATAAAATCCCCCCCTTTAGTTTCTAATTATCCTTTGCCGTGTCTTCCCAACTCCTTGTTATTCCTTCAAATCATAACATAGTGTCCTGTGATCTTTGCGCTGTGGCACTTAGATTTCATTTACTCTACAACCAGATGCCTCCCCGAAAATGAAGGAAAATTGTCTGACAGTAGCAGGAATAAAATGAAAAGGATATCGTCGAAGTAAAAGAGGAAAAAAAAAGTGTCTGTGTTGCAGGGGCTAGCTGTGATGGGCGGTACATTTGTAGAGCCTATTCTGTTTCACCGAGACCAACTTTCATACTATTTTAAGTAGCTAAGATTAAACGCTGGAGCCAGGGAGTGTTCATACTGGTACCATTGACCTGCTCGTGATTCCAGTCAGCGACACGATTTTACTCAGCTGCGATGCACCCCAGGAGCCGGTGCCAATAGCCTTTTCATGATGGGGTTAGCATTAGAAATATTGTTACGGACATACGATTATAGTTATCAGAGAGTATACAGTATATAAGATTGCTAGTGTCAGTACTGGTGCCATTAACCCACTCATTGTTGGGACTAGTTTAGTATTCTGTTCATGATAACGTCAAACAATTTGATTCAGTTGAGAATGCTTCACAGGAACCCGAGTGTTGAGAAGGTGGATCGTGCCTGGGAACGAGAACCACCACCTAAACTCTAACTCAGAGAACGTGATTGTTATACATGCCACCTTAAGACGATTTTACACATCTTTATTCCATTAGTTCTCATGTCTATTTTTGCCATCTGCAGACGATTTTATTCGGCTTAGCAGAGTCTTTTCGAACTGTAGTAGTTAGATTCTGCCCCCTCACTACGAGAGAGATTGCCTGAAGGTAATAAAATCGTCTGGAGATAGCAAGATTAAAATGAAAAGCATGTACTCTAACCGAAAAGGTTAGAGGTACTGTAGTGCGAGGACGCAGTCAGAGCGGCGATATTAAAGTATTTTAACGTTCTACGAAAAAAAAAAAAATACTTAGCAGTGAAGTATTAAATCACTTTAGTATTATTCACTTTAATTTTGTTGTGACGCAATGTCACTGTACCTGAAGAAAAAATGTAACTAAGCAATCTTGACTTAAACTCAAGAAGGTTTGTGAATTGGAATTCGGGAAATTTAGGACTCGAGTGATTTACAAACTGGGCGCCGTGGCCCCTGGGGGGTATAGTGTTTATGTCTGGGGAGCCATAGAATGTCTGGATTCACTTGTGAGGGAACTTTATAATTAATTGTTTGCGTCAAGATTTGATTTTTTTTTTTTCTATTTCGTGCAGGGAATATCAGACAGTAATGCAAGGCAAATTCTTAGGATTTCGAAGTGATTCATCTGCCGTTGAATAATCGGAGAGAAGGGCGTGGCGAAGAGTGGGTGAGAACGGGACGCTGCATCATGCTGGTTGTCTGTTTCTGCTGATCTCGTATACCTCTCTCAACAAAGCAAAAGTTTTCCCAGCCATCAAGCATCACATTGGAAGCGTAATAAGGTCCCCGTTTCCTACTCAGTGATAACCCAACTGGTGGCAAAAATGAAATATCAAGAACTCGGAATTTTTAGTTCACTCAAGTATTTTTTGACGTGCATGCATCGCATCTGTGGTTAGTTACCAGAATTGTTAATATTTTAAACCGAGCATGGCTATTCGAGCAAGGCTATTTTTCTTGAAAATTTAATAGATGGGAGCCACGTATGTTAGCCCATTCTGGGGGGTGAGGTGGGGGCACAGAACGGAAACGTTTGGTTGCTACTGGAGTAGAAGCTGCAGTATGTTTCACTGAACACCCACTTTGGTGTACTTTTGAGAACTAAGTCCTGTCGCCTCTCCTGCTTCTCTGCATGATCTGAAAATAAGTCTAGTGAAGCTGCTGCGTCTAACAGGTGACTATTGGGCTATGGATCAGTATCATCATGACTGTTGGGCTGTGGATCAGTATCACCAGTGTCACTTGCATTGGGTTTAAGACACTAGCTCATTTTCCATAACTTGAGTGAGATTTTCGTTTTGCAGCTTACTTCCTGTAGCGCAGTGGGAGAATAGGAATATACTGCGGCTCTGCATCCTTTACAGCACTTCTTCGTCACTAGCACCACATTGAAGTGTTAATCTCAAGTTTTATCTCAACTTTCAAGATGTAGAACCGGCATTTTCACGCCTATTTACTGTGATCAGAGTACAAGTCCATGGATAGTAAAGCAGCGTCGGTAGTGGGCAACACACTTTACACACTCAGTCCATCCATCCGTCCATCCATTATACAATCCTACGTTGCCTCATGAGAAGCGTAGAAGCCCAGGGCTAGGCAAGTTGGTCCTGACATTTAAGATGAGAGTGACCAGCCTCACTCATCCCAGAGTGGCATTACATGAGCAATAAACCCCAACCACCCCTTGGATATTAACCTTTACTGGCTCAGTCCGATTGCAGTTCCGTAATTACCCACTAGACCACCAGGCGCCAAAATTTGATTATATGGTTTCCACCCAGCACTGTAAATGGTTTCCTGGTGTACAGGAAACCATATGACATGTCACTCAGTGTAGAGTCACCCTCAGGCAGAAGGAAGAGGGACGAATGAAGGAACGAAAGACAGAAGAGGGACGAATGAAGGAACAAAAGACAGAAGAGGGAGTGTAAAGTCACCCATAGGCAGAAGGACGAGGAAAAAATGGAGTAAAGAAAGACAGAAGAGGATGGAAGGGAAGAAGGATGGAGGAGAGGAAAGGGAAGGCATCCGAGAGCAGCACTACATCGAGTGAGTGGATGGTGAGCGCCCCCACCTACGCATTCAGTCCCATGGCATATTTTCTATGTGAATATTGTGTTTTCCAGGCGATTGTAATCAGCATGAAAGAAGTTAGTTATCTCCAGATGAGACAAAATGGAGGAGACTTATTGGTTGTGGGGGTGGTGGTTGGACTACATGAGTTTGAGCGGCAGTGTGCCGTGGTGCCTGGGTCGTCTGTGGTTTTGGGAGACACAGGGACGAGTGGGCTTTGTGTCCCCCTTCGCAGTCCCAGCATTTGGGTTTGAAATGTTATCCTCTCTTGATTTTTTCCAGACAGGTGCTTCCCAGAACAGGCGCGGCACCTGTATGCTGCGCTATACACTACCATGCCAGGTGCCCCCATTTGCTACAGCGGTAGCAGTGGTCAGGTTCCGAAACATAACGTGTAACTCTCTTGTATCCCAGTGTCCTGATGAATACTTTCTCGGGAACATCCCCGTCTAACACAGCAGTAAGCTGTTGTCTGGGATGTTTTCCAACCATTCTTCTCTCCATCCACAGGACATTTTGTGGTATCTCAATGTCCTCCACGGCCCATAGACAGAAACAGTATGAACAATAATCCCGGCATGGGGGCGGTTGATCACAGCTTCCAAGACAACGCTCTGAAATCCATCTCTGGTCAGGCAATCCACTGCAGGACCGCTGTTCACAGTCACATACGGATGTGTCAAACATTCTTTAATAGTATCTTAAACTCAGGAAGCTGTTTTGCCACTGAAATGGCCCACATTGTTTTTTGTGAAAGGGAGAGCTCAAAATCCGAGAGGAAATTCAGCTTCACTCTGGCATCACGTCGTTCCAACGGGACACCGAAATCCATTTCATGTTCATCAGCTTGCACATCACCGTCCTCCCCTGTGCGTTGTCGTTTTCTGACACTCGGTCCTATGTCATTTGTGACACATGGTGTCGCTTGTACCGTGGCATCGGCACCACCATCCAGAGTCTTTTCTCGTGTTTGAGGAAGTTCTTGCCCTTCCCTGTAACTCTACGAGGACGGGAGACTAATCACAGGTTTAAGTGTGTGCCGTGTTGCTGTAGGTATGATAAGCAGGGCGAAACTCGCGGCGTTTGCGGTAACGGCTGCGGGAGGCCATCTCGGCACACCCGCACCCTGCGGCCGCTTGACAGATACTGTCTCCTCTCCAGATGATTGTAATCAGCATGGAAGAGACTTGTTATGCCCAGACGATTGTAATCAGCATGGAGGAGACTTGTTATCTCCAGACGATTGTAATCAGCATGGAGGAGACTTGTTATCTCCAGACGATTGTAATCAGCATGGAGGAAACTTGTTATCTCCAGACGATTGTAATCAACATGGAGGAAACTTATCTCCAAACAATTGTAGTCAGTTTGGAGGAGTCTTATCTCCAGACGATTCTAGTCAGCATGGAGAATACTTGTTATTCCCAAACGATTATAATCTGCATGGAGGAGACTTGTTATCTCCAGACGATTGTATTCAGCTTGGAGGAGACTTGCTATCTCCAGACGATTGTCGTCAGCTTGAAGGAGACTTCTGGCACAGCAGTTGTAACGTATACCTTCATAAGCCCTCTCAGCAATAAGGATTACTTCCTGAGGTCGCTGAAGTCACCTGGGTGTAGGAAGGACAGACTCATTCATAAAGACCACCTTATTGTCAGTCATGCAGTGTGACATTGAAAAGTGCTCATTGAAATTGGAAGTGAGGGCATGGATATTCTGTTCGTGACTAGATCATTTTCGTAGCTCGGATCTGTAAGTACTTTTAGGCACGACTCTTAGTCTAAAGATGTTAGGCACTTGAGTGAGCTATTTACACCTTAATAAGTTTCATGTTATTGTTGAATTTCTTCTTCCGGAACATGGAATATGTACACCTAACATTTGAGCAATGAATAATGGTACTATACCCCGTAAATCTACTTCATACTTCCCAGGATGCGTGAAATGTCGGGTTGAAGAGGGCCGTAGAGTCATATCTCCACTGCTGCTGGACTTCCCACACGTTCTCAGATATCCAGTACCAGTACATTTTAGTTTCTTTTGTTCATATACGCGTACGTCTCCCATGTTTATAAGGAGCAAATTCTAGAATGACTAAGAGCTTATTAAGGTCTAAATATCTCATAAAATTATGTAAATATTCTTATACAATTAGGGTATACAGTTTATGCAAGCTTAATTGCCTAACATGGAAAGCCACAAGCATAACACCAGGTAAGAGTATGCTTAGTGAATCCCATGAGAAGCAAAATAGCATATATATATATATATATTTAGAATTTGGTATGCCAAGATAATCCTACGAAAAGTATCGTAAAACAGAAAGGTCCCTTGAAAAAATAATGGGAATTTTTATTATGCCAAGACAATCCTACGAAAAATAAAGTATCGTAAGTAGAGGGGTCCCCGCCTTACTGGTCTATTCTACTAGCTTCCTGCATGACAAAGGACGACGACCATGCTGTGCACAAACAGTAGGACACAATTTGCTCTTATAATGTACTGTAAGGCTTTAAAAACTACAATGTTATGATATTGTGGTGAGCCTGTATCACTCTTGAATTAAATAAGAAAACATAAAGCCAAGGCACTTCTCATCTCCGCAACATTGTAGATTTTAGGAGCTGAAGACTTTGAAGCTGCATGGACATATTATGATGTTTTTATTTGGACAACCGTACGACGGTTTTGTTCAGCCGAGGAATTTAGAAGATAGGGGGGTGAAAAATATGTAAAAGTATTAACCTTTGGACGCCTTCATTTGGTGGTGTCAGTATAATTGAGTGGTGGAAGTGTGTGCTTGTACAAACGTCCTTCATCTCCCTCCCATCTCCCCGAAAAGATGATGATGGGCTACAGAAGGGCAGCTTCAGCCTGCTCTCCACCGGATTCACAGTGACGAGCCGGGAGTTATAACTATTACCGCTAGAGATTCCGTTAGCTAAATGAATTTATGTACATTTATCCAGCGAGATTAATTGCACATATGCGTGTGAGTATTTTCAGCGAGATATGAGTATAGATGCTGCATTTATGCAATTAATCGTAGTAAACCTTTAAGCACACTATTACAGTTGACTTTACCGTAGAGTTTCTGCAGAGATGTTTGAACATGTCGGTGGGAATTGTGGATCAGTCGAGTATTTAACACAGTTTATTACATTGTTCCCTTTTTTAGCCAGGGAACTGGACTAGCAGACAACCTACGGCAGACCACTTCTCTAACCTATGTAGATGGTCCATTGCGACGAGTGGAATTGTTGGGTGGGAGAGAGGCAGGTTAGAGTTTGATTTTTTTCCCTCTAACTCTTCGGGCAACACAACCCATCTCAGAGAATTCAAGCTCTGACCTGTCTGTCTCTCCCACCTAACATTTCCAGTTTCTCTAACCCCATTGTTCTCGTGAGTCCTGGCAACCCATTTAACCTCTTTCCTACGATGACGTTAATTATATCTCATTCCTACTGTCTTCAGACGGTTATATTAATTTGAGACTCCACGTAGTGAAGAGATGTTAGCGCCCTATTGTGGTTGGTGTAGGAGGCTTCGTAGCAGCTGATCCTCAGCCGATTTCTATTTTGTAACGCTTTAATATTCGTCTTATGTTATTTCTGTCGTGTTGCCATCATCATACCTGGCATTATAAACATAGAAAGGGATATTCAAATGTAATGTGCAGAAAAAACTCGCAAATGATGAAGTATTATCGTAGCCTCCAAAGCCTCAGGCTGATCTGAAACGTGGACCCAGTGGACTGTTGGCTTTATTGTTCCTTTAACAGTCCATCCTCTTCCTGTCGGGGATAGGGAATTTGTTGAGGGAGGTTTATATACCCTGGCAGTTGAGCCGCTTGGTTAAATTGGTGCCACCATATGAAGACGTCCCTGTCCCGCATCATGCAGATTGGTTTGTCTGTCTATCTGTCTATAATCAGACTCCTTAATCCCGCAAGGGGTAGCCACAAATAAATCGCCTCCATGTCGCCCTGTTCCCTGCCATTTAGGTGCCCTTCCTCCAGCTTAGACCCCCTCTCTCATATACGAAAACACCCCGATAATGAAAAGGATTAATGAAGGCAATATCTAACCCTCCAGTTTGAAAAGTCTTTGAACTGAATGGAATCATCTGGAGAAAACAAGAATGATAATAGAAAAAGAAATCACAATAAAACAAGAAAAGAATAATCGTATTGAAGAGTTAAAAGGTAATAACCAACTCCACGATATCTCCGTCGAAGTGAAGAATGTTGAGGCATGGCTGCCGTAAAGTATCATCATCATCATCGTCACCACCACCACCATCACTTCATCATTATCGATCCCCCCCTCCCCCTCCTTTAAGGATGGTTTAAGGCAGAGTCCAGAAAACAGTGAAAGACAAAATACGCAATGGGAGGAAGAATCATCAGCACGCCCAGTGAAACGGGCCACACACTCAATCACACATCAGCCAGGCCCACGGAATCCTGACTCTATCTGCATATTTTTTTTCTTCTTTCTTTTGTGTCTTTCTTTCTCTTGTATTTTCAGTGTATTCTTGCTATCTCGAGACAGTGTTAATATCCTTGAGATAATTGACGAACTGAAGAAGTTAGTTGTGGCCATCATTAACTTCTTTAATCAAGCTATATTTCGTAAGGTGAATAAAAGTCTGATGGCAAAAATGATACTAAAATACGTCAGCAGACTGAAGGGGTTAAGGGTTTGACTGCTTAATGACGTTGTTGTTGGTGTTGTCTCAGGCTTATCTGCACGCGAAGCAAGTGGACTGCAGGCTGAAATTGCCTTTCTGAAGTCAACTATCTTCCTTACGGGGGAGAGGAAAAGTTGAAGAACGTCAGTTTAACCAGGCAGTGAGGCCGTCCTGTAAAATTGGTTTCACCACTGCAAGGCGTTCCCCTTCAGCATCGCTTTGGTGACTTGGCCTATACATAGCCTGTAGATTGTTGATGTACTCTGTCCACTTAACCTCTTCAGTACAATGACGCATTTTCTTAGTTTATTCTTGCTGCGTCCAGACAGTTTAGTGTCATAATACATCCTTCTGCCGAGGGTTTGATGTGTTGAGCCTAAGGCACGGCATTCACCTTTGACTTGAGTGCCCTGCCACTGTAATCCATCATAACCACGTGATTCCGATGACATAATGTGTTTAATTTGCCCTAAAATTGCCGTCTCGAATTCTCAGTATTAGTGAAAGATGAACACTTGAATATGATGCCAGTAATGAAGAAATGCAATGGAAAGTATGCACAGATGATCCTTAACGTTCTTTTTCTGCCATTAAGCTGTGTGAAATCAGCTGGCAAATGCCGATAATCTGGGCTAGGTTAAGGTAAAAGAAAATAGTTAAATCTTGCAGCACTCAGGTGATGCTAGGAGAGTAGCTGCAGTGATGGAGATAGTGGAAAAACGACATGTAACCACTGGGTCTACTGTACATGACGCTGAAGAAAACTGTCGAGGAACCGAGAGTAAGCTTAGAATTACGCCATCAGATTTTTTAGTTAACTTGGCGTAAAACTGCGTCATTTTCAGATTATTTCTCTTTGCTCAGTGGCGGAGTAAGACAGTAATGCGACTTTACCTGTAAGCAGAGAAACAACTGGAGGACTTGTGCGACTGGCGAAATACAGTGAAACCCCCTGTCGCTATTAGTGCGTGTTCCAGATGGTTTGATTTTTCTCCTCTGTATTCGTCAAACTTTGGGAGGATAATTGTTTCATTGCATCCCTCTCTTAGACTGCGTGACTATAGTGCGCACACCTTAACGTGGCCAAGATTTTCGCCTTTTTGCTGGATATTTCACGTCCCTCAGGGGCAGAAAACGACAATAGCACGACTCTACCTTCTTTCCATAGCACTTCTTCGTGACTGGCAACATATTCCAGTATTTAATCTCTTCTTATAGCTCAGCATTCAAGATGGAGAGATTGCAGTTTTACAGCTAGATAAAGTGAAGAGACAGTACTAAGTTAAAAATATATAAGGAGAGTGAATTGTTTAGATGCAGCTAGAGGGGGCTGTATTCTCGTGCGGTTAGGAAGGCTAGTAACACCTCATCCTTACCGATTTGTTTCTTATTCTGTTTCCTTAGTGTATCCGTATGTGTTATGCAATCTGTGTCGACAGTAAAAAGATACGAGACAAGAAAAAAAAAAAAAAACGATATTAATGGGTAGCTTGGAAAATAAATCGTTAAGGAAGAGGTGTTGGGAGTACGCGTCAGGGGAAAAAATAATGTCATCAGAATGAAAAGGTTAAACTTTTTTTTTTCCTGTGTCGGAGTAAGGTCCATAATCTGAGCTGCAAAGGAAGGTTCGTAACACCCTTTCGTTAACTATTTATTCCGCATATTACATGTTGTCCTCGTGTGCTAATTATCCAGTTTGTATTGGCATTAATGTGATGTTATTGGTATGCAAGAGAATGTTAAGGTGTAACAGCAAAACAGATCGCTAAGGTGGAGGTGCTACGAAGTATCGAAGCCAATAGAATACGGCCCGAAGACAATACCGGTGTTTTAATTTTTTGCGTAGCACTTCTTCGTGACTATCGCTATTCAAGTGATAATCTCATCTTTACTACTATGTATTTATATCATTTACATTTAATTCTTGCTTGCTTCAAACGATTTTACTCAGTTTAAGAGAGACTTGGAGCTGGAGGAGTTAGATATGGCGAACCCCTTCCCGACGAGAAATATTCTGAGATTGTTTGGGCATGTGGAGAGGATGGAGAATGAAATACTGACTAGGAGAGTGTATGTGAGTAAAATGGTGGGGAGAAGAGGAGAGAGAACCCCGAGGATGAGATAGAAGGGTGAGGTGAAGAGGTATAGGAGAGAGGAGGAGGTGGGCTGGAGCGAGGGCAGACAGTGGTATGAAGGCGAGTCGTTGGTTGCCAGGCCACCTCTGGAGGGAGGGATTAAGGCATCTGGCAATAGATAGATGAACTACGAGAGGCCTGTCCTACGCTGAAACGAATCGTCTGGAAGCAATATTAAGTTGATGTCCAGTTTTCGCATAGCATTCAGGATGGAGGGGGAATTTTAGGCCTTAGAGTGGCTGGCTGCATGGCCAGGATTGATTTAACATTATTTTACGGTACAGAATGGGTTTTTGGAGAGTTTGATCAGGCACACACACACACACACACACACACACACACACACACACGCACGCACGCACGCACGCACGCACGCACGCACGCACACACACACACACACACACACACACACACACACACACACACACACACACACACACACACACACACACACACACACACACACACACACACACACACAACGGTTTTGAAGGAATTGAGATTTAACCATGGAGCACGTGATATGGTTTTGAGCACAAGAGGTCAAGGTCACCTTTATGGTCTGTTCCAGACCAAACTTGGTGGAAGGGTTGAGGGTCAGGCAAATATGAATTTATACAAGCTTGATGATAGTTCGTCTAATGTTCAGCCATGTGACACGGTACCTGTACTAATTTGGTCTAGACAAAACTTGGTGGGAGGGTTGATGGTTTGCAGAGGTTGAAGTGGCACATTTTGAAACAACAGGTCAGAGGATGAGGGCACTTCAAACACTTGATCCAGTTCAGTCCACGGTAGGTGGAAATGATCAGGGTCAGGCAAGGTCATTTTAAACAGGTTTGATATGATTTGAACACACTAGGTGGCATGGTTGAGGGTCAAGTAAGAATGGAGTATAGTTACTTGAAGGTCAAGGTCACAGAAATAGGTCATAAGTTTGGCCCTTTAACCAAAATGTAGAGTGTAAGCTTTGCACTGAGTGCTCCATGATTCATTTTGTATTTCAGAGAGGCCCAAACTAGCACCATGAGCGTAATTATCCGGCTACAGAACTTGCCATGGTCGGCCAATGCACTGGACATCCGGGAGTTCTTCAAGGGTCTGGGGATACCAGAGGGTGGTGTGCATATTGTTGGTGGCGAGCTTGGTGATGCCTTCATTGCATTCAGGTAACTAGTTCACTCTGATTGTAGCCACAGTGGTCTGTTGGGTTAGAGAACACACTCCTGTTCGAAAGGTTGAGCATTCAGCCCAACTTTAGGGCTATTGGTGGACATCATGAAAGGCATCCAGTTGCAGCAGTGGTTAAATGAGATAAGCTTGGATATGCCCTGATTGCCTTACTTGATTCTGGATTATTGTCATGTACTGACTACAACACCCAAGATTACAGATCAAACAGCTGCAGACTGTTCCACTGACTATCAATATCCCATACAAATATGGCTATCACAGCCATCCAGAACTTTTAGTATTAGTATTCAGTAGGTGTTGAGAGCAATGGAGAGGAAAAAATAGTGTATTAGATGCATTGTTACTGAAATAAGTAGTGTAAGATTGTATGTTATCAAAATTATTTTATTACTATTATACCATAAAGGCATTCAAACCAGAAGTAGCCCATAAAGGTTTAGATCCAAGGAATGGTTAGGGTCTGATACAGCACCCCCGAGGGGCAAGTGACTTATAAACCTCACCATAAATGACAGAACTAAAGAGTCTAGCTCCACACATCTTTGCTCATGGTGAGGAAGTACAGGATTGGATAATGGATGGAGTGTTACTTTTAACATGTTCAGACTCTTATGACAGTCTCGGTGGAGTAAAATGCTAGAGTCATAGGAGAGTTCAAAGTAATGTAGTGTGTGTTTTACAGCACTGATGAGGATGCCAGACTGGCCATGCAGAAGACTGGCTCCAGCCTGAAGGGTATCAGAGTCACTCTGTTGCTGTCCTCTCGCACAGAAATGCAGAAGGTAATTGAGGCAGCACGGCAGCAGGCCATGGCTCTACAAGCTTTCCCGACTGCCCCTCTCATGGCCAGTCATTCCCAGCCACAGGCTCCACCACCTCAGCAGCCACATCAACAGTCACACCACCACCCAACACCAACCATGCAACAGCCACATCCACCCCCACCACCTCCACCAGGTCTGCAGCAACACGGCCAGCCTTTGGGCAATCATGCAATGTTTCAAGTTCAGCCACCAGGTCTTGATGGTCCACAGCAACAGCAGCAGCAGCAGCAACAGCAGCAGCAACAGCAGCAACAGCCACAAATGGTTCCCCCTAACCTGCCCCCTCACATGACACCTCAAGGCCTGAATACCCCCCATATACAACCAGGTCCACCTGGTCCCCCTGGCCCCCCCATCTCTTCAACTAACAGCCCTCACACATCCACCCATGGACACACACCCTCTGTTACTACCCCAGCCTCTGACACACACTCATCCAGCTACTCTGGCTCCTCTGTCCCGGAGAAGAAAGAAGAGAAAAAGTCATCCTCCAGTTCATCCTCATCATCAAAGAAAGATAGTAAAGGCCGCGACAGTAGGAGGCGAAGGTCCAAGTCCCGTAGCCGTACTAGGTCCAGGTCCCGTGACCGTGACCGTGACCGCCGCCGTCGCCACAGATCTCGGTCTCGTTCACGAAGCCGGGACCGTAGTGGACGTAGCCGTAGGCGCACCAGGAGTAGAGAACGTGACCGCAACAGGGATAGAAACCGGGACCGTGATCGTGATAGAGAACGCAGCAGCCGTTCTGGCCGAGACAGGAGTGAACGGAGCAGCCAGGACACTAATGAACCCAGTACCTTTGGTGCACCTGACATGGGCAATAAGGATAGCAGCATGGGGGGAGGTGAGGGTATCCCTGGCTTGGGCGATATCCCAAGTGCCAGTATGAGGGGTCCGCTTCCCAGCAGTCTTGCTGAACCCATTAGAAATTCTCCCATCCAAACACCATCCCCAGGACCTGCTTACAGCACACTTCAGAATTCTGGACAAGGCTTCAAACCAGGACAGCCATTGAATACAGGAATGATGGGAGGCTTTGGGGGAATGAATGTTCCTCCCCCAGGGATGGCCATGTCTTCAAACTTCAATGAACCAATGAATATAGACTCAGATGATGCACCAGTCATAATAGAGGAAACAGAAGGAATGGGAGGGCCTAGGGGAGGACGTGGAAGTGGTTCATTTGGTTTAGTGAGGGGCGCAAGGGATGAACCTCAACCATCCAAAGGCTTACTTGGTGATGGCCCTCCACCTGTACCTTTTGGAAGTTTCACTGACCGAGGAATGAACTTTAGAAACAATGAAGGATTCTCATTACGGCTGCAGCAGGGCAGTAATAGCGAGTTTGGTGAAAATATGGACCCAAGAGAGCGACAGATGTTGGACCTAAGGGATGGAAGAGGATTCAGGAATGAGACAGAAGGCAGAGATGGAAGGAACAAGAAGGATGAGGAGCGAGGGCCACATGATGGGGGATGGGAGGCCCGCAATAAGAGGGATGCCCATGGGGAGCGAGTGTCTCGGTGGGAGGCGGATGACAGAGATGAGAAGACAGAATGGTCAGGGCGAAATAGGCGAGAGGGATGGAAGAACCGTGAAGAGAGCATGTGGGGTGGACGGGAGGAGGGAGCCGAGGATGACAAATTACGGATGGATGAAGAATTTGATGATAGCTATGGTGGCTTCCGAGGCTATCGGGGAAGAGGGGGTCGTGGAATGGAGAGAGGACGCTTTAACAGAGGTGGCAGAGGGTTTAATCCTCGCTTTGGAGGAGGAGGATTCCAAGAGGAAAAAGAAGAGTCATATGGCTTCCGTGGAGGATTTAGGGGACGAGGAGGCTTTCGTGGTCGAGGGGGACTAATGCCTTTCTGGGAAAATAGCTCTGATAGAAACGATGAAACGTGCTGTGTTGAAATTCGAAACCTTCCCCTAAACTCATCATACCGTGCAATACGCGAGTTTTTCCGGGGCATTTTTGTTCCTAAGACTGGTATTAAATTGTTAACTGATGATCATGGGTCAAAGATTGATGTAGCACTCCTTCAGTTTTCTTCTCCAAGAGATGCTCAGAATGCTGTCACATATACTGGAAAATATATATTTGATAATAAGATAGAAGTGACTTTGATCCCCAATGCAAAATATGAGACAGCAGTTGACATGTATCAACAGAGAAGCCTTACTGAGAATCGGCAAATAATGCCTGATACCCCATGCCTCTTCCTGGCTAGCCTTCCTCCTGGCTGCACTGATCAGGATGTTGCTCAGCTGTTCAGTCAATTTAAAATTCAAGATATAGTGATGGAGAGAGCTAAGGAGACCCAGCAGCTTAATGGTCAAGGTTTTATCCGTTTGAGCAGTCCAGAAGAGGTGCTTCATGCCCTGAACCAGTTGGGAGGCACCAAGGTTGCTGGTAACTTCATACATATGGAACCTTGTCCCCCAGATGCGATGATGATGGCTGCCAGGCAACTAGGTTTGATGGCCCCACCACAGGAGTTGGAACAGGCCCCTCCAGATATGAGTGCAGAAGTTGTAAATAAGGAACAAGATAAGTTGAATGGTGAGGAACTTCAGCAGAAACCCCCGCGTCCCCTAGTATCAGACTTGCTTACTGATTCGGTTGTGGTCAAAGGTGTTCCGAAAGATACCACAGAAGCAAATATTCGAGACTTCTTCAGTGATGAAGGACTGGTACCTGAGAGAGTTCACATCTTTGACTCAAATGAAGATGAGTCACGACAGGCATATGTAATGTTTCCCAAGATAGAGGATGCTAAGAAGGCAGTTGAAAAGAGCCAGCAACAGCTTTGTAAAGTCAAGGTAATAGTGGAGATGATAGCAAAGCCTGTGGTTATGTCAGCAATGGGCCTTCCTTTTGATCCCCTCGAATTGTTAAGAAAAGGACAGAATGCCATTAACTCTGGGAATGTTGTCTCAAACAAACTAAAAAATGAGGAAATGGAAAGAAATAATAGCAAGCAGGGCTTCCTTAGTAATAATAATGATTCTGAAGACATGGAAAACAGACAACGAGCAGCTGATGAAAAGAAAGCAGAAATGGACATGATGCAACAAGACTCATTGTTGAACCCAAACTTACTTGGTGGTGGTCCAGGTATGATGGGGCAGTACAGAGGGGGGATGATGGGTCCCTATCCTGGGGGTCCACGAGGATTCAGACCCTGGGGGATAAACAGAATGCCCTTGGGTATGCAGCGAGGCCCAGCTGACAATGGCATTATGAACAGAATGAGAATGTCAACACCTCTTCTGCCCAATAAACCAGTTGACAATGATGGAAATGAGACTATGGGAACAGCCATACCTCCAGAAAAGTTTGGGAAGCCTGGTTGTGTTGTAGCAATGGGCAATGTTCCTTACCGGGCATCAACTGAAGACATCATTCATTTCTTCAGAGACATCCACCCTCTAAGACCGGAAAATGTCATCCGTCGCTACAACGAGTTTAACCAACCAACTGCAGATGCTCGGGTGGCATTCCCTACAACCCAGGATGCTCAGCGTGCCATTCAAACACTCAACCGGCAACTCATGACTGGCAGACAGATCTTTTTATCTATGGTAGCAGAGTAAGACCTTAAGGTACAGTACTTTCAAAGGTGCATATACAGTAAGTCTTCATTATATGTCAAGGATGTAGGGTTCAGAGTATCACAAATATCTAATTGGTACTGCACATTGGGGGAACTGGCAGATCAGCTTAATACTTCATAGAGAACAGCGGTACTTTAATAGGCTTTTTTTTTGTTTGTTTATTGGTAACTTAAAAAGAATGTAAAGAAAGGCAACATATAATGAGGACTTACACTAGTCTGGTGGGTGGGGGGCCAGAACAAAGAAAGTACTGTATCTACATTGACATGAATGAGGTACAAACTGTGTGGTATTAACCTGACATATGGTGGTTGCAGCTCATCACTGCACTATCAGCATCAGTTGTAACCAAGGATAGAATACAGGATGATGATGTATAGAAACATGCGCAAGGGACAAGAATGAAGTTTTGTCTGTGACTCATGTTTCTCTACCTCTCATTCCTGTACCTGTCCTAATGTTTCAACTACACTCATTTATTTTCACCTATTGGAACTGGACCACTCCCACACACTGAATACTAAGTCATGGCTGCATTAAATTTGTTTAACCTTAGTATTGAGGTAGGAATGAGTCTCCTTAGCTACTATATAGCATTGTTCACTCAAGACCCATTGTGGGAATGGGTCATGTAAATCATCTACTTGAACTCATTGAATGAAATTACTTGTGTCAGAAATCACATGTTCCATCTACTTGTTTATTTTACTTTGTATGATGCATCTGCAACTTGTTTACTAAGGTACCTGTATAAGTAATTACTATCACTAAGCCATAAACCTGGCAGTCATTTCTTATAAGATTTGTATTTTTTTTTCCACTTGTCCTGTATTCTTCAGGAATAAAAGCACAGATATTGTTTTGGTATACATTCAGAAATACAAATGACCTGCTTGGATATGTACAGAATATGTTAAGTAAAATAAGCTTCTTATGGATTTTGTTTTGATGCTCCTCTTAATAATGTATAATTTTTATTCTGTCTATTTTAACTTGGTCTAAAACTGCCCTCTTAATACAGTATTTTGACTGCCATAATAAGAAATTAGCATTAGAATATGGTGCTAGTCACAAAGAAGTACAATACTATGGAAATGAAGTACCGTAGAGATGTAATACTGTCTCCTGTCACTGAGGTACAGGAAATAATCTGGAACAATATGAAAATCTCAGCCAAGTAAAGATGGATGAACTGCAGTACTGTACTGTATAGTCCAGTAGTGCAACATGAATGCAAATACTGCAAGTATATCTGAAAATAATAGGAAAGTGTTATATGTACTTTTGAGCTAGTATCAAGAAGAACGGCTGATCATGGACCAGTAGTAGTAGTAGTTGTTTCTTAGGCAGTCTGGCTGAACAGCTCCGAGTCCCTAAGGAAGGCCACGGCCGAGACCGGACTTTCCCACATAGCTCTCAAGGAGTGTATGTTGTATTGTTGGCGCAGGTGATTGTTTGCAATGCAGTCTTCCATAATGTGCTTAATAGTATGGGGTGCTGTGTTGCATCCTGGACGGGCACCAGTGACGGAGCCATCCAGCCTCTTCTGATAACTCGAGGGCTGGATGATGCCCACATCCTAGCCTGGCCAGGTGGACCCAGTCCTCACGAGGGAGGTAGGATTCAGAAGGGTGGATATCAGAAGGCCGTGCATGTAGCTGTCTGTTGTCTTTGAGTGACTGAATGGAGCAGCGAGTGATCTGAACATGGATATGGTTCTGGGAGCTGGTTCAAAGCAGGCGAGGGGAGAGAGATGACGGTATTTGTTTATGATATTGTCTGCTGATGTTATTTTAATTTTCCTTGGTGTGTGTGGATGTGCTGCCATGTAGTCTAGTGGGTTGTGTGGGTTTGTGGAGGCTTTGGCAAGAATTTGTGTGCCTCTCTAAATGATCCTTGACTTTGAGGACTTTGGTTTCTTAGTGTCGGTGGTCTGTAGGTGTAGTAGCTGTGCAGCCTGTGATTATTTTTAGGGCCTTGTTCTGTATGGTCTGCAGAGTGTTGTAGTGTGTTTTAGTAAAGTTACAGCAGAAGCCCAAGTAGGGCTTGCATAATTCATTGTTGAACGTATATACTGTGGTGGTGTTTTTTTTTATTGTGTCCAAATGTTGTATGGACAACTGTAGGAAGTTCAGTCTTGGTGTCAATTTTATTTTTAACATTTGTGATGTGTTGTTTAAATGACATTGATATATTGTATGTTACACCAAGGGTTTTGTGTGTGTGTGTGTGTGTGTGGTAGGGGAGTGGTGTTTATGGTGAGGTATGGAATATGACTATGTTGTACTGTCCAGTCTGTGGGAAGGGTCACTGCAGATTTGGCTGGGGCTATTGTGAATCTGTTTGTGGTGAACCATTCATGTAGTGTGTTGAGGTAAGGTTGGAGGATGTGTGCGGCTATGTTTGCGTTTTGGTGTGTACATGTAACTGTTATGTCATCTGCACAGGAAGCTATGTGTATTTGTGGTGTGTGAGGTATGGGTACGTGGTGCATGTATAGGTTCAAGAGTGTAGGGGTCAAAACAGATCCTTGGAGGAAGCCATTTGTGTAGTTTCTGATGTTTGATGACTGACCAGCAAATGTTACAGTGCACATCAGCCTACTCAATAGTTTGCCAGCCATCTTTTTGTGTTATTGCACATGTTTGTGTTGAATATTTTGTTTGTGAAGTTGTGGCAGGGGATGGCATCAAAACCTTTGATAATGTCTAGTGTAACTAGGAGTGTTCTGTATGGCGGCCTAGCTGAATTGATGCCATCAAAAACTCTTTGTGTAAGGTCTGTAAGAAGAGTGTTTGTGGAGTGTAGTGGCCTAAAACCATGTTGTGATGGGGCTAGGGGGATGTGAGGTGTAACTAATTGTAACACTAGTCATTCAGTGACTTTGGAGGGGCTGCAGAGGAGTGTGATGGGGCAGTGTGAGGAAGGCAACAGGGGGTCTTTGTTGGGTTTGGGGATAGTGATGATAGTACCATGCTTGCAGATGTTGGGTATTATGTTGTGTGAGTAGCTGTAGTTTGACACATTGGTGAGTGCATGTATGTCTTGTGGTCCTAGGTGTTTAAGGTGTATGTTGCTTATATTGTCTTGGCCACAGGCAGATGAGTGCTTAAGATTGCTAATGATGTGCTTCGCATGGTTGTAAGTGAAGGGTGCAAAGTCTAGGTCTGTGGGGAACTGTCTCTTGTGTCAGATGACGTGTCGGTCGTCGTGATGGGGGTTTACTGTAGATGGCTGATGTGTGAAAAGTGATTGATGAGAGTGTTTGCTTGTTGTTTGTTTGAGAGTATGGTGTTTGTTGCTGTGATGGCAGTGTGTGATTGTGTAGTGTTGCTGATGGAGAGTGTGATGCTGTTTAGTGTTTTGTGGAGTTTGCTGGTGTTTGTTTTGGATCAAGTGTTTGGAGATAATTACTGTATTCAGATTTAGTGTTTGCTGCTCTAATATTTTTTTGTTTGAGTGTCGAGTTCTTGTATTTGTTGTACGGTGTCTTGTGTATTGGGTGCTGGGGAGTGTTGTACTGTGTTGTGTTGACTGATATGGCCTTGAATTTCTGGTGTGAAGTTTGGGATTGTGTCTCTTTCTGTTGTCTCTAGGGATGTGTCCTTTTTCTGCATTTTGAATAATTGTAAAGAAAGTCTGAACAGTGGTGTTGATGTTTGTGGTGGGTATACTGTTTAATGTTTCAGTGTTCTGTTTCAGTTATGAAGGCCTTCCAGTTGGCTGTCTTATAATTAGTGTATGTTTAGTAGTGTACCTCTTCATGTGGTTCAGGAAGGTAACTAGTACAGAAAGAGCTGTAATATTATATTAATAGCATAATTACACCAAACCCATAGCAAGAGTTTTCGTTTTGTCAATTACCCCTCGACTCAAGGTGACAGTTCATTCTTGCTACTACGAGATGATTTATTCGGATCAGGAAATATCTGTCATCATGTGTGGGTTTAGTTCTGCTATATCTAGCTTCTCTGGTTTGAAAAATTTAACCCAAGCCTAGTAAAACCTGTCAGAAGATGGCAAGAATATATTTAGGCAAGGTATCCGAAGTTTGCTGGGGAAACATTGTGGTGGAGAAACGGTGTGTGTGTGTGTGTGTGTGTGTGTCAGGAAAAGAGGGATCTCACCGTAAACAATAAGGGTCATGAATGTAAGACGAGCTAAATTATTTGACATGTTATTTTGTCAGTATTTAAAGTTAGTAACGTTGTAGACAAGACCTACGCAGTGTTTGTTGTCACTGTAAACTCAGCTTGATGGACTCTGATCAGTTTCAAAGTAAATATGATGGTGTGAAACATTGTCAAACGTGGCCCAGCGTGTGAGACAGCAGAAGATTGTTGGATGTCATCAAAGAGGGCGATATCTTTAGTGAGCGGACAAATTAGGAAGAAACCACGAAGGGAGCTGCTGAAGGTGAGGATGAGGCGAGGGGAGAACAGCAGTGGTGGTGACGGTGGTGGTGAGGCCGGTATTCATACTTCATCCATTTTACCTTCACCTGCTGCTGTCAGTGGTACCCCTCAGTGTCGCATTCTTCAGACTCCAATCAAGGCAGCTTTAGATAAGAAGGAGTATAGGTGAGTATAGTCATTTTCTTTTCATCCGACACAACTTAGCTGCTCCCATAATATAAATTACTGTTATGTTTGCATGAAATTTTGATGCGCCTTAGTTGTGAGATAGGAAAGAGTCGCCTTGGTTACAAGTCAAGTTTTTCAACCAGGCTGACTACACTTAGCTATAAAATATACTGGAATGGGTCTGGGATCTTTGTTAGGTTAGAGAGTACATGTGCAATAGGCCTAGTATTGATACAGCTTCCCTGGTAGTGACTAGCCAGAGTGTAAATGTAAGTCAAGATATGACCAGCATGGGACTGTAACACAGGGAATACTCACCCTTTCTGAGCACTGACTTCCATGTCACTTTCACTTAGGTAAGTATGGTATAATAGTATTGTATATTTTAACTTTGGGGACAGTGCCCAAAGCAGCTCTTGAACTAATTTCATTTTAAGTTTCAGACTGTTTCCACTAAATGTACAGTTTAGTTTAAGCAGCAGAAGGACCTTACCAATCCACTTTTTATTCTTCCAATTTGTTTTCTATGTTTTCCCAACTATTTTTGTAATGGTAAATGATTGCTTCAAATGGATAGGCTTGAGAGAGGTAGCAAAGATTTGAGGGTTTGAATAATTTGTGGATCATCTCGTAAGGCATGATGTTGAAAGTTCTGCTTATGTACACTCTGTTTCCTTCTTTTCTGGATCCTACTTTACCCTGTTCTAAAGTGGGGGGAAAAAAAAAAGTTCTTCTGGAGACACACTAGACCTATAAGAATGTGTTTGTCATAGCCTACATAGAATTTGCAAACACAAACTGACATTTCTCAGCTCTGAAGGAGTAATTAGCTGGTGGCAAGCATCATCCACTCATTTGATGTAGTGCTGCCTACTTCTTCCTTCACATTTAGGCTATCACTCTTTTTCTGTGTCTCCCATCTCTCTTCCAATTTCTCCCATCTTTCCTGTCACATTTTAGTACTCCTCTTTCCTTTTCAAGCAGCTTTACATTGAGTGACAAGCCAAATAGTTTCCTGTAACCCAGGAAATCATTTACATAGCTGGATGGTAACCAAATGACCAATCCATACATATTCCCTATGTTTCAGCAGGTTAATGCCCCTCCCCATAAAACAACTAACTCAAGGACAAATGACCATCCCTTACGGGATTATGGTGTCTGGCTATAGATAGATAGATAGATTTAGGAAGTCAGAGGCTTCAAGTGCTGAAATGAAAGTTCAGTATGTTTGTGTCAACCATGAGATAGAAGTCACTTGCACTATATTCAGGGAAGGATCCAGCCTCCTTTTTTCTTTCTTTATAGTCAAACATCCTAATTCCAAATGGGATGACAATAAATGAATCATCTTTATATCACCCTCCCCTCTGCCATCAGGCTGCTCTATCTCTGAGTCACACCCCTTTTTCTCATATACCTCTCTACCCCATCTCTTTATCTCATACTTGGTCTGCACCTTCTCCTCACTCCTCAACCCCATTCACATATTCTTTCCTAGTCAGTCTCTTGCTCTCCCTTCTCTCTTTAATTCCATATGACTGAGGTCAAGTATGTCCTGTTAAACATTGATTGTACCGTATATCTTTTTCTTTGCAGAGTAATACAACTTGAGAATGGCTTGACAGCATTACTGATATCAGATTTATGTCGAATTCCTGTGTCTGATGAAGAAGGTTGGTATGACTTTGAGTTGCAGTTCAATAGGCCTATCCAGAAATAAAACATACAGTGAGTCCTTGTTATATGTCAGAGATGTGTTCCAGATTATCACTATTTTATTATTATTTTCTTTTTATACATGTGGAACTTAAAATTGGGACAGATTGGTTAGTAGCCTCATCACTAGGTAACAAGAATGGAATGAAAAAAGTCCCCGAATTGAATGGATTAGTAGGTAGTCTTTTGTTTTTATTATTTACTGAAGACAATTAACTCACCAAAAACACACCTCAAGAAATTGCAATACTGGTATATAACAAGGGTCTACTGTAATATGTTGATTTAAATTAAAAGTGTTGTTGTCACTTTGACTTACAAAATATTCATTCTTGAAAATTATTTTATTGATAATGGACTGTACCCATGAAGTTTCTTAAGCATAAGACATATTTAAGACTACTTGTTTATAGTTTTGTCTATACTTGTATAGCTACCAAATTCTTTATAGCCAAACTACAGTGAATATTGACGTGAAAAAAGCATGACCTGACAAAATTATTTATGACAACTCATAGCTCAGGAAGGTTTTTCATGGTGGAGAGTGATTGGGTGTTAATGTGTGACCCCAGGCTCATTTGAAGCTGAACTTGGTGTATTGCTGGTTGAAGTTGCCTATTCCATGCAGTGTACTGTACCATCTTCCTTTTGGCTGATAGGGAGAGAGCTGATGGATTTGTAGAACAGGTAACTCCACTGCGTAGTTATGCAGGTGCTGCTATATGAAGGCATCGCTCACCAGCGCCAGATTGATTGGGATTCTTTATAAATACAATCTTATATTAGACTGGCATTCATTCATTCATTCATCATCTAATCCTGTGTTGCCCCATGAGGCTAGGCAAGTTGGTCCTGACATTTAAGATGAGAGTGACCAGCCTCATTTATCCCTGAGTGGCATTACTTGAGCAATAAACCCCAACCATCCCCTGGATATAAACCTACATCGACTCAGTTCGGTTGGAGCACCTTAATTACCCACCAAACCACCAGGTGCCTTAATTTGGTTATGTGGTTACCACCCAGCACAGTAAATGGTTTCCTGGTGTACAGGAAACCATTTGGCTTGTCACTCAGTGTAGAGTTACCTGTAGACAGAAGGGAGAGGAAAAAAGGACGGAAAGAAAGACAAAAGAGGAAGGATGGAAGAGGAGAAAGGGCAGGGACCCGAGAGCAGCACTACATCGAGTGAGTGGATGGCAAGCACCCCCACCTACCTAATAGACTTTGGCAATGTGATAATAAACATCATAGGAAGTGAAGCTGTAAACTACTGTATATCAGAGTTTGTTAATTAGGCGAACTTTGGCGCCATAAGCTGGTGGCCTGAGCCTCCATCACACACAAATGACATCAAGGCTATATTCCAGATGATTCAGATGAGGAGGAGAAAGAAGATGATAATGATGATGATGAAGGAGATGGAGAAGAAGAGGAAGGCATTGAAGCAGAAGAAGAGGAGGAGATAAAATCTGCAGATGAATCAGAGATAAATGATGCCGATGATGAGGGAAGAAGAGTCAGATCACGCGCAGACTCAACTAAATATCTGGTACATCATCATCCTGACCTTTTCTGCAGTCAGTTTGTTTATTTATATATTTGTCTAGCACCAGACCCGTTAGCATCATAAATGGTGGCTACAAATGAATCACGTTCATGTCACCCTGCCTACCATCCTCAGGTAACCCTTCTTCCAACTCACACACGCCTGTCATATACCTGTCCACCCCATACATCCATCTCATTCGCAGTCTCCTCCTCCTCCACCTCACTCACATGTACTCTCTTTCTCAGGGCCTTTGTTCTTCATCCTGACCACATGACCATACAGTGATTTCTTTCACATTTTGTTCTTGCTGTAACCAGATTATATTAAGAGACACCGTTCAGATTAGACAGGTAAGACATTTTCTTGAAACCCATCACTGTGATGCCCCCTTTTTTTTTTTTTGTTATTGCATTTTCCAGATTATTTTATTCAGTTTAGGATATTTTTTTAATTAGAAAGATTACCAGTTGATAAAGTCATCATTAACCACTTCATTACAAAGTTGTCTCCTAAACCAAATAGTGCCATAGTAAGGCTGGAAAAATATGGTACCGGTAGTAGAGAGCCATCAATGTGAGATATTCAGAAATTGAATGGTGAGTGAATGAGAGTGTGGCCTGTTTAACCAGGCAGACTTTTGTTACTTCTCCTTCTATCAGGTTTTTTCTTGCTTTCAGGATCCTACCTCCCTCTGTCCTTATGTAGGAAAAAGGTCTGGCTGATGATGTACTGAAAGACATCAGTGTACTGAAGAGACTGAGAGGAAGTAAAAGCCAAGTTTCCTTTCCTGCTTTTCTCTTAATGGACTTTGAAAATTAGTTGGGTGAATCTAAAGCAAATGATATTAATCTGTGCCAAAATAATGTCATCAGTTAGTTGCTGTGGTTCCTGAGGTTGTTTTTCAGTGTTCATGGAGAGAAAAGCATTAGAGATTTCAGGATTTGTAGCTGATAATACCTAACAAAGCAGTTCCACCAGCACCTGCATTAAAAATATAGTAGAAGCCCGATTTAATGAACACCGATTTAGCTGAAGCCCAAGACAGCAGAATCATTTTTTTTGTCATTTTTTTTTGCCCAGTATGAAGGAAAATTTCCTGTTAAATGAGTATAATTCTGTTAAGGAAATTCTGTTGCAAAAACCACCTAATTACTGGAAAAAGTCACGTAAATCAAGCGCATCATTGAACCTATACCAGAAACACTCCCCTGACTTGCGCTGTGCGGTGTTGCCACACATTCCCACCAGGCATGCAGTCTTCATGTGATCCTTCGACTGTAAACAACTGCTCTGCGTGTGTTTGGTTTGCCTTGGTATTGTGGCTTTATTTAGTTATTATTTTTATTTTTTCCAACTAACCAAAGCTTTTATGAACCATGTCTATGGTTCAGGAAAAGAAGGAGAGGGAGAGGCTTTCTGTTGGCCAGAAGTTGGAAATAATTGAGAAGATGGAGTGCCATCCCTGATGTTTCTCAGCCCCTCTGTCACCCCTGTACCAGTGGTGATAGAGGGTGACTCTGACAGTGACTAAACCACAGCCAGGCCTCACAGAGGTGTGGAGGGGCCAGTATGGCTACATGTGTCAGGCATATTTCTGCAACAAGTGCAGAACCCTTTTGGTGGTAAGCCATACTGTAGTTTACTATCCCTGTTTACAATACTACAGTATTAAGTACACTACAATCTATCCTCACCTTATTCTTTATGTGTGCATACTTTATTACTAAGTGAATGCTGTATGCATCAGTGTTAACATGTACATAATAATGCATTTAGTGGTGGGGATATTAATTATGGGTTCAGACTGCTGTGTGTAGCGCTGAGAGTTAGCATAGTTTGCTAGGCTTGGATGTGCATTGTCAGAAACTCGGCTTGACCATTGGCTTCGAGGATTTAGCGGAAAGTACCTCAAAATACTAGAAAAATTTGCCTTACATTGAACCTCGGTTATGGAACTCGATTTAACGGAAAACTTGAAATAACAGAATGGGGGTTGGCTGAATTAGTCTGTTAAATTGAGCTTGTGCTGTAGTAACTGCAAATCCCATACAGTATTGTCCCTATTGGAGCATAGGGGCCCAAGGTTAGGCAACTGTAGTCCAGAACTTTTAAGGATAGGTGACCAAGCTATGCCTTTGGTAGTGATGATAAAAAAGCCTCTGGTCACCTCTGGGACTTGCATTGTATAACAAAAGTGTTCCAACCCAAGAGCTCTACCACCAGACCACCAGCCATCTGTACGTATAGCTTTTCATAATTCATTCCAGTCCATTGTATCAAAAGGTTTCTCCAGATCCATGAAAACAATACTTGTGAGCCTATACAGTACATGAGTCAAAATATTGCCTTTATGGTATCACTCTTGTTATTCTGAATTATGTTAGGTTGTTTTAATATACTGGTAATAATAATTTCTTGCATTTTTCTAGGCAGCAGCTTCTCTTACTGTTGGAGTTGGGAGTTTTGAAGATCCTGACGAAATCCCTGGCTTCATGCACTTCCTTGAACACATGGTTTTTATGGGTTCAGAAAAGTATCCTAAGGAAAATGCTTTTGATTATTTCATCAAGGTAAAGAACTGTATGTCAGTTTTAGCTTGTTGGCTCAGATGTTCTCAGATTCTTATGATTCAGTCTCACTTTATTAATATAATGTTAGTAGGAATAAAGTACTGTACTAGAGTAGTCCTGATGATAAGCAGTTTACTTTAATGGTGACAGTATCAGTATCCAGGATCTTATGAATATCTTTCAACTGAAGAATAGCCTCTGTCATTAGCTAAAATAACAGACAAGAGTTGTCCAGATAAGAGAGTTAATTTGGTGGAAATTTTTGTCCTTTTGCAACATATATATAGTGCAAAAACTTCAGTGTCAGTATCTATCTATCTGTCTGTTGCCAGACGCCTTAATCCCGTATGGGGTGGCCACAAACAAATTGCCTCCACGTCGCTGTCTCCAGTCATTTCACTGCCCTGCTCCCAGCTCACACACCCCCTCTCATACACTTCTCCACTCCATCCCTCGATCTCATCCTTGGCCTCCCCCTCCCTCTCCCCCCCTCCACCTTACTCACATACACTCCCCTCGTCAATCTCTCGCTGTCCATCCTCTTCACATGGCCAGACCACCTTAATATGTTTCTCCTAACGCTTTCTATCACATCCACACCACAACACTCCTTCACTTCCTCATTTGTCAGTCGGTCTCTCCATTTGACTCCACATGCTCCTGTCAAATAACTCAGTGTAAAAATATTAGATAATGTTATTATTAAGCAAGTTACAGTTTGTAGATTAGTGTAATGATGATGATTTAGTAGTCAAGCAACTTTAAGTGAGATTTAATTATACAGTACAGTATTTGTACAGACTCACGGTGGCCATGACAACGCCCACACAGACATGGAACACACCACCTTCATCTTTGCGGTGCAGGAGAAGTATCTGAGGGAGGGGCTTGACCGCTTTGCCCAGTTCTTCATCAAGCCACTCATGAAGAAGGAGGCTATGACAAGGGAGCGGGAAGCTGTGCACAGTGGTGAGTCATTTCTACCCACTGCTTGCATATACAGGAATATTTCATTATATGTTTTCTCTTCTGATGTTCTTTTTTTTTGCTACTAAGTTCAGTAAGTTACAGAACAATTGCCTATGGAAGATCTGTTATGATTATTTCACCCAGATTTTTTGTCTTTTTGCAGTTTATTTTACATATATAGTTCAGAAAAAAGACAGTGGTCAGTTTCAGGCCAAGTTAAAGTAAAAAAAAATACCAATAAAGTAGATTTTTCAGATCCCAACTTACTGTACAGTATCAGTTGTACAGAAAGATATCACCAGCATATGAAGAGGACTTACTGTATGTCTGTAGGTTTTACTTTAACAGCAGTTTCATTCACTTATTAAGTTATTAGAACCCTGTGTAATATAATCAACATTGCATTACATATCTGATGCACTGTATTACGTATTCCATATAGCCTACCAGTATTGTATTATTTCAGAGTTTCAGATGGCATTGCCTGAGGATGAAAATAGGGCCCAGCAACTTTTTGCAAGTCTGGCATCTGCCAGTCACCCAATGAGCAAGTTCACTTGGGGCAACGAAGCAACACTTAGCACGGGTGTGTCAGATGAGGTACTTCATGAGAGGCTGCATAAGCTGCGACGAAAATATTACTCAGCTCACTATATGACACTGGCTGTACAGGCACGACTTTCACTGGACTCTCTGCAGGAACATGTTTGTTCGATATTTGAAAAGGTAAATATCTTGTATTATCCTTGATACTTTAATAGTTTCCTCAAAGTGCCTTTGGACTCTAACATTTAATGCATCATAACAGGAGATATATTTTGCTACTTATTTGTAGCTATGGAAATAATATTTAAATTTTTGATTGGATAATCTTTCATACTTGATTGAATTTGATACTTCTTAGGAATATATTAATAATGTTAAGTGAGGAATTATTGTACCTGTTACATTGACTTTTTGATAGGTAATTACTATGATGCTACATGTGGAAGGTGTACGTATAAGAGTCATGAGTTCAGGGGCTTGAATAGTGAGTGAATGTGTGCATGGTCCATTTCCTTGGGCATGCTGCTGATTAGTCCTTCCACTTTTATATTTTTCCATTTCCTTTCTTTATAAACCCTACCTCAACCCACCTGCTGGTAGGAAAAAGAGGTGGGATGGTGCTGCTGCTGCTGATGATGATAGTGATGATGATGGTGTTGTTGATGATAATTATGATGATGATGATAGTGATGATGATGGTGGTGTTGATGATAATTATGATGATGATGATAGTGATGATGATGGTGTTGTTGATGAAATTATGATGATGATGATAATGATGGTGAATTGCTTTCTGTCTTCTCACAGGTGCCAAACAACCAGATCCCTCGTCCAAGATACTCACACTTTGGATTCCCTTTTGCTCCTGAGAGGTTCCAGCGGCTGATGCGAGTGGTGCCGGTGGGCGACTACCACAAGGTTGAAGTTGTCTGGGTGCTCCCATCAAAACAGGCACACTACCGCACCAATCCACTCCATTACATCTCACATCTCTTGGGACATGAGGGAAAGGGATCAATTCTCTCATTTCTCAAGAAAAAGTTTGTATCTAAAGATATTTAAAGAGTTATAGTCAGAATGTTTCGTTCTGACAGAACTGGGCTACTCCCATATTTTGCATGGTGTTATACTTGCTTGAAATATGATGAGCCTTAGTTATGAGCCAGGAATTAAGCTCCATGGGTACTAATGACAAACAGCAGGACATGCTTGAAGATTACTTAGTATGTGAATTTGACTACTGACGAAGTTTTTGGTTGTAAAATATGCAGTATGTATAGATTGAGATTGAGATGGTTTGGACATGCTGAGAGGATGGAAGAATGCAGTTGGGTATGGAAGGCAAGAAGTATGAATATCAAGAGCCCTAAGGGCTGTGATAAGCAGACCAAAAAAGATCTGGGACAAGGTCACAGTATGTGACCTAAGGGAGTTTACCAGAGATCGTGCAGTGTGGAGAGCCACCATTAGGTAACCAAGGCCAGTGCGTGCAGGCATGTTGATGCCTTTATAAATGATATGATACAATACAAACAATGTGTGTGTGTGTGTGTGTGTGTGTGTGTGTGTGTGTGTGTGTGTGTGTGTGTGTGTGTGTGTGTGTGTGTGTGTGTGTGTGTGTGTGTGTGTGTGTGTGTGTGTGTGTGTGTGTGTGTGTGTGTGTATGTATGTCTGTATGTGTATATGTGTGTATTACTATACATTGTAAATGCATGATTGTAATCAGTGGATAAAGAAGGGGAAAATCTTTTGACTCCTTTTCCAAGAAATACTGCATCAGTCCCTGGTAAGTTTAAAGTACTCAAGATGCAGTGGAACAGGAGACAGACTGATATCACAGACTGTGTCTGCTGTAATATTTACAGAGCGTGGGCTGATGGTCTGTATGCTGGCAATGATGAGACAGGGTTTGAACACAACAGCACTTATGCCATGATGAGCATCGGTGTGGACCTCACTGATGAAGGATTTGCCCACTTTGAGGAAGTAAGTGAAGTTGACTGCTTTTTACATCCACCTTTTTGGCCCACCATGCCTCCTCCCACCTGCATGCTCACTCACATAATCCTTTTTCATCACCCTATCTGTATCCATTTGCCCAGTATGAGCATGCTATCTGCATATACATGTCTATTGTGTTATCAGCACATATCCTTACTCCACATCTTTAACAGATCACTGTATCTTATCCTGTCCACTCTATGCACACCACACATATTTCTTGACAGTTTTCTGCTCACTCCTTGGATTCATAACTTTCCACATTCATGTAGCTAATAATAGTCTCACAGCAGTATGTTAATTGTAAGCACCAGCACATCTTTAACAGAATGCTGTATCTTATCCTGTCCACTCTATGCACACCACACATATTCCTTGGCAGTTCTCTGCTCACTTCTCTTATTCATAACTTTCCACATTCATGTAGCTAATAATAGTCTCACACCAATATGTTAATTGTAAGCACCAGCACATTTTTTTTCAGTTCTTCTACAGCCTCCACACTCAGATCTTTGTATTGTATCAGTGCCTTCTTAGTGCCATCCACTTGTTCCCTCTGAGCCACTCTACTCTCTACTTCCAGTGCACATTCACTCCACCTTTCTGCTATTACATGGAGGTGCTTAACACAACACTTTTCTTCTATCTATCCATCCATCTAACTATAGCCAGATGTTGGGTTACTTGCAAGTGAATCACTCTCATTTCAGTGTTCTGTGCCATCAGGGTTTTTTCTTTAGCTGACACCTCTCTTCCCCTCTCATAAACCTCTCTGCTCCATCCATCCAGTTAATTTTTCTTCTAAATTTCATTATTTGATATTATTGTGTAGTATAGTAATCACATTTTGATATTATCCTCTCCTGTTTTCAGGTACTGTGTGTGATCTTTCAGTATGTGGCATTGATGCGCAAGTCTGGGCCACAGGAGCAAATCTTCAGAGAGCTTCATCGCACAGAAAAGATTGGCTTTGAGTATGCAGAAGAATTATCCACCATAGATAATGTGGAAACATTGTCAGAGGCCATGCAGCTCTACCCTCCACAGGATTATCTGACAGGAAGTGACATTATGGAGGACTATAACCCACAGGTTAGCCAGTATGAAAGTAAGAGGTCATTTTCATCATTGTCATTATCATAATCATTGTTATCATCATCGTGACCTTTTTTTTTTTTTTTTTTGATGTTGGGGTAAGGAAGAAACCAGAAAACAAGGAAAGAGAAAGTGTGTATGATAGAGGGACAAATATCAGTAACATGCCCAGTGAAATTGGCCAGACACTCTGCCACACACCATTTGAGCTCCAGAATCCCAGCTTCATTTCACAGGTCTGACCATCTATCCAGACATCATCCAATCCCTTTTTGTCTCTCTGTTATCTTGTTTTTATTTTTTCTTGGAGGGACAGTCTTGCAACCTTCTTGTCTTTGGTTTCTTCTTCCTTGCATTTGCAGAAAAAAAAAATTGATTTCTTGGGTTGTAGTAAACCACTGAACTTGCCACTCGGAGTAGAGCTACTTAAGTGGAAAAGAGTATAATAAAAAATAACAGAACAGAAAGGAAGAAACAGAAAGAGAGGAGAACAGACACAGAAATGCAGTAGAATGATAAAGGTGAAGGAAGAAGTAGGCATAAATACATCAAGTGATTGGATGATGATCACAACCACTTACCACCAGGATAATGTGTTGAGGCATGTGCATACATGATTAAATGTAGTAGGGAGATAGAAATTAAATATTTGGTGCATGATATCTCCCTTAAGATAAAGAAGCAGTGTAGTATTGACAAGAGTAAAGAGTAATGTAAAAAAAATATTTTGTCTTGGAAGTGAACTGGCTGCCATCCATTATAAATACGACCTGTGGTATCTTTTTGTATTCTGTTTTTCTCTTCCGACAAACATTCTACCATATATGTCCCCATGATTACCACACATGACTCTTTCCCCTTTCCCTTTGTATATAACATGTATTATACCCACTTTAATTTTCTCTTTTCAGATCATCCAGGAGTGCTTGGATGCATTATTGCCTGAAACTTGTAGTATTGTGGTAAAGTCCAAAACCTTTGAAGAGCATAACATGTGTGATTTAAATGAGAAGTGGTTTGGAACAAAGTACTCAAATGAAGGTATGTTAGATGCTGGAAATCTATCTGTTTATCTATTGCCAGACGCCTCAATCCCGTATGGGGTGGCCATGAACAAATCACCTCCACGTTGCCCTGTCCCCCGCCATTTCACTCTCCTGCTCCCAGCTCACACCGCCCTCTCTCATATACCTCTCCTCTCCATCCCTCCATCTCATAACTAGACATTTAAACTTTTTTTTTTTTAAATAATAATTTGTCTGAGTAGTATGTGTTTCCGTCTTTAATTTGCTGTTATGTTTTGATCAGATACAAACCCTCAGTCTCCTCCCAGTCCCCTGAAATGAGGTTGGTGGACTGTGGAAGAAAGATAACTTTGGCATGCAGTCCATTGGGTTCATGTTCAAATGAGCCAGGAGTTGCAGCTACTGCCACTACTACTACTACTGTGCCAGATTGTCGAAAAACATATGATACTTACGAAGACATCTGTGACATAACAAAGATTGAGTGTATGGCTTTTCACTTTCAGAAATTCCAGGCAAGTGGAAGAGTCGATGGGCTGAGCTGCCTGCCAACCCAGAGTTACACTTGCCGTTCCCAAACCCCTTCATTCCTGATGACTTTACATTGCTTTCACCAGAGGGGGTTATACCCGAGTACCCTGAGAGAATATGTCAGGATGCTCTTGGTGACTTGTGGCACAGGCAGGACACTAAGTTTAAGCTGCCTAGAACTTACTGTTACATCTACTTAATCACCAGCCTCCCCATGCGCTCACCCAGGCTGTAAGTAACACAGGCATAAAGTTACAGCTGTATTGCTAAAAGTGGGTGAGTGAAAGTGTCAACAAACCTGGAATATTTTATAATTTCTGAAATGTATGAGAGAATGTGTATGACCTATACAGTAAGTATCATTGTTAACTAGCCTACACTCTGCATCTCACATTCTGTGGGATGCAGAATGATCACATCCAACAGTAATAGGTACAGTAAAACCTCACTATAACAGATGAATTGGGGCCCAAGCCATTCTGAAAAAAGCGAAATTCCAATAAAAGCGACATCCAGACTTCTTCCTCCTAATCCGGACTTTTTCCAATAAATCAGACACTGGTCTGGATCACACCAACTTCTTTTCATTAGCACTGTTGCTTCATTACTTGTTATCCAACTCGTATCCAGCAATATATGTCCTCAAGATCCTGACCCACTCCAATGCCCATCCAACGCTCATCATCTGGGTCACGACAACCACCCAACACCTATCATCAAGGTCATGACAACCACCCAATGCCCAACATCAAGGTCATGACAACCTCCCAGGGTCCATTCAATGCCTATCATCATGGTCATGACAACCATCCAATGACCATCCAACGCCCATCATCAGGATCACGGCAATCACCCGATTCCCATCCAACGCCCATCGTGGTTATGACAACCACCTAATGCCCATCGGGCGCCCATCATCAAGTTCATGAAAACCTATCCAGACATCCTTATCCTCCACCATCCCCTTGCCCAAGCTGGACTGTCAGGTAGTCCGGACCGTTTCTGGCTTTATCGGACTTTTCCCAGCATATAAGAATTTAGTCTGGTGGGCTCCTTGAGTCCAATAAAACCAAATTCCGGTATATTGAAGTCCGTTATATCAAGGTTTTACTGTATTCTATAAATGAAATGGCAGAAAATAAGGATTTGATTACATCTTGAGGCTCTCATTTTTAGTACAGTAATGTATGAAGCTGCTAGACCTCATTTTTTTACAAATGTTTCACTTCAGGTTGATTCATTATTAAGTTGTTGATAATTTGACACCTTTTCTTCACTTAAAGTTGCTGGTGAATTATAAATTGGTTTTCATTTCCAGCATGAGAGTTTTTTGTGCTTTTAACCCCTGCCAGTCGTGAACTAGAAGCCTTCTATTCTATCTGTCCAGCCATGGCCAGATGTCATAATCCTAGAAGGGATGGCCACAAATGGTTTGCCTCCATGTCAAGCTGTCCTCTGCTATCAGTTCTCCAGTGCACAGCCTCTCTCTCATTTACCTCTGTACCGCATTCTTCCATCTCATCCTTAATCTCCCCGTACTACTTCCCCCCCTGTACTTAATCACATACAGTCTATTAGTCAGCCTCTCAGTTTCCATTCTTTCCACGTGGCCAAACCTTTCAATTTACCCTAAAAAAAACATATAATGAAAATTTTTTGTATTATTATTATTATTATTATTATCATCATTATCATCATTATTACGTATGCCACTCAGGGATGAGTGAGTGAGGCTGGTCACTCTCATTTTAATTGTCCAGACCAACATGCCTAGCTTTATGCTCCTACACTCCTCATGGGGTGACATAGGATTGGATGATGGATGGATGGATTATTATTAGGTTGGATGATGGATGGATGGATGGATTATTATTAGATTGGATGATGGATGAGGTGCCTGGTGGTTAAGTGGGTAATTATTGTGCTCCAATCGGACTGAGCCGGTGAAGGTTTATATCCAAGGGTTGGTTGGGGTTTATTGCTCACGTAATGCCACTCAGGGATGAGTGAGGTTGGTCACTCTCATCTTAAATGTCAGGACCAAGTGCCTAGCCCCGGGTTCCTACGCTCCTCACGGGGCAACATAGGATTGGATGATGGAAGGATGGATGAATGGATGAATTATTATTAGATTGGATGATGGATGGATTATTATTAGATTGGAGGGTGGATGAATGGATGGATTATTATTAGATTGGATGATGGATGGATTATTTTTAGATTGGATGATGGATGGATGGATGGATTATTTTTAGATTGGATGATGGATGGATGGATGCATGGATTATTATTAGGTTGGATGATGGATGGATGGATGGATAATTATTATTATCGTCAGATGTGAAAGGATTGAACTTGCTGGTGAATCTCTTGAGTGTGTGCAAGAGTTTTGTTATTTGGGAGACATGTTGTGTGCTGGAGGTGGGGCTGGAGCTAGCTCTGTGGCTAGGGTGAGAAGTGGTTGGAAGAAGTTCAGGGAGCTCTTGCCTCTCCTGACATTGAGAGGGCTCTCCCTACGTGCCAAGGGGTCTTTGTATGCAGCATGTGTTAGGAGTGTAATTCTGTATGGCAGTGAGACCTGGGCAGTGAAGGAGGAAGACATTCGCCGGCTCAGACGTACAGAAATGACAATGATTAGGTGGATGTGCAGTGCGTCCCTGCATCCAAGGCCTAGAGGGGCTGGGTTTACAATGGAAGAGTTGAGAGGTAGGATGGGACTGGAGTGTATTGGTGTTGTGATGAGGAGAGGTAGATTGAGGTGGTTTGGACATGTGGAGAGGATGGGGGATGATAATTGGGTGAGGAAGGTGAGAAGTGTTAATATTGGGGGTGGGGTTATGAGGGGTAGACCGAGAAAGACATGGGACGAGGTCATTAAGTGTGACCTTAGGGTTAAGAGACTGAACAGGGAGGCTGCAATGGATCGTGCAGCGTGGAGAGCCGCCATTAGGTGACCAAGGCCGACACATGCAAGCATGTTGGAGCCTTTAAAAAACGAAAACGAAAACGAATGATGATGATTATGATGATGATGATGGTGATGCTGCTTATTATTACTTATTGTTATTGTTGTTGTTGTTGTTACTGTTATTGTTACTGCTGTTGTTATTACAGTGTCATTATTCATTTATATTTATTTCATCAGGTTAGTTGTAGTTGGGGGCACTCAGCATCCACTCACTTGATGTAGTGCTGCTCTCGGATGCCTATTCTTTCCTCTCTTCCTTTCTTTTTTCCCCTTTTGTATTTCTTTCCCTAATTGTTTCCTCCATCTGTCTACGGGTGACTGTACACTGAGTGACAAGCCAAATGGTTTCTTGTACACCAGGAAGCCATTTACAATGCTGGGTGGTAAGCATATAACCAGATTATGGCACCTGGTGGTTTAGTGGGTAATTAAGGCGCTCTCGTCGGATTTAGCTGGTGCAGGTGTATATGCAAGGGATGGTTGGGGTTTATTGCACATTTAATGTCACCTAGGGATGAGTGAGGCTGGTCACTCTTCATTTTAAATGTCGGGACCAACTCGCGTACCCCTGGCCTCCTATGATCCTCATGGGGCAACACTGGATTAGATGATGGATGGATTTCCGTAGGTGAATGGGAGTGTTTCTCATTCAGCTGAGTAAACTTTGGTTGGTATCTCATTCTATCATGTTTTCTTTGACACTCTGTACTGGTGAGGAAGGAGGTCTGTATGATGATAATGATAATAATTATGATGATATTATTTTTGTTGTCTTCCATAGTGCAGCACTACAGGACTTGTACCTGAACCTGTACCGGCAGCAGGTGATAGAGACGCTGTACCCAGTCTCCATGGCCCAGTATTCACACTCTATATCCGGCACTGAGCAGGGCATAGTGCTAAGGGTCAATGGCTTCAACCAAAAACTTTCTGTAAGTTACTTCTGGCTCTTTGTACAGTCTATCAGTCAGTCAAGCCAGTGATTCTGTGCTTTCTCCTAAGGGAATCCTCATACAGACATTTGTCATGGTACAACTGAATATTTCTGTGGATTGAAAGGTAAAGCAACAATGTGTAGCCAGAGGGGTGCTTAGAGTGGTCCTGGCCACACCATTGGCCTCTTCCATATTTGCATGAGAATATAGGCAGACCCTCCCTGAACAGATCTTGCTGGGCCACCTCATTTTAAAAATCTTAGCAGTGCTTCATTAACCCAAATGCCAAAACCAGCTTATTGCTTCCCAACTGTTGAGAAAATAAATCTGAGATGTGTAATAAAATCTGTAATAATGCAAAGAATCTTGATGTGGACTAATGTTTCCTGCTTGAGAGTTATTATTGTGGGGCTCCCTGTACAGCTATTGACAAAAGCTCACTTACAAAGGTATAGTAAGTCCTTAAATCATCATCATCATCATCATCATCATCCGGATCTCCTTTCCCACCCTAGGACAGGGTGAGGAGCATCAGTGTCCAGACAGCCCAAGTTTGCCCACTCCAATGGGCCTGCTTCCATTCACTCATCATTCAAGCCTCCGGAATCGTGGCTCTATCTGATACGCCAAAAGCCTTCACCACATTCTGTAGCTTCACATAAACGTATCCGTTAGAGTCAATTCAAACGCTGTCACATTAAAAAGGGTGCCAAATCCCTGATCATGCATTTCTCACAACATTCATCCAGCCAGCTCGATCTCATGTCAGTCCCATAGCCTCACTGGCCTTCATACTTCACTTCCTCACACACTCATCCACCATATCTCTTCATCTTATCCTTGGCCTGCTTCACTTCCCCCTTCCTTCAAATTCGCTCAGATATACCTTTTTCACCACTCTGTTGTTATCCATTCACTCCACATGACCATACAATCTCAGCACACACTTTTCGATTCTGGTGTCAACAGACTTCCTCACTCCGCATCTTTCACGAATCACATTACTTCATTGTGGTAGGTGGTGGCGACCATCATCCACTCACTTGATGTAGTGCTGCCTACTTCTTCCTTACCCTTTATCATTCTTTTTCTGTGCCTGCCCTCCTGTCATCCTATTTCTCCCATCTTTCATGTCACTTCTTATTGCTTTTCTTTCCATTACAGGTGGCGTTACATTGAGTGACAAGCCAAATGGTTTCCTGTAAGCCAAGAAACCATTTACAGTGCTGGGTGGTAACCATATAACCAAACCATATGTGCTCCTTATGTGTCAACAAGTGGGTTGGTAGAGGGTTAGTGCCCCTCCCTGTAAAACAAATAACTCAAAGTCAGATGGCCACCCCTTATGGGATTATGGTGTCTGGCAATACATAGATAGATTGATAGACATTATTTCATATCCTATCCTCTTTGTACTCCACGTCACAACATTCATCCAGGCAGCTCGATTTCTTGTCAGTCCCCAAGCCTCATTTCCATACCTCTCTTCCTCACCCATTCATCCACCATATGCCTCCACCTTCTCCTTGGCCTACCTCTTCTCCTCCCTCCTTCAAATTCACTCAGTTATACCCTTTACACAACTCTGTTGTTATCCATTCGCTTCACATGACCATACCATCTCAGTACACTCTTCGATTCTGGTATCCACAGACTTCCTCACTCCGCATCTTTCACGAATCACATTATTTCGTATCCTGTTCACTCTCTGTACTCCACATACATTCTTCAGCAGGCCCATCTCCACTGCTCTCACTCTTGACTTTTCATTTTCATGCCACACCACAGTCTCACATCCATATGTTAAAGCTGGCACTAGCACTCTTCATGTAAGCCTCGTGCAGCTGGTACACTCAAGCTTCTGTTTCATATCAAGGCCTTCATAGTACCAGCTACCTTCCTTCCTTGTGTCACTCTACTGTCCACTTTTTTTGAACATTTTCCTCTCTTTTCTGTCACTGTACCCAGGTATTTGAACTCTCACCAATTCCAGTCTCTCTCCATTCACTGTAACATCACACTGGGAGTTACCTTCTCTCTCAGATACCATCACTTTACTCTTTTCTGCATTTACTCTCAAGGCACGATGCTCACAGACATCAGCAAACCTCTGCACCAGTCTATGAAGCTCTTGTCCTGTATTTGCAAGTAGCACTCCATCATCAGCATAGAACATATTTGAGTCATCACCATTCATTACCAATGCTATCGTCTCTCCATTACTCATGTTTTTACTTCTCTCATTACCTCACCCCTATATTTATATTGAACAACCACTGGGACATCACACAACCTTGTCAAACACCCACATTGATCGTGAACCATTCACTTAGATGCCCATTTACCCTTACACATACCTCACTATCATCGTAAAAACTCTTGAAGGCACCTAGCAGCTTACCATCTACACTGTACATGCACAAACTCTTCCTCAATCCTTCTGTGTCTGCTTTGTCTTATGCTTTTTCCAGATCCATAAATACCATAAACACCTTCTAGCCCTTCTCACAAGCCTTCTCCACTCTCTCTCTCACTGCATATATTGATCCAAACATCCTCTGCCACTGATAAAACCACCCTGTTCATCACTCACTAGGAGGTCTGATATCTCTCTTACTTTCTCTGTAATAATTGTTCCACATACCTTCCGTACAACACTCAATAAACTTATGCCACGATAATTCTTGCACTCACATTGCTAACCTTTATTTTGGTACAGGGTTACAATCACAGTCTTTTTGCACTCTGCTGGCACAGTTTCACTCAACCATACCTTCTTACATATTTTTGATGATATTTTGCAGAATATCACAAGTTTTTCATACAGCTGAGGTAGAAATGAATATCCTTTGTGGCCAGCCAAATCAGCCCTCTATTCTGACTATATTTGGCCATCAGCTGAGCTGAAAGGGGTTAGGGATCAGATTAGAAAAAATGCCACGAAGCATCACATAGCCTATTCTCAGTTGTACTTCTCCATAATTTCCCACTGTTGTAATAACACTTCTTCCACTTGCAATATTTAAACTTAGGAAACATAACTCTCCTGTTGTACCATGAATACAGGTACTTTCTCCTTATGGGAGTGTTTTCTGATGCTGTAGAGAAATCATGGATGGGTCTCATGCTGTGTATTGATGTGCATTATCCCTGTTGCCCTCATATAGTTCTTAGGTGCATAGTGGTCTAGTATGTTATTGGCACTCCAGCTATATGTTGCTCATAAAGGTATATCTCTGAGGGGTGGTTGGGGTTTATTGCACAAGCAACTGGTCACTCTTTAAATGTATGTACTGAGTAGCTTAGTCCCAGGCCCCTGTTCTCATGATGGGGCAGTGCTGGATTGGATGTTAGATGGATGAAAGAAACATTACCCTGTTACTAATGGTCTCACTTACTGATACAAGCACTTCTCATTATATGTCAGGGATGTTTCCTAAATATCAGTAACCTATTTGCAACTGGCTTTGGACATAATAGCAAATTAGAAAACTAGAAAACAACAACTTTTAATGAGGACTTATTGCTTCCCCCAACCAGGAAGTGTTAAAACTGCTGTTAAATCACATGGAGACATTCGGGGAAAATCTGGACGAAAAAACCTTTCACGAGATAAGGCAACAGCAGATGAAGTGCTACCATAACTCTGTGCTCAAGCCAGCCAATGTGCGTAGGTGAGTAAGAGTAAGCCGTTGAAAACCAGCAGTGCAGCCAGCTTAAGTTAGGTTAGGTAATTTTTTAGATTTAGGGTTAGATTTAGATTAGTTTAGGTTAGGTTTACATTAAGTTGGGTTAGATAAGTCTGTGCTCAAGGCAGTCAGTATACCATCATGCAGTCCACTTTCTGCATTAACCTTTGCAATAATGTGTTTCAGAAATGTGCGGTTATCAGTGCTACAGGAGGTACACTGGCCAGACTACCTCAAGCTTGGTGAACTGCAGGGCATTACAAGTGAACACCTACTGAAAGAGTTTGTTTCAGAGCTTTTCCCATCATCACACCTGAGAGTTCTTGTCCAGGTCAGTTGATATACTGTATCTCTTGTGTAAGTTTAGTTTTTAAAGCAATTTTTTAGGAAAAATCAGTGAGTTGGCATATAATACACGTATACAGTATCTCTCTCTCTCTCTCTCTCTTCACTCTCATCTTAAATGTCAGGACCAACTGCCTAGCCCCGGGCTCCTACGCTCCTCATGGGGATATATATATATATATACAGTATATATATATATATATATATACACACAGATAGATGACTTGATAGGTGGATAGATAGATAGATGTATTGATATTGAATAATAGATATATTTTAAGTATGCTCTTCCATTAATATTTCATCCAAGTTTAAATCATTTATTCTGCAATACAGTAATACCTTGATATACTGTACAATATCCCTAGATGCGATACCCAGGCATAACAATGGGGGTAGAAATACCACCATACCCCCCCTAACGATGGCCAGACCCTGGTTTAATGATGGGTTTTAATTTTTTTTTACTGATTTTGAGGATATTTTAGACTAAAATTGTGTGTTTAGGTTTATTTATAAACCGTTTTTAAACTAAGATTAATGTGTTCTAGCCACAGGTGGAATGAACATTGTCATTTTGGGGTACAGTTTACTGAACTTGATTTTTTTCAAGACATATTTGACGATTTTCAGATTTTATTTGTTGGTTTAATGAGCTGTTTACAGGTGTTAGGCTTAGGTTAGCTTCTTTTACAGCTGTTAGGCCATTTAGATTGGGTTTAAACTTGTTTTTGGGCTCATTTGGGTGGGTTTTGGATTTGGCTGGGAGGGAAACCCAAGGCTGAAAAATGCATCCCATTACTTTACGTGTTAAATCTACACCGATATACGATATCCCGCCTAACGATGGGTTTTTACCTAACCAATTGCATCGTTAAACCGGGGTATACCTGTACTGTGGGTATTAAACATTCCTGCATGTGAGGAAGAATATGAAAATACATTCTCAGATTGTACAGAATCAACCCTTTTTTCTCATTCAGTTCGTAGTGGGAAAAAAGATGATTGTGATGATGATATAGATAACCCTATATTGGTAACACCCAGGGCAACACAACCCGGTCCCAGGCTCTAGAGCTGTACAACATGGTGAAGGCCACAGTGGAGAAGCAGCCCAGACACATCCCTTGCCCTACTCCATCGGTGAGTATAGTTGGCATGCAGGTCAGTTGTGCTTTTTTCTTTTTTATCTACACTTCTTTCCTCACTTTCCTTATTCTCCCTTCTTGCCTTCTTTTCTTTATGCCCCTTTTTTTCTCCTGCCTATTTCTAATACTATTTCTCTCCCTCCTTAGTTTGCCTTTCCATCTTTCCATTCTTGTACTCATGTTACAGTAGGACCATGTTCTCTCCACATCTGTACCTGTTGTTTATTTTCCTCTCACGACCACTTCATTGTGTTGTCAGAAACTAGCTGTGAACCCATGAACTGCTGAGTGTCAGAGTTCTTGTACTGTACTGTACTTGTAATGATGCAAACATGTCTCGAGTGAAATCCTTTGAAAGAACCGGCAGGTCTGAGAAGCAGATGTCAGATTATTATTATTATAATAATTATTGCAGTATTAACTCTACACTGAGTGATAAGACAAATGGTTTCCTGTACACCAGGAAACAATTTACTATACTGGGTTGTAACCATGTAACCAAATTATGGCACCTGGTGGTTTAGTGAGTAATTAAGGGGCCCCAATTGAATTGAGCCTGTATAGGTTTATATCCAAGGGATGGTTGGGGTTAATTGCTCACATAATGTCACTCAGGGATGAGTGAGGCTGGTCACTGTCATCTTAAATGTCAGGACCAACTTGCCTAGCCCCGGGCTTCTATGCTCCTCTTGGAGCAACATAGGATTGGATGATGGATGGATTATTATTATTATTATTATTATTATTATTATTATTATTATTATTATTATGACCCAGCTTCAAACCCATGAGTTGCCACCTGGAGCTTGGGTGGTGCAAGCGAAAGGAGTTAACCCTGCGGACACCAACACCTCGGTGGTCAACTACTACCAACACAAACCTGGCGACCTACATTCAGAGATCTTGATGGAATTCATACAGGTTTGTGTGAGCTTGTATCAAAACAGCCTAGCTTTATTAATGTTATTATTTTTGTGGTCCCAGGCTCATCTGGATTTGAACCTGGTGGGCTGTAGGAAGCTGGCTGCTTTACCAAGTCACTCTCACAGATCCTTTTGTTGATTTTATATGATGGTAGAGTGAGGTACATGAGGTGGGTATGTGTGTTATGGTGTTGTTGTGCTACTTCAGTCTGTCTGATTGAACGACTCATCAACCACAGGCAAGCATCCACCCCTGGAGGGCCATCCTATGCAGTGAACTTATGTTTCCATGTGCCTGACAGTGCCTCTCAGGGAATAATGTGGAGCTTTGGTTCCTGGGTGGATGCTGCATTTACATCACTCCATGCAGTTAAAAGGGAAACCATAGTAGACTCCACATCACTGTGTTATTTGGCTATGTGGTAACCTCCTAGCATTGTAAATGGTTCCCTGAGTTACAAGAAATCAATTGGCTTGCCACAGTGTAGAGCCACCCGCAGTGGGAAAAAAAGTAGTAAAAAGCGACAGGAAGGATAGGAGAAATAGGAAGAGAGGAGGACAGAAACAGAAAAGAATGACAGACATGAAGGAAGAAGTAGGCACCACAACATCAAGTGAGTGGATGAGTTCCCCCACTAAACACCATGTTGTGAGGTAGTGGGCTGCATCTTAGTGAGGACATACTTAAAGTGGACACTGGATTGGTTATGAATTATATTTTGTGTTGGCACTGGAGCAAGAAAGGGTGATAGCTGCAGCTTAGCCTGGCTAGGCACACTTGGGTCTCTGGGAAGGGCACATTTTGTGGGATGAAGGTCTGATTGTTTTTTTTTGAGAGATGCTGTGCATGATTGGAGGCTTTGCATGGCTGTTGTCAGGATTCCTGTTGCTTGTACAATGTGTGTGGATGATTGTGTGGACCATTTTACTGAAAGGGCAATTAATAATTTTCCCACTTTTGTGCTTTTGCATTGTATTTGTATCCTATCTCACCCCATCTTTAGGTGGGAGAGAGAGTCAGGATGATGATAATGATGAATAATTTTACATGTACTTTACTTCAGATGGTGATGGACGAGCCTGTGTTTGATGTGCTGCGAACACGAGAGCAACTGGGCTACCATGTGTACTGCACCAACCACAACACCTATGGCATTCTGGGCCTCTCCATCACCGTCAACACTCAGGCCAATAAATTCACGTGGGTTGCTGTGGCATGGGTAAACTGTGTTGGGAAATGGAGAAACACGATATAACCATTGCCAGTTAATGCAGTGGTGTGGAGGTACTTTCATATTGAATAATTTATAAAGGCCCCAGGATGATTACATGCATCAGCCTTTGTCACCTAATGGCGGCTCTCCATGCCACTTGATCTCTGGCATTGTTTTATATGAAAATATGAAGATACAGTATGTAGGTTCATAAACTTGATTTAATGCAGTGATAATGGAGTGTCAACTGTACGGGTCAATATACACCAAATGAGATAATGTAGATGTTTAGAGATTAAATTTGTGGCCATCAGTACCATAGATTTTTTTAAATAGCCATTTCTAGAGGTTTTGGATTTCTCTACAGCCATGCTATTCTCACCCAAATACAGATACAGATACCTCTTCATTCCCATCTTTCTACATCATTCCTAGTGTCCCCCTTCTCCCCCACCTCAGTTACATACACTCTCCCAGTTATTTTCTCACTTTCCCTTCACTTTACATGGCCAGCTTTATTTGTATTTTTATACCATCAGTGCTTCCCATGTTGATGAAAGGATTGAGGCGTTTCTGGCAGAGTTTATGGCAATGGTAATGAAGATGGAAGATGCTGAGGTGAGCCAACTGAAGGAGACTCTCACCAGTATGAAGCAGACCATTGACCTTACTCTCAGGGAGGAAGTCAACCGCAACTGGAATGAGATGATTCACGAGGAGTACGTTTTTGATCGCCTCAAGAGACAGGTAGGATTTTCTTCTTTATCTGTGATTTGTGAGGAGTACATTTTTTATTACCTCAGGAGGCAGGTGGGATTTTCTTCCTTATTTGTGATTCTGTCTATCTATCTATTGCCAGACGCCTCAGTCCCGTATGGGGTGGCCACAAAAAAAATCGCCTCCACATCGCCCTGTCCCCCGCCATTTCACTGCCCTTCTCCCAACTCACACCCCCTCTCTCTTATACCTCTCCACGCCATCCCTCCATCTCACCCTTGGCCTCCCGCTCCCTCTCCCACCCTCCACCTCACTCACATACACTCTCCTCATCAGTCTTTCACCCTCCATCCTCTCCACATGGCCAAACCACCTCAGTGTGTTCCTCCTAACACTTCCTATGACATCCACACCACAGCGCAGGGAGGGAAGTTAGGGAGTGTTGAGGAGGCAGAAGGGAAGGAGGGAAGCACTGGGAATAGGTGTAGGAAAGGAGGAGAATTGAGGTTGAGAGAGTGTGCTGAACCTGCCTGTGCCAGAAAGACATGCCTTCATGTGGTGTTATCAGTATAACTGGGTGGCTTTACTGCCTAATCATGTAAACATTCTTTAGTTTCCTCCCTATCCTAAGTAAGGATGATGATGTACTGCAGGAGATGGATAGCATTGGCCAGCAATCCATCAGGTTCATGTCCAGCTGAGCCTGGGGTTGCAGTTACTTTTATTACAACTGCTGAATCTGGCATTTTCTCCCATTCAGATTGAGCTCATCAAAGACATCACCAGGGAGAAGGTAGTAGAGTGCCTATGTGCAGTGACAGAAAAGTGTGGGAACCCTGTGTACAGAAAACTGAGTGTTCAGGTGATGGGATCTGCTAACACTGAGAATTGTTCACCGCCCACTATGGACCAAGTACTGGGTGAGTTTGTGCCCTGTGTTATCATTGGCATAGGAGATATTGTAACACTGCTTTCATAGCCTTTTATTGTTGTATATGCACTTGATTATCTTGTATGATGTAGGAGAGGGATGCCTTTATGTGGTGGCACTGATATAACTGGAAGATAGGCCCAGTTTTACAGTATCCCTCATCTCCATCCCTGTTCACTAGGCCCAGTTTTACAGTATCCCTCATCTGCATCCCTGTTCACTCAAAAGGAGGATGGTGAGTTACAGGAGATGGATTGTTTCAGTCTGCGGTCCACTGGATAAACATTCATTTGAGCTGGGGGTTGTAAGTAATACTACTACAACAGTTACCAATACTATTCTCTACCCACTATCAGGTCAGACAGAGGTGGTGCAGTTGCTTGGACCAAATGAAGAGGAGGGTAAGACAGAGCCATCCACAGAGCAATTCATCATGGATATACCAGCTTTCAAGACCAAGCTCAAGATCTATCCGTTTACAAAAATACAGTAGCTTAACTCCAGGGGATTCCTAGCAAGACCAACCATAACAAAATTTTTGTCTTGTAAGAAAGCATGATTGGTTATTTCATGTAATGTACATTTAAAAAAAAAAAAAAAACTTTTGTTGAAGTGGTAGGATTTGGTAAAAATTTGTTTTGCCTAATGTTGTTGGCTAATGCTAACTACTGGTAATATGTTCAGCTGAAAGTGGTTTGGATATGTGGAAAGAATGGAGGATGAAAATTGGGTAAAGAAATCTGAGTTTAAATGTGGAAGTTGCAGCACTAAGAGGTAGCTATATCTTAGAAGACTTTGCTTGAGGTTGTGCAGAATATTTATATTCTCAATGCTAAGGGGTTGAACAGAGATGCAAGAGGTTGTGTGGCTTGGAAAGCTATCATTAGGTGAATGAGGAAAGCTATCATTAGGTGAATGAGGAAAGCTATCATTAGGTGAATGAGGGTGACACAATCAACTGTATACAGTCAGGGACAAATATTGTTTAATATTTCACCTTTTCTGCATTTCTATTTGATCTGCTGTCTGATATTTCTGTTATTTCTATGCTGAGAGAGGCTTGGTGTGGTTTTTTGCCTGTAAATGATTCTCTTTTGACATGATGCATCAGGGAGGAAAGTGATGAAAATACTCTTAAGTGTGAAATAAATTCAGTGGAATAGTAGACAAACTTTTGTCCTTGACAGTCTTTTCAAGCAAATCAAAAGAAAGAAAAATCGCAAGTAGTTAGAGGGTTAGCTACTGTACTGTCTCTTTTTCACTTATTAATTGTAATGCTTGAAGATTTTTCCTAAGGGTGCTGTTGGAAGAGGACTGCATGTTGTATGGATGAAGAGTGTAATGGTATACTGTTTAGAGAGAGAAGGAAAAGAAAGAAGACTAACAGTAAGAGAGAATGAAGAGGGACTGAGTGAGAAAGAAGAGAAGGAAGAATGGCTGAGTGAGAGAGAAAGGAGAGGAAGAATGACTTGAGTGTGAGAGGTATGGGATGACAAAATAGCATAGAGGTGTTTGTTTCATAGCCACTTCCTGTTGGGATAGTCCTAGGAGGGAGCAGTGTGTCAGAGATGATGATGATAATATTGAAGTAATCCACTCACTTGATGTAGTGCTGCCCACTTCTTCCTTAGCCTTTATCATTATTTTTCTGTGCCTGCCCTCCTCTCTTCCTATTTCTCCCATCTTTCCTGTCACTTCTTTTTGTTTTTCTTTCCTTTACAGGTGGCGTTACATTGAGTGACAAGCCAAATGGTTTCTTGTAAGCCAAGAAACCATTTACAGTGCCGGGTGGTAACCATATAACCAAACCACACATGTTCCCTACGTGTCAGCAAGTGGGTTGGTTGAGGGTTAGTGCCCCTCCCTGTAAAACAAATAACTCAAAGTCAAATGGCCACCCCTAAGGGGATTATGGCATCTGGCAATAGATAGATTGAATTATAATTATCTATCTATCTATCTGTCTATATGTGTCTGTATGTCAGTCTATCATCTTAACCCACTTTTTCACTAATATATAAGATGGCAAGGTCCCAGAGAAAGGAGGAGAAGGGTAAAAGCTGAAGAACTAGGAATCAGACTGCAGTCAGTGAAGTATGTCAGATAATTTTTGTTATATAGCTTAAAGAATCTTTTTGCAGCTGAAAATCAGACATTATTCCTGAGGTGATATAGAGGAACCAGCATTATCATTTTAACCATTGTTGCCTTTTAAGTAACTAATGTACATATTTTTACTGTTTGAAATTACTTTGTTTTTGGTGCTGGAGAGGGATACTTTCACTTGGTGGCACTGATATGATGAGTTGGTGGAACTCCCTGATTATACAAATGTGCTCCCTCAGTCCTTCCCTTATCTCGTGGTAGGAGGATGGTGGTAAGCAGAAGAAGGGCAGCCTGGGGTTGCAACTACCACTGCTACTGTACTACACCTTCTGCTGCTGCTACTGCTCCTGCTTCTACTTCTACTAGTATTAGTACTACTGCTGCTGCTGTTACTATTAATGCTGCTACTACTACTACTACTGCTGCTACTACTACTACTACTGCTGCTGCTACTACTACTACTACTGCTACTACTACTACTACTACTACTGCTACTACTACTACTACTACTGCTACTAGTACTGCTACTACTACTACTACTACTACAGTGGAATCTTCCAAATCGTGGTCTTATGAAACTGGGCATACGCCGCGATTTGGGAATTCTGCAATTTAGAAATAACTAATCTTAAGGGGAAAATTACTTTTGAGACTGTCATCTAGGAAAAGTTGCTCACCTTATCCCTAAATCTACATCAGACTGGTCACCAGCGAATGCAGACAGCCTTCATGCTTGGCATGGGAAGGAAGCTCTGTGATTGGCTTATAGTAAGTGCTATGCTTGAATAAGATTGGTTTAGTAATTGCCCTGCATGACTAAGATTGGTTTATGCCCAGCTAGATGCACGGACTTGAGGTAGTGGTGGCACGTATTACTCAAGGCATTGGTCACTTTTGAAGGCTGCATCCGTGAATTTTGTGTTATTTCCTTGATTTACTGATGTTGCATAGTTGGAAGTTGCCACATATTATGAATCTGCTATTTAAAATCGGGTACTTTAGGAGATTCCACTGTACAGTACTGTATTGTTACATTATTAACACAAGTCTAGCTTACAGTACTCTCAGGAAGTGACAGGAGGATTTTGTTTTTTTCTAGTTCTTAAAATGCTTCTGCCGAAATAGATCAGTGTCTTATCATCAATGCATTCAGTCAGGTGATGAATTTTTATGTAATTTTATGCTTTCTGTCTAGAAAGTTTTTATTAAACTTAGGTAAGACATTTGTTAGTGAGTTAAGACATTAAACCCCTCCAGCTGAAAGGGTCTCTCCAAAACCTGGGTCTCTCCAAAACCTGGGTATCTGTATCTGTAGATGGCACTGGACAGAAGGGTTTAAATGATGGCCTGATCTTGGGCCCCTACTGCCTTAAAAGGGGTAATACAATAAAACATCAGAATGTTTCTCACATAATACGCTTTGTAAGCCGAAATGTTAGAGGAGTAAAGAACTTGTACATTTTGTGTTTCTCTCTGATGCTTATTTCATGCACAGTGAGGAAATTGTTACAAAGCAATTTTGGTTGTTATAGCTTTATTACTCTACCCAGCTCTACACCTCAGTCATTATCATCATCCAGACCATTCCCATCCCAAGGTGGGATGAAGTAGGGTCCAGAGGGCCAGAAAAGAAAGTAATAATAATAATAATAATAATAATAACAGAATGAGATACTAACCTAAGCTTGCCACACTCTCATTCACTCACCATTCAAGACCTTGGAATCCTGGCATCGAGTGGTAGGTGGTATAAGTTCCAAGCATATTGTTCTAAATACAAGTGGTAGCTATATGAATGAAGATAAAGGAATAAGCAAGTGCTCCTATACAGTGCATGTTAAATCATAGTTTTCATTAGCAGGAGACCCCTGCCTGACAGAAATACCTTTGACAGGCCAGGACCAAACGTGAATATAGTAGTTCAGTTGGGCTACTACCAATCCGTTATTTAGGTGGGGGAGATCCTGTCAGACGATGGGTTAAGCTGCCCTCGACCCCTTGGTTTCTTTTTTTTTCTTTTCTTTTCACGGATTCTGTAACTTGAAATGGTTGTATCTCCAGCAATAGTCAGTTTTATTTTTAAGCCCATTCACCAACCTTCTCCCACAGCAACCCTATATATCCAACTGTTGCCAGAACCTTTAATGCCATAAGGGGTGGCCACAAGCAAATCGCCTCCATGTCGCCCTCTCTCCCGCCATCTCACTGACCTGCTCCCAGCTCATACCCCCCTCTCTCATTTACCTCTCCACTCCATCCCTCCATCTCATCCTTGGCCTCCCCCTCCTTCCACCTCACTGACACACACTCTCCTCATGGCCAAACCACCTCAATGTGTTTCTCCTAACGCGTCCTATCAATCCACATCCACACCATAACGCTCCTTCACATCCTCATTTGTCAGTCTGTCCCTCCATGTGACTCCACAGGCTCCTCTCAAATCACTTCAATACCTTAGAGTTGTTATCACAATACTGTCATGTAGTAACTTTTTCACTTCCATGCTCACTTCCCTGTTTCTTATCACTGCTAGTGGTGGGCGTAATCGATTGCTAGTTAAAATTTTTCACTAACCGATTGTATTTCCCAGTAATCGATTACCAAACGATTACTCCCAGCCTAAATTACACGGTAAATATATGTGATAGACACGTGCATTTCAATGGATTTTACCCTATACATATTAATCTTTTAAGCGCACTAATTCGTAGATATATGTAAAAAAGAGGTAGCTGAGAATTAATAGCGTTTATGTATGAACAGAATAAAAAGCCGAGGACTCAGACAGTGGAGAAGACAGATCTAATACGACTCATACGTGCAGTTTCTGTACAACTGTGTACTGTGGAGAGTGTGCACTGTACAGCTTCCAGCTGTGTGGCAGCGTGTGACTGCGGCAGGAGGCTTAGCAGATCTGATTACTGGTTAATTATATTTTCAGGTATTAATAATATTTTCACTTTTCCTGGATCTTTTTCTTTAATTCAATGCTTGGAGAGAGCGAGAGAGACTACAATGAAGCCATAACATTTTACCTTATACTGTACTTTACCAATATAACCATATAATATCTATTTTAAGGTAAGAGTAATCGGAAAGTAATTGATTACTGACCACAATTGGATTAATCCCCGAGCTAGACCTCATCAGAATATATAGCCCTGCTAGGGTTACAGGAGCGCGCTACCCCTCCCAGCACAGCAGCCGCCGGGCGGGGCGCGAACTCGCAACCTCATGATTACGAGCCCTACACCGACCACCGAGCTACCGCGTTCCCCGTACTGACTACAAAAATAATCGAAATAATCGATTACAGAAAAAGAAATCAAGTATCGCCCATCACTAATCACTATCAAGGAACCAGGAACATTGTTGTACCCTTTCAAGCACTTCACCTTCTAAACTTCAATCCTTACTCATCACACTACCCAAACACTTAAAACGCACTCTCACTCCATTTCCTCCTCATCCAACCTCGCTGTATATTCACTTAACTTCACTTCTCTCGAAGACTTACTCTTCCCTCGGACCCTATAAATTCAAGCGATGATATTTATGAGTTCGTAAGTATTTCCAAAATACCAATATAACCGCTGAGCAGCAGAGTTTTTAATTCTGATTATTTCTAATATATAATTCTGCATTCCAAAGGTTAATGAAAACAAAAACAATGCTTCAAACAAAAGATATAGCATTATGGTTGTGAGTGTTGGAATCCGGTGTCATATGCACGGAGTGACTTTATGCTGAAAGTTACCGTTCCCTTCTCTATTAGCCTAAACTAACCAAACCTAACCTAACCTTATCCTAGATCAACCTAACCTAAATAAACCTAAATTAAACTAATCTTAATTCACGAAATGAGTAATTTGATGATCTGCCTGTAACATACACATATACGGGGAGCGCGGTAGCTTGGTGGTAGGGTGTCGGGCTCGTAAAGGCCGGTTCACACGAGCTGAATCGCGGCCGTTTTCTTCGCCGATTTGCAGGGGGGAAATGCCGATTTTCGGCATTTTTCCCGGAAAGGTGTTCACACGTACGGGGACTGAGTGGCAGGAACGCGGCAACAGTGTTTACAAAGATGGAGCGCCGTACTCGTACCAGGTGTGCAGCCCTTGCACTTGCACTTTCTCTACTTCAAGATGAGCCGTCACGCATCTGGACTCATCCGTGGCTGTCTAGGAGAAAAGAAGAGAGTATGTATTACAGGCTGGTGAGGGAGCTCAGCTTGGAGGATCCCCAAACTTTAAATGAGTGGATCCGTCTAACAAGACCCAGTACCACCACTTGCTGGGGCTTGTGACACCCTTCATTAAAAAACAAAATATGCAGATGAGGGAAACTGTGATTGCTGGAGAACGGCAGGCATGATGGATAAACTTGTGTTGGCCACGCATGATGAAGTCGAAATGGTGGTACTGTAAACACACAAAGATGTCGAATTCGTCTTCGTTCCCAGAGCTTTGTCTTGTTCGGTGCTTCCATTTTAATCGGCCCGGCAACTTTCTCCCGATTCCGGCAAAAAAAGACCGACATGTCGGTCTCTCCATACCAGCGAAAAAAGTTGCCGGAATTTCTACCGGGAAGCAAATTCCGGCAAAAAACTGCCGCGATTTTGCTCGTGTGAACCGGCCTTAATAGTGAGGTTGCGAGTTCGCGACACTCCCGGTGGCTGCCGTGCTGGGAGGGGTAGCGCTCTTCTGTAACCCTAGCAGGGCTATATGATCTGATGCGGTCTAGCTCGGGGATTAATCCATTCATCCATACACATATACCTTTATTTATATATATATCCATAAGACATCCAACTATCTTCCTGACATATATTTCATACAATGTTGTTGATAAATGGCACAAAATTTGGGATAACATGCGGCCATTCGGCGTGACTTCCAGCATGTCACTCCGTGCATACGACACCGGCACGACCCAGCCTGACCCTACACGACACGTCTCGACTGCAATGGTTTTCAGAGGCTAATAACTTTCTATTATGTAAGATAGAGAAGAACAGTCTTTCAGGAGGCAGTAGATACATTCGATAAATTTTGTTTTTAGCTACATATTTACTCATGAGACCAAAGAAACGCCTTGGAATCCCAGCTTTCAAAGGGAATGTAGCGAGGGCTTCAACTGACATGTCCCACTCTGAATTCGAATTAAGATTTCCTGCTGTAACTGTGTTTTCTTGCAGGAATTTGAACAATTAAATATCGGATATTATGCTCATAGTTTTACACAAACGTTTTCTCTATGTTTAGGGGGTGAAATCAGCAAGGGTAGCCTGAGTGTCCCATTTCTGAGTTTTATCATTCGCAAGAGCCGAAACCTCCAACACTGCCTGTGACCGTGTGACGCTATGGTACCGTATGTGTCGAGTGTCGGTGACCTGGTTGTCGCTAAAACTTGGTTGGTGGGTAACTGTGTTTGTTTATTTGTAATTCATCACGAGGCTGTGGTCTTCTGGGGCTTTCTTTCTCTTTCAAAATCAACTTAAAAGGTTAGATAATATTTCAGTCCATTATAGCTCGCATCTTGTGTATTGTTCTTGCGTTAATTGAGTATCTTTAGTGATAAGTGAGTGAGCATCTTGGAAGTGCTTTCCTTTCGGAATGTACACGTACTAGAACATTTCCCTAGAATGGTGCCGGTGTCAGGGTTGTGGTTATCTTTCTCGTATATTAACATAGTTGTGCTTTTTTGACAGTTGCATACCAGTTAGATACGCTAATATGTTCAGCCATATGTTTGGTACGATAAGTGTTTATGGGGCTCATGGCAGTGTAATTTAGCCCTCATTTTTCATATATTTTACTCAGTAGTTGCAGTGTAAGATAGAAGTACACAATATGCATAATATTACATTTAATATTCATAATTGCTTAAACATTTTCTGCACCTGCCTAGCCACGGAGAAGTGGGTGATGATAAGTGACTCTTCCGTGTAATAGGGATTTGTGATTGAAAATTTGTAAAATATTGTGTCCTTTCCCAGCCCTCATCATTTCCATCTTGTGATATTTCATATTTTAGTTATCACCAGACAGTTTTTTTTTTAATTTTAAGGAAGACCTCTTGTGGTAAAGAGGTAAATTAAAACAAAATCTAGCATCTTCACTTAAAAAATTCTGTCCTAATCTGTATTGCCACCTGATGTTGGATTAAATAAAATAAAAGATGTGCCATTAAGGTGAAGAGGCTAAAGAAATCATATATTAAGTGTGCACAGTTGGTATCACTTGTATGGTAATTATATGGTACTCATATTACCTGATCTAGATTTTCTTACTGTACTTTTGTCCCTTATTTCACTTAACTCGGTGGCAGAAAAAGACAGTGCTACAGCTCTGCATGCCCCTTGTAACACATCTTTATGGTTTTAATGTATTGTTACAGTCCAGCATTCAAGATGGAGGGATGGCAAGTTCATGCAGAAATACATGTACATAAAATGGGGCTATTCAATTCACCTGGGGTCATTAGACTTGATAAGGGATAGCTAATGAGACTCAGGTGGTCCAGACAGTGTAAATAGGGGTATATTTGACTTTTTCATGTGGTACTGTATTCTAAAATCACTAATTTATATTGTAAATGAAATTTAGGGATAGCCTGCTGAAGTAAAGTGAACCGTGATCAATTTTTCATTCCTGGTATTTAGATTTTTTTGAGCTGTCTTCACAACAATAAAGACAAAAGTAATTGTATTTTCCTCCACTGTCCCTTGGATATATAATAAAGTAAATGTCATTAATGTTTATCCACCTACCAAAGTAAGTTAGCTGCTTTCGATTATAAAATATTATGATTTTAGACTAATGGGGCAATTTGACTCGGCCCCCTGAGGCAGTTTGACTTGGCACTTTGGGGTACCGGTAATTTATGTGCTGCAACTTCATCTGGTACTATCTGGACAGTTGTAAACACTACATCGTGGATTTCAAGGATAATCTCCCAGGTATAGGCTGGGTACATGGCTTCCCTGAAGAGACAGAAAGCCCTGCTGTCCTCTAGGATATGCCAAAATATATTGAGGAAGCGGGCTGCTGTCTCTGAAAAGATTGTAGTGGCCTACTTTAAAAGGCTAGAAGAGAGTCTTAGTACCTCCTGCAAGCATCATTAACTCTGACGAAACCAGCATCTTGGATGATCCTAAGGGAAAGCTCCAGATATTCCAGCATGGTATAAAACATGCAAAGTTTATCATGAATATGACAGAGAGTTCATCATCCATCATATTCTCCATCACCACCAGTGGAAAGCACCTTAGTCCATATATTGTTTAAAGGCTGAATGCTTGCGGCAGTCATGGATTGAAGGAGGACCAGTCGACATACATAACCAAAATTCTTTTGGCTGGTTCAGTTCAAACTGAAGCAGGGGGAGCAGAGAGGCGGGTCTCCTGAAGGTACACAACCAAAGGACAATTCTGGGCAAGAACGTATCAAAAGAGTGACTCAAATGAAAAATTTGAATGTTTCACTGCAGGAAAGCCCACCAAGTCCAATTGCCCCTCATCAGGTATTGATAAACATTTTTGTTATTTTTCAAATGTGTCTTTTCCTTGTGTTTCCATGTTGAAATCCATTTTCACATATGAAGTTGAATCATTTGTGTTTCATTACCCATACAGTAAATCTTTTGAAGTGCTCTAAATGTTGCACTATAAACCTAAGTACAAGAAAATATGGCCAAATGTGAGTCGAATAGCCCCATCTTATGGTATGAGTACATAAATGAGTTAATGGTTGCACTACCATCCATCCTATTTCCAGCAAGGTGATGTTAAGCCAGTTGAGTCGGGCAGTCGTAAGAGGCCTGAACGGAACAGCTTGTGCATCATACCCAGTGATCTGTCATTGCCACAGTGCAGTACAGGCCACACCTCTGTCCCCAGCCCCACCTGCTGCACCCTACCACACCACCACCATGGCCAACACTGCTGCATTGCCAACAATTGCTGACAAGACCAGTGGCATTGAGAAGAGTGTATGGTAAGAAAATGAGAAATATTTACTTAGTTTGCAAGAGAGGTAAGTGTGTGTGTGTGTGTGTGTGTGTGCAGGTACGTGCGCATGCAAGCGTGCATGTGTCCAGCCCTGGGCATAGACTTGATGGCCCATTCTCAAAGGCTCAGCAGTCCTCCTACATGTTACACAACTTCATACGTCATTGTCACTTTAGCCCAAATACCTGTTGTCCATATGAATAAATGCTGGTGCTATCTCATTTAGAACTGGTGAAAGAACATTAGCAGGGGATATTTTGTGACATTGGTGGATCTTGTGAAAGATCAATAAACTCTGTTCAGATGAAGTTCAGATAATTAAGGTACTGTAATCTGTTCACAGCCCAAGTCTAGGATTGAACTTCCATTCTCTTGGACAGCAGATCACTTCACTGGCCACTTGATCACCACATACCCCTGCGTGTCATAAGCAGACAAGATTGTGAAAGCCAAGATAGGGAGAGATTATCATTGAGGTTGTGGCTTTTAAGTGTTTCCGAGTTATTTTCATGGGTAATTTGCCTTTAGTCAGTTAACTCTGATCTGACAAAGATCTCTAACTCTTTCAGCTTGGCTGATGGTCAGATGTAGTCAGATTGGAGGGCTGATTTGATTAATACTGTACTTTAATGACAGAGACTCAGTCTTATCTCGTAACTAAGACTAATTTCATGAAACCATGACTTACTGTTTTAGTTGTGAGAGTGACCTACATCTGTTAGATGAAAACATGCCAACAATTGTGTAGGTGTTGATATAAAAACTGACAAAGTTGCAAGAGTCAAGTGCAGTAACTTCTTTGTTTTACAAGTTCATGGCATGTGTGGTCAAGCATTTATACAATGACCGTAATTGTGACCCAAATTTTGATTGTGTATTCAAAGTACATCATAACACAGTTCCCCGCTCACTATTTTGCTTTGTTTTAGGGTGATATAGCATACGATTGTTGTGTTTAAATCTGAGGGTTGTTGGGGTTTCTCACTCACATCATGCCACTCGTGGAAAAGTGACTGGTTAGCCTCTTCTTAAATTTCAAGACTGTGTAGCATAGCCCTAGGCCACTACACTCCTGCTGAGGCAGTGTGGGGTGAGGCAATAGAGAATAGAGACATGACCCACCCATAATCGTAACAACTATGGTATTCTCTTCAGATGAGAGTGAGTCATAGGAGGCTGAGAGTCTTCATACTGTCATCATGAATTGGTTGACTCTAGTATTGTATTCTGTCTTAATTAATACCAGGCAGTTTTGTTTAGATAATAGTGTGTTACACGAGCCAGAGAGTGTTAATATTTGCACCATTGAATTCTCATGGATGGAACAATTCAAATATTCTATTCCAGCAAACTTTAGACAGTTTTATTAAGCTAGTTGTGAGTCATAGGAGCCTCAGTGTTAATGTCCATGGTTTCTCTTGGCAGGGTTGAGTTCATTCAGCTGGCATTGGAAGTGAAACCTCTAAATCTTGGCCAAGGTTTCCCAGATTTTGCTGCACCAGACACTGTGAGACAAGCACTGTCTGAAGCCACTCTTAGTGAAACCAATGTTCTCCTCAACCAGTATACACGTGGATTTGTAAGTATATTATTGTTCTCCTCAACCCCTATAGCCTACCTGTGGATATTTAAGTGTATTTTATTGACTCTGTTTCTTCATCATTATCTCAGATGCCTTGCTTCTTCTTAGGAACCCTCAATAGGATGGCTGTGAGAGAACTGTCTCCAGGGTGCTTTGTTCTTACACACCAATCTCACTCTCAAACATTCCCCTTCCTCTTCCTCCTCCTCCTCTCACCAGTTTACTGCCCTGCTCCCTTCCATACCACAGTCTGACTCTTCTAACATTACTCTCAGTCTCACTTTCAGATGCTTTCTTTGGCACTCTGTTTACCATTCAGTACTAATCCCCATGCTCTGGAAATGATTTTGCTGAGGGTCAGGCAGGCTTAGGTAGAATATTGTACCAAACTGTGACATAAAGTTTCTTCGGGTCATGAGTACTGTACATACCCTAAAACTGGGGGATCAGTGTCCCTGAAGACCAAGCAGGAATGGATAGAGTTTGGTATGACATCAAATTACAACATAATGTGGCATAGGGTAATCAGTACATGGCCCAAAACTGTGGGGAATGATGTCACTGAAGATCAGGCAGGAATGGGTAGAGTGTAGTATCTAATTGTGGCTTGTTGTTTGGTAGGGTCATCCCCGCCTGGTGGCTGCCTTGACAAAGCTGTACTCGAAGCTGGTGGAGCGTGAGATCAATCCGCTGACTGAAATGTTGGTCACTGCAGGAGCGTATGAGGCACTGTTTGCCACTATAATGGGTAATGCATTTTTTTTTTTTTTTTTTAACATACTGCAAATCTTTAAGTTGCTTTAATGGCTTTATTTTGCAATCAAGTCCATAGTAAGTTACAAAAAGACCACCTATTAAAGGTTGGTTTCTGCCTATAAAGTTTATTTTCTAGTTTCACCAAGTTTACAGTACCTGTACTATGAGAAACTTGTGCTACTTTGAAACACAACCATGAATATTCAGGCTAATGCCCAGAATTTTTTCAGTCAAAGAATTAAAAAGTGGTCTTTATTTTAATCAGAATTCCTAATAGTCTTAAGATTAAAATGTTATCGTGAGTGACTTAATTTCATTCAGACCATCACCAGATTTTTTTTTTTTCAACTTAGATAGGCTTTGCAATATGAGGGGGTTAATGAAGGCTATACCAAACCCATCCAGTTCAAAATGTCTCTCCATAGATGAAATAAACTGCTTGATGATAAGAAGAATAAAATGAGATATATCATCATACTGAAGGGGTTAAGCTGGATGAAAGTGTTGGTGATGTTCAGAAATATTTAACTCTTGTCACTTATCGGTAAATGGTTCAGTCTTGTGTCAACAGGTCTTGTGAATAAAGGAGATGAAGTGATTATCATAGAGCCATTCTTTGACTGCTATGTGCCTCAGGTCAAGTTGGCAGGAGGAACACCAGTATTTGTTCCACTCAGGCCTGTAAGTTCTCTCATATTGAATTTGTAGTACATTCACTGAAAACAGGAGTAAATATCTTCACTGAACTCTTGTACAGTGCAGTGTACGGTTGGTTTCTTTTCATCTGAGATAACCTGATCACTTGCACAGTCTGATTATTAAGTTATGGTTGCATGAAACTCAGTGAGTCCTGGTCATGCGGTAGGAATGAGCCTTTTTGGTTACTAGTAAAATCAACCGTCCATCTGAACTGAAAAGGGTTAGGGATCTTTGTCAGGTAAAAAGAAATACAGTATAGTACTGTAGTCCATTATATATCAACAATAATCCTTCGCTTTAAACCTTGTGTTGCCATGGGATTGTGTGGTGCAAAACCGCATCATCTCGTAATATAATACTGTTGTATTAATTTGTTAACTACTTTACACCAGTAACATATCAGTCACAGTATTCTGTTATTGCTACCAGCAGATGATTTTATTCAACCTTAGAAAGAATTGAATATAGTCTGGTTTTCATTATCCCCATCACTATTACACTATTTGAACTGTGTCCAGAGTTGAATCAATTTGTCTGGTGGTAGCAAGAATAAGATAAAGTCTGTCATTAGACTGAAGAGATTAATGAAATTCTATACTCGTATAGTATTCAAATATGCTAACTTATATTGTCTGTTTTATTCAGAGGAAAACAACTGGAGTGACTTCATCAGCAGACTGGGTTCTGGACCCCAATGAGTTGGCCAGTGCATTTAATGATCGGACAAAAGCAATTGTTGTCAACACACCGAACAACCCTCTGGGCAAAGTAAGTTCACCTTACCACAAAAAATAACACTGGTTGGTCAGTCAGCACTCAGAGTCTAGGATGTGTGTGGGCAGAATGGTAATTTAGTGAAGCAGATTTAGTGAGACATACTTTTGCTTGATGGAGAAATCCTTCCATCCATCCAGCTTCTAATCCAGTGTTGCCCCATGAGGATTGTAGGAGCCCGAGGCTAGACAAGTTGGTCCTGACATTTAAGAAGAGTGACCCGCCTCACTCATCCCTGAGTGGCATTACGTGAGCAGTAAACCCCAACTACCCCTTGGATATAAACTTACACTGGCTCAATCCAGTTGGAGCGCCCTAATTACCCACTAAACACCAGGCGCCAAAATTTGGTTATATGGTTACCATCCAGCGTAGTAAATGGTTTCTTGGTGTACAGGAAACCATTTGGCTTGTCACTCAGTGTAGTGTCACCCACAGGCAGAAGGAAGACGAAAGAATGAAAGAAAGAAAGAGAAGAAGGACTGTAAAGTCACCCGTAGGTAGAAGGACGAGAAAAGAATGAAGGAAAGAAAGATGGAAGAGGACGGAATGAAAGAAGGATGGAGGAGAGGAAAGGGCAGACACCCGAGAGCAACACTATGCTGGTGCATAGTTGCATACCTTTTCATATTCATCCATCACTGCTTGTATATCTTTGTAATTTTCTGCTTGCTTCATCATCGTGCAGACAAGTTAATAATGTTTTATGCTACCTTCTAATTCTGCTCCATTGACATTCTAGTGCATCATTATTTAACAACTGAAATATGTACAGTATAGGTGTCCTGCTGAATTTTTCTCTTGTGACTGGTGATACATGTTAGTAATTACTGTACGTTGTTCTTGTATCTTGAAGGTTGCTCTGAGTTTATGCACATTTTCTGTTTTTGCTGATGATGGTGTAGGTGTTCTCAGAAGAGGAGCTGATGATGATAGCAGGACTGTGCAAGAAACACAATGCTGTTGCTATAATGGATGAAGTTTATGAATGGTTGTTCTACACTGGCACAAAGCACGTTAGAATGGGTGAGTTATGTGTATAATAAAAGATACGCAAATCTCTCATTGATTGGAGATGGATTTACCCTGTGGAAGCCACAGGGGTAAAATAAAAAGCAGGATCAAGGTTGCCGTGAGCATCTTTATTAGTGCTACATTTTGGGATTTGTAAAGAGAAAATTTCTTTATCATGTTCATTGGTGGGAATGACATGGACCTGTTAGGGAAAAGTAAAAAATAAAATTAAGCTTCGGTCATTGAGCATGCTACCGTCAGGAATATTGGATCCTCCATTTTGCTCCTTTGTTTTTATTAGTAGTTCAGTGTTATTGATTCTTTTTACTTTTTCATTTGGTAATTTCCTTTTACAGGTATTGAAGTTTTAATCTGGCATTGAGTTACCAGTTAATTTTTTTGCTCATCTAGTATTGTCATTCTATTATTAGTATTTATTATTATGAAGGCCTTTAAAATATTTATGTATTTATTTTTCATTTTGAACTAAGATATTTTCTTGTGAGTTTTATCCTGATGAAGTACATGATATGTGCTGAAATGTTGCACCAGTATAGATTTTTGTGGCAACTCTGGTCCTGCTTGTGTTGAAATGTTTCACTAGTAAAGATATTTGTGGTAACTCTGATCCAGTTCTGTATCTATCTTACTGGTTTTATCTCAGCCTTAAATTAATACAATAGATGAGGAAATAATTGCAGATTAGCCATATGCAGCACTTTTCACTAGAACATGGTGCTAGTCACAAAGAGCCTCTTTGATGAGGATGTAGAGCTGTAGCATTGTCATATTCTTCCATGAGCTGTGGGAAAGAAATTGCATTAGAATGAAAATTTCCACCGTGTTTCTGGGAACACACTTGCTTTCATTCTCCAGTGCCCTTCACTTCTATCACCAGTTCACAACATTTTTCAATATTGCCATTGTCACATGCTCAGATGCCACAGTTTTTCTTTATGCTTCATGAAATACAGCTTCGTGTACCTCCAGTGTCATCTTATAATTTCTTTCATGAATTATGCAGAATAACTTGTCTTTCCTTATGCCCTGTTTCTCTTCCATATGAAAGCATTGCCTCAGTATCATGCCATCCATATCCCAATATATTTTTACATTCATTCGCAGTTGTCTGTTCAATCTATCTGTTGCCAGACACAACAATCCCGTAAGGGGTGGCCACAAACAAATCTCCTCCAAACAACTCAAATCATTAAAATAAATCAAATCGCAGTTGTGCTTCTTTCAAAAACATTTTTCTTTCTTCAGAGAAGTTATAAGTACTGTATGGAAATTATTTGCAGAACAGTGTAGATGTGTTCCTAAAAGTTACTGTGTTAAGTGGCAGTTGCTCTAAGTGAGGGCTTTGAACCAGCAAGAAAGACTATATTTTCATTTACTGTACTGTATTAAAAAATAATATTAATGACTGCAAATAAATATTAGTAGGTGTTTGTTATTTTAACTAACTATTACTGTAGGAATTAAGTTTTAGTCTTGTAGGTGCAATTTAAAGAAGGAAGTGATGTATTGTGATTATAATTAGAATTAATTTTACTGCACATCCTGACCACATAATAATGAGCAGTGACATGTTATGCAAAGAGTATCCATATGTTGATGGACATCTGTATAGTGAAAAACGCATTGTGTGAAAGCTTGTTAAGTGAGGAATTTTATTTGTCTTTGTTGGTGGCTAGGTGTCTTAATCCTGGAAGGGGTGGCTACAGACAAATCACTTCCATGTCATTCTGTCCTCTGCCTTCAAGCTGCTGTCTCCCGAGCTTATGCCCCTCTCACTTGTATACTGTACCTCTCCATCCCATCCTTTCATCTTATCCTCAGTTTCATCCTTAACCTCCCCTTCCTTCTACCTCAGTCATATACCCTCTCCTAGTTAGTCTCTCATTCTCCATGCTCTTCACATTGCCAAACTACTTCAAGGTACTTATAATGCTTGAAATATTAATGTTCACTTGTATCATAGCTACACTTCCTGGCATGTGGGAGAGAACTATCACCATTGGATCTGCTGGCAAGACATTCTCTGTGACTGGCTGGAAGATTGGCTGGGCATATGGACCAGCTTACCTCATGAAGGGCCCTCAGATCATCCACCAGCACTCTGTCTACACTTGTACCACTCCAATCCAGGTAAGTTATTTTACAGATTGTTTTGTGGATGTCTGTTAGCATCATGTTTTGAAAGTACAGTATATATATATGGTATATATAAGAGTAAAATGATGGTTGTTGAGGGAGAAAGTAACTCACTGTGATGTACTGGTGAATGGATATAAACTTCATTTTGTGGGAGAATTTAACTATCTTGGAACAGTAATGCAGAAGAAGGGTAAATGTTTAAAGGTAATGGAAAGTAGTATGGCTCTTGGAAGGAGGGCCTTGATACTAAACAGAGGTCTGAGTGTGGAGTCTATGAGAGAATTGCGTGAAGATGTGTAAGTGTCCACCCTAATATGCAGTTATGGGTGTGAAACTTAATATGGCATGGGAGCCAAAAGTCAGAAATAGGAACAGTAGAAAATGGAATGATTCTGTGGACAGGATACTAGATAATGTGATCTGAAAAAGACGTGTAGTAAAGAAATCTGTTTGTAATAGGGTAGAAGGTATGTGCTTAGGTGTTTTAGTCATATGGAGCGAGTGGATGTAGATAGGGTGGTGAAAAGAATACTTGTGGGTGAATTTAAAAGAGAGGGAAGGCATGGTAGGCCAAGAAGAAAATGGATATGTATGGTAAGTAGTGTGAGAAGGTGAGGTATATATGGAAGTTAATGAGGCTAGGGAACTGACAGATCAAGTTGGTTGGATGAATTATGTTGCTACAGAGGAGTTTGGCACCACTTTATATTTTTTTACGTGATAGTCAGTGGATTGACTGATGTGAAGTGTCTGTAAAGAAAAATACCAGTACCCCAAAAAGTATTGGTAGATGGTTAGGCATGTGAGGTGAGACCAGGATTCTGAAAGCTTGAATGATGGAATGATCCTGGCCCATTTCGTAGGCATACCATTGATAGTTCTGCTTTTATACTTTCGTTTTCATTGAGTCTGGATTCTGTATTACATTATCCTTATGTGGGGAAAAAGGTCTGGATGATGGTGAAATTTTGTCACTTTTTATTAGTAGTTTTTGGCTCACTAATTATTATTACAGTAATTTTATCATTTAGAATTAGGTTAGGTGATGGTGGAAGGCAGTGTTATATTGTACACAGGTGTTAAGAAAGACTGGCTTTTGTGCAGGCAAGTATTTCTCTTCAACAGTTCATTTCGCCCCTCACTCTACCATTCTGTTCCTTTCACCCTTTGTCTCTTCTCTAACCCCAAACTACATCACATGCTGCACATTTCCCCTTTGAATACCTTGTACCTCATCACTTTGCTCTAAGTTATAATGTACCTAGTTGCTTTTCCACATTCCTCTTATATTTCACTATTTTTCTCTCCTGCAACACTTGTAGTTTCTTTACAACACCTGCTTCCTCTGTTCTTCCTCTGCCTGTGTTCATCTATGTCTTTTGCATCTTTTTCTCAGACAGTAAGTGGTAACAGTCAAACCTATAGAGTATTACCTCTTTCATGGTGTAGGGGCCCAAGGCTAGACTACAGTAATCCAGTACATTTAAGTGTAGATGATTAGCCTACATCCCTTAATAGCTTTACATGATCATAAAAACTGTAGCTGCTTCATAGGGATTGAAGTACTGAACCTGTACAAGGATATCACTCCTACTTCATGCAAACTTGGGCATTCTAAACCAAACCATAAGGTGTCTGCAAAATTGCAGATTTTAATAACAGCCAATCTGTAGTACCGATTTTGGATCTTAAGTCCATAATGGGTCAGGTCAAGTTTACTCCCTCCTTTACATGGGCCACTCATTTACAGGAAGCTGTAGCAAAAGGCTTCGAAATTGAACTGGAGCGGTATGGAACTCCTGAGTGCTATTTCAAGTCTCTGCCAGCTGAGTTGGAGGTGAAGCGTGACAACATTGTTAAGATTCTTAGTGATGCTGGACTTAATCCTATAATTCCTGAAGGAGGCTACTTCATCCTGGCTGATGTTCGAGATATCAGTGAGTCTCATTTTCTTCTGAATTATCATGTAATGATGACTATTCTTTTGTTGTAGTAGCAAAATTCTTACCTACACATACACACCAGCTTTTGTCCACTATATTGTGAGAACATTGAGTTTTTATCTGAATGTACCTCACATTTACCTTGCCATATTGCAGTTTTGCATGGTATCTGCTTACATTCGACCCATACACTTACCTGGAAGGAATTGATACCAAGGGTTTCATGCCAAACGAAAATCTTGGGGGCGGGGTAGCACAGCGGTAGCGCGCTGGACTCGTAATCGGGGGATTGCGAGTTCGAGCCTCGCCCGGGCTGCCGTGCTGGGAGTGGTAGCTCGCTCCTGTAACCCTAGCGGGGCTATATAGTCCAATACAGGGCTTAGCTCGGGGGAACTCCATTTCTCCCATTTTCTCCCAAACGAAAATCTGGTTTTGGTAGTTTGAAGCTTTTCTAGGTTGCACTTGTAACAAAACCATTGTGAACCGTTCGTCATGCAGTCTACTAAAGCTTCAAACTTTGAACAAAACAACAGGTGTTTGTTTGACCTGAAATTGTGGCTGTGACTTTCCTTCTGACAAGGATAGGACCAGAGGGTGAACAAAAACTTAAGGCTTACCAGTGTACTTGTAAGACTGTTTGGCAGTGAATGCATAGTCAGAGATTTTAATTCTCGTGCAGCCTATTTTCCACAGTTTGGTGACAAAGTAAGACAGTACTGTACTATGGTTCCAGATCCTTTCCATACCACCTTTTTTGTGACAAGTACCATTATTCTGGAGTTAATCTTCTGCCATAACTCTGCATTCACGATGGTGAGATGCCAGTTTTATACCTAGTTAAAGTGAACTGAGTAAAGCGATAGCTAAGAAGCAGCCACACAATTTCCTGCTGTATTTGGTAACTGTATGTAAGAAGGTTAGAGGTATGGGAGGAGGAGGAGGAGGAGAGGAGTTGATTATCCCTACCTGTTCCCCCTTTGTTTTGCTTCCTGTTTCACACACAGATGCCAGATAAGAAAGTGTTTTCCTGCTGCTTAGCTATCACCGGTCTTTGTTAAATTTAACTTGATCTAAAATTACCTTATTTGATTTGAATGGTGACGAGATTAGCTCTGGAAAGTGATGCTGATCACAAAGAGTTGTTATGAAAAAGTTGTACAGTATTAGTCATTCATTCATTCATTAATTTATTCATTCATTCATTCATTCATTCATTCATCCATCATCTAATGCACTCTTGCCTCATGAGGAGCATAATAGCTCAGGGCTAGGCAAGTTGGTCCAGACATTTAAGATGAGAGTGACCAGCCTCATTCATCCCTGAGTGGCATTGCATGAGCGTAAACCCCAGCCATCCTGTAGATATAAACCTACACAGACTCAATCCAGTTGGAGTGCCTTAATTGCCCACTAATCCACCAGTTGCCATAATTTGGTTATATGGTTACCACCCAGCATAGTAAATGGTTTCCTAGTGTACAGGAAACCATTAGACTTGTCACTCAGTGTAGAGTCACCCGTAGACAGAAGGAAGACGAAAGAATGAAGGAAAGACAGAAGAAGAAGGATGGAAAGAAGGAAAAGAGGAAAGGGCAAGTACCCGAGAGCAGCACTACAGCAAGTGAGTGGATGTTGAGTGCCCCCACCAACCACACATAGAGTTGTACTGTCTTAATCTACCACTGAGGTGTGGGAAATAAAGCTGTGAAAAGACAACAGTCTTTACCAAGTTAAAGTGGGCAGACTATAGTTTCACATTTAGAGATTTGAATTTATGAGCAGTGTCTAATACAAAACATTCCCTAAGTACAGTATGCAACTGACACAAGCTAGCATATATAATTTTTATGTCTACAGATATATTAACATTACCCTGGACTATTCAGCCAACTATACAGTGTGGTTCATTTACAGCTGACAAGATTGACATAGGTGGTGACCCTAATGAGAGGAAAGACTTTCGGTTTGTTAAGTGGCTGTCTCGCAACCGCAAACTGCAGGGCATCCCTCCATCAGCATTCTATTCCCCAGAACATGGTGATATAGGAGAGAATTACATTCGCTTCTGCTTCATTAAGGTGAGTTTTTGTTTTGGCAAAGTACCAGAAGCTTTTCTTCCATTTTGTTATCGTGCTGTTTTGAACAAAAGTTTGCTGACAAAACCCTGCCAGCATTGTGTCCTGTCTTCCATTTCTCATTCTGCCCTGAATATCAGGCAGCAAACTTTGGATTTCATTGTACAAAAACCTTTGTTTTCAAAAGGAACTTTTGAAGTATACCCAGTAAGTGGCTAGCTCAACCAGGCTGTGTACAAAATTAATCTGAGATAATGGATTGACACAATCTTTAGTTTATGCTGCTATTGTAAATTATTTCTGTACAGTAATACAATAATGTTCAGATTAATGTGTAGTTCTTTTCTTCAGGAGGATAAAAATCTAGAGAAGGCTGGAGAGATCCTGAGGGCACTCAAGAAGGATCTGGATGAAGGCAGAGTGTAATGGATAATAATGAACAATATCATGAGTAATACTAATTAATTATGTTATAGGACTTTGCTATATTAATTTTGCATGCACTATGTTGAAATACATAGTCACTTAAGTGTTTGAGTCACAGTGATTTCTAAAATTCAATAGAATTTTTAAAATTAAAGATTGTTTTAGCAAATCATATTTTTTAACAGGAGGAAATACAAGCATAGGGCACATCTGCACAAAATGGAAACATTATCAGTAACATGAATTGTGGAAGGTGTTGTTACCAAAGTTAAGTGTCAGGTCCACACCAAGGAAACAATGATAGACCATTTTGTAAACATTACTTTAGTGTTGGTTACACAAATCATGTTGGCCATCACAGGTGGGTTGGAAACACTATTGTAAACAGTTTTGATTGCAGCAACTAATGCCAGCTGTAGCCAACACTGCTGGTAACTGCCATTTCTGTCTGCACTAGACAGATAACTGGTAAACAGTCTTCTGTTTTGTATAGTGATGCATGCAGTACACACATGAGTGGCAAACAGTTTTATATTTTGCACAATGTGTCACTTGACACTGAACTCAGTAATTTTGCGACTGTATCAAAATATTGTTAACAACATTGTACACTGCACATCAACAACAACACTGGCGCAGGATCCACAACAGTTACTCACATCAACATCCCACACTAGGTGATGGCAGCACTGTCACCAGTCGTATTACCCACAGCATTGCTGTGTTGTGGACGTGCTCATATGCTTTTGCAAATTATGTTGTGCACTTGGCTTTGGGTCCAGCAAACATGGTGTTCTTGAGATTAAACACTTCAGTCTGGTGGTATAATTTTTGTTTTACTCCATTTCATATTATAGAGCTTTTGGGAAATTGAATTGTAGGGGTGAGTTACAGCACAGCAGCTTCTGTAACCCCATCTGAATGCAAAGTCTTCCCTGAGCTGAATAAAATATTCAGGGAGTAGCAAGAACAAAATGAATAAGATGTCAATGTCTTGGTGAGATTAAATACTTAGCTTGGTTGCATTGTTGCCGTGTTTTAGAGCTTTATTATACAGAAATTAAACAACTGTTATACTGTACTTTATTTACCTGTTTTACTGTGTATGTTATCATGTGAGAATTTTATTGGTGAATGGTATTCATTGAGAAAGACATATATGTTTAGTGAAAAAATAAAAGACAGCAACAAACCAGTATATCATCCTGTATGATATATGTACTGTACACTATATTGCAGCTGACAGGAAACTGATATCTTAAACCTTTCAGGTAGTTGTCCTAGATTTTGTTTTGACTAATGCCAGATAATTTGTTTCTGTTTAAGAGAGGCCCATGGCAGTGAAGGGGTAGAAATGATCTCCATTATATGTTTGTTCCTTACCTGACAGATCTCAGTATTACTAATGTGATAATAATATAAAGTGGTGGGTGGGGGGTGCTCACCATCCACCCACTTAGTGTAGTGCTGCTCTCAGGTGACTGCCCTTTCCTCTCTGCCTTACCTTCTTTGCTTCCTTCCTCTACTGTTGTTCTTTCCTTCCTTCCTTCCTCTTCTGTCTTTCTTTCCTTCATTCTTTCCTCTTCCTTCTGTTCGTGGGTGACTTTACACTGAGGGACGAGCCAAATGGTTTCCAGTACACCAGGAAACCATTTACTATGCTGGATGGTAATCATATAACCAGACTATGACGTCTGGTAGTTTACTGGATAATTAAGGTGCTCCAATCGGATTGAGCCTGTGTAGGTTTATATCCAAGGGGTGATTGGGGTTTATTGTTCATGTAATGCCACTCAGGGATGAGTGAGGCTGGTTACTCTCATCTTAAATGTCAGGACCAACTTTCCTAGCCCAGGGCTCCTATGCTGTGCATGGGGCAACACAGGATTGGATGATGATGATGATGATTACAGCATAAAGCTGCTTGGAAAGTACTACTGCAAAATACATTGTACAAAAGTTACTGTACCTCCATTGTAGTGCAGTCTTTCACATTACAATACACTTACTCACTTCATGCACTTCACTCTCACAGCACAGATAATTCTTCGGCAAAAGATCCTTGGGGGTGCCCGGCTGAAGTGGCTAGTTTCCAGCAGCCTGCTAGGTTCACATCTAGATGAGTTAGGCACAAGAATGACAACAGAAACTTCTTGCATAGCCTAAATTTTTTACCAGACACAGAAGGTTAGTAAAACTGATTATTTTGAGACAGTAACAGGAACTATCCCACATTCATTATACGGTATCTGTTTTTGAAACCATTTAATATGTTGGCTGGTGACCACATAACTAACATATGTAGTTGATCACCCACCCTAAATATCTGGACTGAGTAGCCTAGCCTCAAAACCTGATTGAGCACTAAAGGACGAAGCAGTATATAGTAGACCTGACATCCCAACACCAACTTGAGACCACATCCTTACATTAACAAGCCTTAGGAAATGAAGTGGCCTGATTTTTATTTTTATTTATTTATTTATTTTATTTTTTTCAGAAAATTTAAAATGTCTTATTAAATGGGAACAGCCAATTCTTTATTACCTCCTGCAGGCTCAAGAAGGTCCTGGCATGGTAGGGGTGGAAGGCAGGCTTCCATATTTCTTACTGATATGTGGGGTGGCAGGGATCCAGAAATAGGAACAGTATAATACATAAGAATTATCAGTGGAGTACTAGGTAAAGTGTGGCACATGTCCCTTTACTTATCATCAGTCTTCAAAATTCTTTTCTCTCAGATCCCACAGTCCACAGAGTACTATGCTGCATTTCACTCGTCGAAGAGTCCACTCTGTTGACTGCCAAGTTAAAAAGGATGGAACACAGTCAGATGTATGTAAGGATGGCATTACAAAATAGTCAAAATAAGGGTTATGAAAAGAGAGGTAAAGCTGGTAATCAGTAGTGAAGGGTGGTGAATTTCAAATCTAATGTATTCAGATGCTTGGCAGTAGTGAACAGGGAATGTGCTAGTTACAGAAATTCAGAGTTTTGTAAATTTCAATAACTGCAGCTTAAGTGTAGGGTGATGATTTTTGAGAGAGGAGTATCACAGTGTGATGTGCTGATGAGTGGAGAGAAACTGATGGCTGCATTATTGAAACAATGCACAAGTGTAAGCAAGACAGTATTTTTTGCCGCGATGCATTTTTTTCCCCAAGGCATTCTCGGATGCTCCTGGTTGCCAGAAAATTATTTATTAGAACCACTTCCTCCTCCATCCTGGAGAAATACTGGATCCAGCCCACTCTGTGGAGTAGGGAAACTCCTCATTCAGTACCATAATACCAGATCTGAATGTGATATCCTCAGCATATCACAAGATGATGGCTCTCACTTGGTGTTATAGATGGACCGCTGCCTCTCAGGAACTGGCATCCTAGCTTATGTCCAGATTCTGGTAGATTAAAGAAAAAAAAATATTGTGGGATAATAGCAGGTTGGACGAGTGCGAGTTTTTTGATGAGCAGTAAGTATATACAGTATGTTCGTGTGCTATGAAAACAAGCACTACTGGTCCTCTGGGAACATACCATTAGTCTACACCCAAAGGCGCGCGCACTCACGCACACACACACACACACACACACACACACACACACACACTACACCGCTCGCTGGTGCAGTGGTAACGTTCTCGCTTGCCGTCTGGTAGACAGGAGTTCGCGCCTCGCTCAGGTTGTGAAAAGTTTCACTGACGAAGTGGGTGGTTACTGTCCCCTTTGAGCAAGGGGACGGGTGTGTGCGTGTGTGAAGGTCACAGCCTTGCCCTTAGATAGGACTATATGAGCTCTCAGCTCCCTTCCGGGAGGGTAAAAGCTGACGATCACGACCATCAGGTGATCCTGACCGACCCGGTGAATTACACACACACACACACACACACACACACATTGCTGTATTATCTATCGCTCATGAGTAGTTAAGACAGGCAGTTAATAAATCCATCCATCATCCATCCCTGTCTTGTCCCATCAGGAGTGTAGGGGCCCGGGGTTAGGCAACAGAAACTAGAGTCCAGACACTGACAGCAACACATGAGGGATGAGGAAGGGGATCTTATTTGGTACAAAACTCGCCTGCCTTTACCGCTTTAGACAGGCGATATTTGCTGATCATTATTAAATACCGCTCCTCTGTCATAAAACATGCATGTAACCTTGATATGTGCTTGCTTCCTGAATTCGGTCTGTTCATCTGTATCAGTCACCTGTGTGTGGCTATTTATCGATATCTATATCTGTCTCCGTCTGTCTGTCTACTCATATCTGTCTGTCTGTTTCCATCTTTATCTTAACTATGTGTATCTGTCTGTATATCTATCTTATCTATCAGTCTATACATCTACCTCTGTCTATATCTCTGTATCTATGCATGTCAGTATCTGTCTGTCCGTCCGTCTGTCCATATATATATATCAGTCTGTCCGTCAATCAACCTGTTTCTTTATCTCTCCTTCTGTCTAACATTTCCCGACGCCGCATCCTGTAAGGGGTGTGACCACGATAAATTACCTCCAGGTGTATTTTTCCCTCATTAGTAATAATACCATCTGCCCACGACAAACGAACCATCCTCTCGCACACATCGAGTCCATATATACTGTCCGTGTCCGTATATGGGGAGAAAGGGACGAAATAAAGAGCGGCACATGAGAGAGAGAGAGAGAGAGAGAGAGAGAGAGAGGATGGCTATAGTGAAAGAATTAAGTCAGAGAGAGAGAGAAGCTTAAAAAAAAAAGTTACCTGTAAAGCATATGCTGGTAGTAGCGGTTTGCAATAAGAATAATTTCTCTGAACAGCATCCAAGGCCAATAGTTAAAATTTTATTGCTTAGGGCCGGATTATTATTTTAGTATTTTTTTTCCTTCGTAAGAGGGAAACCCGTGGTAGGCAAAGGTTTACCCAAGGCCGATTTTATTATCTGATGTAAATAGCATTAGACATCAATGCATTAGACATCGCTTTTTCTTTTCTTTTTTATGAATTCCTTTGAGCTTAAGTTGTGCAGGCTGGGTTACATTTGTCTCCACTCACACAGCTACGGAAAACTTCAAAATCAAACTGGAGTTAAATTGAACAAATGATGAAATAAAAACTGTCTTAGTGTCCGCTATAACAGTGAACTCATGGTCGTCTTTTATGAATTGGTTAGAATCGTTTATAAATACTACCACAGCTCTTTATTGGTAGTAACTTAAAATTTGAGGTGCCTCTTTATTGGTAGTAACTTAACATTTGAGGTTGTGCCTGAATGCATTTTTTTTTTATAGATAGTTAAACGGTGCAGGATTCAAAGGTATGTGGGCATAAAATGTTGCTCATATAAGGAATACATAAGGTGATCATGAAAGCCGTTATTGCTCAATTTCCTTCAAAGGGTGTTTGATCCTTTTGGTGCCTGTGCCCTAGATGGCATCATTGTGAGGCAACCCAGGCACTGGTGATGGCGGTGTCGGTGTGGAAGGGGAGTGCAATAGTACGATGGTAAGGTGATATGGTGCTGATGATGTGGTGTGGTTTAGTGTGGTGTGACAATGGTCTGATGTGGTGTGATTGTGGTGGTGTAGGTGTGAACCAACACCCGGTGTTGGAACCTGCCCCACCAGTTCGCCTGACCCATGACCCAGGATGTCGAGGTCAAGCTCGGTGTAGATATGAAAGTGGCCGTGTGAGGGACGCCCACAGCACGGGGGGAGGAGGGGCAGGAGGAGGCCAGAAAGAGAAGAAGGTGTAAGAGGGAGCCAAGAAGAGAAGAAGGGGACGGGAGGGGCCATATCTGGTGTTGTGGCCCCAGGCTCATCTGAATGCGAACCCGGTGGAGTGCCGGCTGAAAATGCCCTTCCGAGATCCGCCATCCTTTCGGGGGATTAGGGAGGGAGCTGAGGGTCGTTTTGTATGGCCGGACAGCAGAATCGCTCTGCCACATAAATGCCACCACGTGAAGGCCTCCCACTCAAGAGTCCCCATACCGTTCTAAAATCCCTTTACAGCATGAGCATTACGTGTCACCCCCTTCCCTCCCCTCCCCTCAACCAATACTCCCCACCCCCACACTTCTAGCCCACAACCAGTTTCATCATTGCCCTGTTTCAGTTTCAGAAGAGCAGGAGGTCACTGTATCAAGCTCTCATTACTCCCTTGAATTCAGCTGACGTCAGTTTAGGTTATTCTTGTTGCTGCCAGACGATTTTAAGTTAGGAGAAAGCAGGGGCAGAGATCTGGGGGCTAGGTTCATTTTCTTTGCGGGGGCCCCCAGGGGGGCTAGGTTCTTTACGGGGCCCCCCCTCCTGGAGAGGGGCCCCCGCAAAGAACCTAGGCCCCCTCATTCTCAAAACTTATCTAATATCTCAGCCGGGATTGTCGGGATGATAAATATATATATATATATATATATATATATATATATATATATATATATATATATATATATATATATATATATATATATTAGCTTATAATTTTTTAGGACTTTTGGGGGCCCGGGGGGCAGTTTCAAACAGGCCCCCCGCCTCCCTCAGGTACGCCACTGGGAGAAAGGCTCTCGTACTGAGGGGGTTGGCTATTTTTTTTTTTTTTCCTACCCCCTCCAGTTCGAAAAGTCTCTTAAGCCGAGTAGAATCGTTAGAGATGACAAGAGAAAAAAAAAAATCAGCGGGTTAAAGGGGCGGATCCAGCATTTATTAAGGGAGTTGGGGGGTTCTAAAATCTTGCCACATCTGCCCAACAAATCCTTTAAAATCATATGCCACAAACGTTCATAAACAGGATCAAATTCATACCACAAGGAATTCTCAAACGTATTGCTTGTGTCAGTATTTAGAAGATCTGGCAAGAGAGAGGGAGAGGGAGAGACCCTCCTTCCTGGATCCGCCACTGTAATAAGGATCCATTCGTTATGGTTTTTAGGTATAGATAACAGTAAGGCTAATGGAGCTTAATTATGATGGGAAGAACACACACACACACACACACACACACACACACACACACACGTCTGGGAAACTTAACGCAAATTGCAAAAAACTCGGGTGCTTCACTGACCAAAAAAAAAGTTAGATACTAGAGGAACAGGCGTCAGGTCCAGGAAGGCTTGCATTGTGTGGCGAGGCTCCTGCTGCAGTCCACCATCCTCTTTCTGGGGGATAGGAAGGGAGATGACGGATGTTTGCCTAACCGAACAGTGGACCCTCCTTGTCATATCGGTGCCACCACGTGAAGGCGTCCCTCTCCGGTATAGGCCCTCGGGATGTTATGTGAAGGACAGTTGCGGTTCGACAGGTTCCGTATCTGTCAAGGATATAAAAACCTGTCTGCAGGATAAGTAAGTCTATATATTATCAGAAATACCTTTTACGTTTTATTTTTTATTTTATTGCCCCTTCACTCTGATAACCTACTTTTTAGTGTATTGCTGCATCCAAACGACTTTTTTTTTCTTTTTGTCAGCGAAGGGGAGAATTCTCGAATTGGAAAGGCGGGGGGGTTAGATACAGCCTTCATATTATGATCGGAAATGCTTTGTTTTACCCCTTCACACTGGTAACATATTTTTTTAGTCAGTTGCTACCTCCAGACGACTTTTTTCAAGCGGAATGGGTCAGATCCAGCCTTCACTACCCCATTCAGCACTAAAGCAGTCCCCTAAAATCGATTCAAGTAGTCTATAGCAAAAATATAACAAAGACGTCATCGGATTGAAGGAGAAAGAGAGAGAGAGAGAGAGAGAGAGAGAGAGTCGGACAGCACCGTTACACAGACGTCAGAGGACTGGTGAGAACAAGTCTTTAGTGACATAAAATGCAAAACCTTATAAAGATAATTCCCCACTGTGCATCTTGTCACAGTTTCTTCACAGTGCCTACACGGATTAATGTATACGCCTGTGCAGTATTAACATTTGACACAGTACCCCTTCCTTAGTGTGCATCTTATCACGGTTTCTTTTAATACCTGACTGCATCTTATCACGATTTCAATGTTAATTCCTTACGGTGCATCTCATCACTGTTTCTTTTAATTCCTTACTGTGCATCTTATCATACTTTCATCCCATGTCTTCCCTCATACTCTTTTCTCCTGCTCTCTCTCTTACTTTATAATTTGTCTTCTCTCTCACTCTCATCTCTTGTCTTTCCTCTTACTTTCCTCTCACGTCTTTCCTCTTACTTTCATCTCTTGTCTTCCCACAAACTCTTATCTCTTGCCTTCCCTCATACTCACATCTCTTGTCTTCCCTCTTACTTTCATCTCTTCTCTTCCTCATACTTTCAGCTCTCGTCTTCCCTCATACGTTCATCTCATGTCTTCCCTCTTACTTTTGTCCTCCCTCTTATTCTCATCTCCTTCCTTCACTCTTACTTTAACCTTTAGCCATCTCTCTTATCCTCCTCTCTTGTCTACCGTCTGACTCTCATGAACGAAGATTTTTAACCGAGCCATAGACCGCTTTACCCCTTCAGTCCGTTGGTGTATCATTAATTTTATACTTTTTCTCTTCCCACGATTATCTTGGCGAAGGAGAGACTTTTTCTTTTTAATTAACACCTTCACGACTGGAGATCAAACTTAAGCAGCATAAAGTCGTTCAGCGTTAGCCAGGTTAATTCAAAAATGACCACACCATACTAAACGGGTTAACAGCATCTGTAAGTGGAGATTTTAGTTCCTTTTATACGTATCTCCCGCAGCTCAGTGGCAGAATAAGACTTTACTCTGCATCCATTCCATAGCACTTCTTCGTGGCTAGCATGATACTCTAATGTTCTTCTCTTGTTACAGCTAATTATTCAAGATGGAGGGAGAGCAGTTTTACGATTAGTTAAAGGGAACAGAGTATAAATTTCCCGTGCTGAGCATTATATCAACTCCTCACTTGTATTGCAGGTCCTGGGAACGTGGATCATCCTGTAATATACGGGAGGAGGGGATCTCAACAGAGGAGGGAGGTTGGTAGTGTTGAAGTGAACAAAAAAGGCCACATAACAGGCAAGCAGGGGACCAAGGACGCCAGGTAGGGAGGGAAGGAACAAGGAGCAAGGTTTCCACAGGCTCGCTGGATAGGAAGTGCTGCACCTACAATACGGAGGTGGATCCAGCATTTGGTATAAGGTGGGTCTCAGATGATGTAGCGCTGCCTTTAGGTGATTGCGTTGAATGATAAGCCAGATGGATTGTTGTTGCTCGGGAAAGAATTTATTACGTTGGGTAGTAAACATATAACCAGATGAACGCCTGATGGTCCAGTGGGTTTTGGTGCTCAGAGAGAATGTGACCTCATAAGGGTTTACATCTGTGGGGTGGTTAGGGACTGTACATTTAACACCTATCAGCAGAGAGCAGTTATTCATTCACCTTAATTGTTAGTACTAAATTTCTAGCACCAGGACCCTACACGCCTGATGGGATAATGAAGGACTGGATGGTAGGGTGAGAGACTACGAAGGCTTATCAGTACGATCAGATGTATACAATAAGGGACTGGAATATATGAATTACCTTTTCGTTTCAGTAATCTTTCCCTGAATGGCATAGCTAGTTTTAAAAAAAAGTGGGGGGTAGATCCAAACCCCCTAAACCCTCTTTGGATCCGCCACATAAACATCATCTCTTTAGGTTCAGTCAGTGGAAATGAGGACCGTTAGAAGAGAGATAAATCATGGCTGCTTGCTTGGTCAGTCCGTAGGTGACACAAGAATAACCTTTGTCATTTAGGCCACAAAGTTACGTCATGGCGTCTCATTGTTATCAACAGGTGGAAACTGTAACAGGGTCGTCCAGTAGCAGATTACTAATGATCTTGCTGCTCCGTTGCGTTAATGGACAGTAGGAGACAAAAGTTCACATACTATTCCGTTGCGTCTGCTTCTCACTTTAGGGATGTCCATCATTTTCTTCTCTGACGTATTCTGTCTAAGAGAATTAGTTATGGGTAGCAGAACATACTGAATCTCTGTCTAATAATTCACTGTACTCCTTTCAACTTACCCTGATCCGGATTTTCGCCCTTTTGTACTGTATTTCATGTGGCTAAGTGTCAGAAAAAGACAGTGTTGCGGCTCTACATCCTTTTCATAGCGTTTCTTCCTGACTAGCATCATATTCTAACGTTAATCTGTTGTTACAACCCATCATTCATGATAAATAAATATCAAGTTTAGGCCAGAGTAACGTGAAAAGAGTATAATTATGTTTCACACTTCAGTCATGTCCCTCGCTTTCTTTGCTAACGCATCATATCAGTAGAAAATATCTGCGGGTAGAGAAACATACTATACCTCTTTCTTCTGCGTCTACTTCACAATTAGGGCATATTCGTCACTTCCCTCCCTGACGCATGTTATTACAGAGAATCATCTGTGGGCGGAGAATCATACTAAGTCACTGTCTAATATTCCATTGCGTCTGCTTCACATTTGTGGCTATGTCCGTCACTTTCCTCCTTACTAACGCACAGTATCATATCGACGAGAAGCACCATCCATAGGCAGAGAAACATACCTAGCGTCTTTCAGCTTAGGAATATTAGCCAGCAGGCGAGAGTTATAGACTCATCATCCATAGGTAGGGAAACGTGCCAAGCCTCTCTCAGCTTAGGAATATTAGCCAGAAAAGGAGAGTTAGAATCTTCATGTATGGGCAGGGAAACATACCAAGACTCTCTTAGATTAGGAATATGACATACCAAGCGTCTTTCAGCTTAGGAATACTAGTGAACAGAGGAGAGTTATAGAATCGTCATGTATGGTTAGGGAAACATATCAAACCTCTTTAAGCCTAGGAATTCAGCAAACAGAGGAAAGTGATAAACCAAGAAGGTGCAAATGTAGTCAAACTTTTGTCCCCTCCTGTACGTACCTGCCGTCCATTACTAACATAGCGGTTACGAAGCAGGTTTTATATTTATCAAGAATCTTAAGCAATTTCCTAGGTAATGAAGTCTCTATAGTCGTCAAGTATCAAGAATAATTTTGTTTGGTTCTTTCTTTGTTTTGGCAGTCGCTCTAGTGGGGCTGTGAAGTGTATGACAGCTGTATGAGTGAGGATAAAAGCATGAACAAGGAATTCTATATACACCGTAAGTTTAGGTGACTCTGTCAGTAAATCTCCAGTTGATAATATCATTACTCATTTTATTTGCATGTTTTATTCACTTTTTCAATCATTCTAGTTTGGTTTTGCAATTTTTGGTAGCTGTATGAGTGAAGATACAAGCATAAACAATTGGTCTTATACACAGGTTGATTTCAGGAGAATTTATAATTGATTTCAGGAGAGTTTATGAATACTGGAGGCTCTCAAGTTCTCATGGCCACTTCCCTGCCGCGAAAGTTCAGAGTTGATGGTGGGCGTGATGCGGGAGTCTGGTGCCAGTGTGCGGGAGTCAGCGGTGCTGGGCGGACGTGGCCAGGCTCTGCTCAACGTCACCACACCACACTCTCACCCTCGCACACTCCATTCACGTCATCTTCCCCTCATACCATCAACACACCAGGTCAGTTGAATCCCTGTTCCAGCAGTTCTTTGTTTTAATTATGACATTTAACCCTTTGGCTGCGGTATAAGTATCCTTCTCCTGAATGATAACGGCCGCCCGTAGTTATAAGGAAATAAGTTCTTTATTTTCGTCCAAAACATTAGTGTGATAATTTTATTAATTTTCGGTGCCCATGGTTGTTTTTTAGCATTGTAAAATTGTCTCCTGTTAGGCGAAAAAATTAGTAGTAGTTAGTTCTCTGCCAGAAATTTGGTTAATGATAGTAAAAAAAAAAAAAAAAAAAAGCTTTTCCTGCGAGGCGTTTGTCCTGATGGGGACGACCACTTGCGACGGCGTGCCCGCTCGCAGGAGAACGAAAGCGACCAATACAACCCCTCAGAGGACATCAGTCTTCTCTTCTTTCTTATACACACACACACACACACACACACACACACACACACACACACACACACACACACACACACACACACACACACACCGACTAATGTACTTGCAAAACTCTACTCACCCTGCCACCCATACTTCACTTCGGTGCTCAGTCACGAGAACACAGAAGTATCTAAATCACCCCCTCATAGGACATCAGTCTGGACCAAACTCGGAATGTCAGCTGTTGAGTCCGTAATAATGTGTAGTGCAAGGTTTTGTTATTAAGTTAGGAAAAAAAATAAGTTTGTCCGTCACTTTCTGTCTCAGACGCATCATATCAAAGAGAACCAGCTATGGGCAGAGAAACATATCGAGCTTCTCTCAGCGTAGGAACAGTAGCTACCAGAGGAAAGAGAGGGGAAGATGGAATATTAGGCGAATTTTTGCACGAGACTGTTCAAGATGCAGATTTCTGTGGTTGCCCCGTAAACTGAATGTTGTTTGACCATATGGAGAAGTATGAAGGGTGAGAGACTGACTAGGAGAGTTTATGAGAGTGGAGAGGCCGAAATAGGTAAACCAACGAAGAGTAAGATGAAGAGAGGATGTGGGGAGTAAGATAGAATGAGCTCTCACACGGTAAATAGATAGATAGATAGATAGATAGAGAGAGAGAGAGAGAGAGAGAGAGAGAGAGATGTGGATGGAAGAGAGTGAGAGTGGTGGTGACGTGGTGTGGAAGTAGGTTAAGGCCGTGACTCCCTCTCGCTGCTGGCTTGCCCCTCTCTCTCTCTCTCTCTCTCTCTCTCTCTCTCTCTCTCTCTCTCTCTCTCGTGTGTGTGTGTGTGTGTGTGTGTGTGTGTGTGTGTGTGTGTGTGTGTGTGTGTGTGTGTGTGTGTGTGTGTGATCCCATGTTTTTCGTTAAATAATTTTTCTACTCGTGCTGACCAGTGTCCTAAGGGTCAGAACAGAAAATAGACATGTAACAATGACCTTTTTTCCGCGTCGTCTACTTACAGTGTTTGTTCTTGTTATTTTGTTCTTGTTACCATTAGAGGTCCATGAGAGTGAAGATTAGGAACATTCTCCATGGCCGCCTGTAGGATCTTTCACTAGAGACCTTAATGCTGCCTAACATGTGATCCTCCGTCCATTGTGCAGGTCGTCAGTGGGGGATTATTCCAGTTTGCGGAATTATAAATGTGTTTCGCGTTTTACCCTCACTTGCAGAAGTCAGTTGAGGTTCACTTTAGAAAACGCGCCCTTGAGAACGTTTCGTCACCCAGAAATTGTGTAATTATTGAAGGTTCTTGGTGGTCTAGTGTTCGGAACGCACCACTCGAAGTGACGGTCTTGTCTTCGCATGGTTCAGTGCACTAGAGGTGAATGGAAATTTTTTGACCATTTAATGCTATCGGATGTAGGTCGGTCTCCTACTCATTAATATTTGAACTACGGTAACCTACCCTCGGGTCTCGGAATCAAAGGTGGTAACAAGAGAGTGGCTGTTACGGTATCACAGTGGGGTTGACGGTGTGCCCTGGGGGAGTGGACCGGCCTTGACTTGCCAGCGCGGTGTTGTGGTTGACCCGTGACCGCAGGCTTGGCTCACTTTGCGGGGCGATTTCCGTACAGTCATCTTGAGTCACCCTCGGCGTTGCATAAACTTTCTCTGACTTTTGTTTATTTTTCCGTTTGGTAAGAATGACTAAACAAATGTCAGTGTCAGTGAGTTGAGTCACTGTATATGAGTATATTCTCTGACAATGTTTCTGGGCTAAAAGAATGATTTCAAAGTATTGTGTATCTCATATGCATCCCATTTCAGTGCTTTTTTTTTTTTTTTTTTTTTTTTTAATCATTATCTTGTGAACCAACACACCGATTATTACTGTAGACAGTGTATGTGGCGACGACTGAGCCTGCCTTCTGACCTTTCTCGTTTGCTCTGCGACATGTACCGTACAAAGGAGGACACAGGAAAGCAAGTAGCGACATATACATTGATCTGGTCCTCTCATGGCTGTTCGTTATAGTGGAGATTATAGCTATGGTATCTCCTGAAGTCAAGGATAAGGCTAGTAGAGCAGGATGTCAGTCACCTATATTAAATGTGGGTTATAATGCACACTGTCTCATGGCCGACATATTTAACGTCACATCCGAGCAGACATGAATACTGCACAGACCTTCAGACAGTGCTGCGTGACTCACATCTCTTGCATAACACAGATGTCATTATGGGTTACTTGCACGAGGGAGGTATGACAGTGGGACAGGAGGTGGATCAGTGGAGGGTGGGTTGCAGTTACTAAGACCACTAGCTCAAATCTCGAATGTTGTAGGGAGCTGACTAAGGATTCCATTTCATTTTCAAGACTATTTTCGCTGATCTGTAAACCCCACCAACACGTCCCAAAATCACCTCTCCCAGCACCATCACACTTGCCCATAACGAGACTTCTGTGCCATATCCCAGTACGGTCGGTGGGTAATTGTGCAAAGTTGTGACGTGTGAAAGTTGTTGGGAAACCTTCAGGTGTACCTTGGATGAACTGTAGGAGCTCAGGTGTGGTGGTGTGTGATGAGGCATGTGATGCAGTAGACTATGGTGGTGTGCGGTGTGTCGAGGCGTGGTGTTTGGTGGCGTGTATGGTAATGTGTGGTTGGGTGTGGTTAGGTGCGATGGAGTGTGGTGGGCTGATGTGTGTTGAAGTGGCGTGTGGTGTGGTGGTGTGTTGTAGAGTGTGTGGTGTGGTGCAGTGTGGAACCTTGATGGTGCAGGGTGAGGAAGTGTGGTGGTAAGTTGTGATGGTATGTGATAAGGAAGTGTGGGCAGTAGTTTGGTGTCGCGTGTTTTGACGACGATGTGGGTGAGGTGTGTGATGAGGTTATGTGTGACGATGCTATTTTGAGAGGTGTGATGGTATGGTGTAGTGAGGCATGGTGCTGTGTGGTGAGATTTGTATTGGAGAGGATGTGATGAAGTTGGAGCGATGGTGGTGTGTAGTGGGGAGAGTGTGTGATGGGGAGGTATGATGTGGTGCTGTATGGTGATGTGTGTAGTAGGGAGGATGTGTGATAAAGTGTGGTGTTGTGTGGTGGTGTGTGATGAGGAAGTGTGGTGGTGTGTGATGTAGAGTTCCGTATTGTGAGGCTGTTTACTGCTGCTGGGAGGAAGGTCACTCTTGTGCTTGTCCGAGGAAATATCAAGGTAATAATGTGGTTCGAGGACACATTCCTTCTCGTATGTGTGTGTATGTGTGTGTGAGAGAGAGAGAGAGAGAGAGAGAGAGAGAGAGTGGTAGACGGTGAGAGAAGAATGTGAGCGAAGATTGTTGTTGGCAATGAAGATAAGTACACTAAAGGCAAAATAAATAAATAAGTAAATAGAAATCGCTTCGAGCGTAGGGCCCCTAGGCTAGGCTTCTGTAGTCCAGTAATTTAAGGATATATGACCAGCCTAATCCCCCTAGCGGCGTTATACAATCGAAAAAATTCCTGTCTCAGTGCGTAAGAAATTATAAATGTTTCGTAAATATGTTGAAAGTTTGTTTTGAGAGGGTGATGAATGTGAATGTGAGTGAGTGAGAGAGTGAGAGTGTTACTAAGAGTGTAAGGAGATGAGAGAGAGTGTGAGTGAATGGGTGTGAAAGTGGGTAAGTGTGAGTTTGAATGAGTGCAATGAGTGAGTGAGTGAGAGTGTAAGCAAGTGAGTGAGTGAGAAAGTAAGAGTGACCTTCTTAGCACTAAATTGCAACACTAAACACTGAGGAAGTTGAAGGGAGAGGGAGAGTGTGAGGGAAGGGGAGGGGGGTTAGGGGGCGGAATGGGGGCAGGAAGTAAGGTGTGTGTGTGTGTGTGTGTGTGTGTGTGTGTGTGTGTGTGTGTGTGTGTGTAAGGGGGAAAGCTTGAGAGGGGGGAGGAAGTGTGTAACTGAAAGACTAGTGGGTGGACAAGTGAGTTAGCGACAGAGTGAGTGAGTGAGAGTATGTGAGAGTGAGTCAGTGAGTGGGTTAAGAGTGACACAGTTGGCATCACCTTGCAACACAGATAAAGATGAAAGTGAGGCAGGGGACGATGTAAGGAGGGAGAGTGTGACTTAATGAAGTGTGAGAGAGTGAGTGAAAGTGGGAGAGTGACTGAGAGAGTGAGTACGAGTGAATGGGCGAGGAAGTAACCCTTATATGGCCAGCTTAAAACACGGGCAGTAAGGAAAGTAAATGTTGACTTAGTGTGCAAGAGAGTGAGTGAATGTGAGTGAGTGTGAGAGAGAGTGAATGTGAGTGATTGAGAGAGTGTGAATGAGTAACTGTGAGTGAGTGAGTGAGTGTGAGTGAATTAATGTGAGAGAGTGAGAGTGACCCAGTTGGCGCCATTAGCTTGCATCACAGACACTCACAAGCCCTTCAACACACACACACACACACACACACACACACACACACCACTTTATGAGCCATTGTTCTGCCTCTCACTGCTCAAATTCTTCCAAGTCTTTGTTTCAACTCAGCGGGAATGAATTGTTGTGCGTTTGTTGGCGTTGAGACGTATTCTCGTTGGGTTTGGTTTGGTTGGGTTGGTTTGGTTTGGTTTGGTTGGGTTGGGTTGGGTTGGGTTAGATCTGGTTATTCTTGGTGTGGTTGGGTTAGGTAAGGTTGGGTTGGATTAGATTGGGTTGGGCTGGGATGGACAGGATTGGGTTGGGTTAGAACAGGTTATACTGGGTGTGATTGGGTTAGGTTCAGTTGGTTTGAGTTGGGTAAGGTTGGACTAGGACTAGGTTTGGCCAGTTTAGATTGGGTTTTGATGGATCAGGTTAAGTTAGGATAGGTCAGGCAAAAACTCTCGAACGTTATTGCTCTTTGGTCTATAATCTGGCTGGGTTAGAAGGCTGCCACTTGCCCATTCCTTACCAGTTTATGTCTGTATATGACATGGTAATTTTCTCCCGTATGTTGTTTATGTATAATTTATCGATATCAAACTACTGTAAATCGCCATGAAAGAGGTGTTTGAAGTCCTCCAAAAGTGACGAAAATACGGTTAGATATAGCCAGTTTGTTTACACCGGAAGGAACTGAGCCACTCCCATGACGTCAGTACTAAATCGCGGTTGCACGACACACGATGAACCTCAGTTATGAGGTAGGTACGAGTCTCCTTGGTTACTAGCCAATCAACCCTCCAGTATGACTACACGACCATCAACTGAACTGGAAGGCGCTGGAGATCTTTTTTCAGGTTAGAGTTACCGCGTTGTAACACCCAACACTTTTCAATTTCAGCCGAGGTCGTAGTATGACATCCAAAACACGTAGAGCCTTTGTCATGTTTTTTTCGCCCTGGTTTCATTTCACCTCAGCCGTTAGCGAGAAAGATCAGCTTTCTCGCGGGCGTGACGAAATCTTGTGCCGCGTGAGTGTGTCAGTTCGTGACCAATTTCCCCGTGATGACGACGACGACAGCGACGTCGACGGTGCCTGACGAAGACGCAACACGCCATTTCAGTGCAGTGTGTTCTAAACGCTGCGATCAGCTGATACCAGTTAGACTTTCCAGCTGTGTCCACATCTGCTGTGACCATCAGAATATACTGTAAATAGGGATGGCCAAAAGCTGACTCGTGAATCGCATGCAGCTGTTTGACTGACTAGCGACTGGTGAGACAATACTGGTATACGTTCCCGTTGTCCGGCTACTGCTCGTACTGTACATATTCAGCACGGACTATCTGCCAGCATCTTTTCTTCTGAGCCACCTGTGATTTGTTCTAGTCTTACCAAGAATGACATACTGGGCTCTAAGATATTACTTATTCAGCAGAGGCTGTAACACAATAATAGGTAACTTTATGAAAAATGCTTCTTTTGTCTTGTAGCTCTCGAATATAAGTTTTTGTGTTCGACTCTTTGGTCCTAAAATTTGATGTATACTATTTGCAACCAGCATGAAGTTTGTAAGATAACCTTAACCTTCTAACTTGTAAAGATATAGTTTATGTAATCGCCAGGAGTTAACTATTAAATAAAAAAAAATGGTTCAGCAATACCAGTAAGGGCTATTACCGGGAACCATGACTTGTCCGTTACGTTGCCATGAGATCTCGCTATACACTCATTCGTAAGCCGTAACATTCAGTGCATATATAGATTTCCAGAACAGGACTCCCGTAACTTATCCTGCTGGCTGCCAAAACAAAGAACTTACCCATCTATATTTGTGACGAGGGAGAAGCAGAACCGGGACAGCTTTTTGTGTGGGGGTGCGGGGAGAGTGCAGGGAGAGGTGGGTCTGTGGGGAAGGGGACGAGTAGTGAGGTGGTTGTGTGGGGGAGGGGACGAGGAGTGGAGTGGTTGTGTGGGAAAGAGGACGAAGAGGGGTGGGTGTGGAGGGGGGACAAGGAATGGGATGGGGGAGTGTGAGGGGTGTGGGGTGGGTGGAGGGCAGAGATCAAGAGCTAACGGGAACATAACAGTGACGTCACAGCCACTGTCCAAACGGTATCTACAGCTGATGTGACATGTTCGCTATCGAGACGAATCAAATCGAACCCCAGGTTACACTTTCTAAACTTCTACTGCCTTAGAGGCGCATTAATACCGTACAGAAAATTTTTCTTCTGGATGAAGTAGATTACAAAACAAAGTCAGATATTTTTTTGTCAAAGCTGCGGCAGAAGTAGTATATATTGAAGTATTTGTGTCAGGTCTCAAATACATAACGTGTCAACCCACCTTTGGTAATCTGTAGGTGTACTTGTTTAGGCCTGCATTGTTAAAGTGACGGGAAGTTGCTTTGTTAACAGTGAGGCTGTTATGGTCTAGAATAGCGTTGTTAGTGGGGATCTGATTAACCTTTATATATGGGAAAATTTAGCACATCAGATAAATTAGAGGACTTAGTGATGCTGAACGCCAGGTGATGAGAGGGTTGGTGGAAAACGTTGAGGCTGACAGAAATGAGACGGATGTTGGTTATCTTTGTGAGGGACGTCATGAAGGTGTGTTGGGGTGACGTGAGGTGATGAGGACGTGCTCGAGTGAGATGAAGTATGTGCTGGGGTGAGGTGAGGTTATGAGGATGTGCTGGAGTGAGATGAAGGATGTGCTGGGGTGACGTGAGGTTATGAGGATGTGCTGAGGTGAGGCGATGGTAAAAAGGCTGTCTAATGTTGTCTGGTGGAGGCCAACTGGTAGCCGTCAACACTTGATCTTTCACCCCAAGTAACGGTGGCCCTTGACTTTTGTCGTAGCCGTCCTTTTTATTTAAAATACACAAAACAAGAAAATCCTTCATCACAGAAGGGGAAACTCGATTTGCTTCCCTGTACATAATATTGCCGGGTGGCTTCTCCACACTCACCCTGCCACCAGATCTACGTCCATACAGGAGGCAGCCTCTTGAGCCACCAGTGAAAGTGTTTCCCCCCCGCACACACACACACACACACACACACACACACACACACACACACACACACACACACACACACACACACACACACACACACACACACACACACACACACACACACACACACACACACACACACACACACACACACACACACACACACACACACACACACACACACACCTCACTTTTACTTCTTTCTTCAGTCCATTTTATATGCTATTTTATGCGGTATGATTTTAAAATCTTTTCAGTGTTGACTGACGAAATCAAGTCTTGCTTGTCGTGCTAAGCACTCTCACCACCTCTTTGTTCAGCTCTACTGAATAAGTTGAACTAATACTCTCAGTATGCGACTGGTCAACTTTGGAATGGTCCTTGTCATTCTTTCCAATTGCCCGTGACATCCAGTCCTTTAAACGCTTTGTGTTCAGACATCCCCAAATGAACGAATCTCGAATTTTGTCTTCTCCCTGTTTTTCTTTGTAAACTACAAATTCTGCTGGCTCTCAGCTTTGGATTTTATTCCCATTAGAAAAAGCGAATTCTGTCTTATTTGGTTTGCCTACCGTGCCCCAGCATTAAGTTTAACGTGAACGGTAACATTGTGCTTTGTGTTACTGTAACTGTGGTATATGGTGTTACGCTGCCAGCCCCCCACTTACTGTTACCCTTGAGCTAAGTGAGCGGAACAAAGAGCACCACCACCACAAGGCTGCTCCACCCGGAAGACTAGATTCCTGCTCTGCTTCCTCACCTCGCAGAAGGGTGTCACGCTGATGCTGGGACGTTGTGCAACAGGTGTGACGGGAGCACTCTTTTACACACACACACACACACACACACACACACACACACACACACACACACACACACACACACACACACACACACACACACACACACACACACACACACAGCACAGCACAGCACAGCACAGCACAGCACACCCGTTAGCCATGGTGTTGGTCTTGGTGGCTTGAGTTAGTGTGACATCAGTGGAGTGTGTATCGTAAAGTAAGATCTTTTTTGAATTGCTTCTTTATTTAACGAGAAAGATCATTTATGTCAATCCCATACTTCCGATAAACTGAAAAATTCGTACATGTCTAAAGTCGATCATATAAGGAACTGTATGGAAGTCAGTCTCAGTGTTTCTCAGATCGATTGTGTGTGTGTGTGTGTGTGTGTGTGTATTGTTTAAAAGCACAACTGTGTCCTTGACTCCCTGTACTTTGACACACTTACAGAGGAATATAATCACTTTATCCTTGAGTCAGCTGAATTAATTGCCACTAAATTTCTCCATGATCCCCCATTACCTTCATGCATCCGGTGGACAGACAGACGGACAGACAGACATTCAGACAGACAGAGAGAGAAGTGGAAAAACCCAGCGTCCTCCAGCTTGTGTGACGGATTGTAAAGTTATGCAATCCGGGAACATGACTTTTATTTACAGTTATGCACACAGCTCCCACAAATATGACATGACATGTATGGTATTATGCTGCGTTTAACTTAGCCTAAAATTGCCGCGTCTGCTCCTTCAGTGCTGAGTTATGGCAGTAGATTATCACTAGAATTTGATGCTTGCCACGAAGAAGTGCTCTGGAGAAGATGTAGAGCCGTAGCAATTATCTTTTGTCTGCCACTGAGCCACTGGAAATGAGATGTAAAAGGATGAAAGTCTAGGCAAAGTTACTGTGAAAGGACTATAGTTGATCCTCATAATGATTTGACTCTTGTCAGCCATTAAACCCTGGTGGTCACAAAACAGTGTCAGGAATAGGAATGAACAAACTGCAGCGTGTTATCGGATCACCTGTTTCCAAAGTTACTTTCTAATTTGAAAGTGAATGTCACAGCATTCCATTCAGGTATTATGAAAGCGGCTGTTGTCCTTTCGTGGCGTGTCACATTCGTTTAGTATACTTTTACTTATTATTTGAATGAAGAAACAGATACCGTAAACACTCGCCTGCCTCATAAGACATTGACATGCAAGTATTACCTTATAAGTGTTAGGAAATAGTGAAGCATTGTCTAAGATTTCTAGTTCAAAAAGTCTCTCCTGAACAAAGTAAAATCGTTTGGAGATATTAATTAACAATCTAGAAAACGTCAGCCCTCCTAGTTCAAAAAGTCTCCTGAACAAAATAAGATTGTATGGAGATAGTAAAGAATGAACTAGAAAATGTCTGCCCTCCTAGTTCAGAAAGTCTCCTGAACAAAACAAAAATCGTCAGGAGATATTAATGAACAATCTAGAAAATGTGCCCTGGGTGTGAGGTGGTTATCTAGACATTGCATTAGTCGCCCCATAAATAAATATTTCTCTGTCTCCAGCCTGCCTAATGCGCAGTGTCTGGGGTTGTGATCTGTCGGCTTGGTAGGTTTTATTGCAAGTCTTACCTTATTATTTGCACATACAAGTTAATAGTATCGATTATTTTCTTATCTGATCTTAATATTATCGTTTACTTTATTCATCTGTGTCTATTTTAACCCTTAATTCCATGGACGTATTTTTTTCCCCTTTCCTGTGTCCAGATCGTTTGAGTAAATTTCTGAGGGAGTTCAACGAATGAAGGGCTTGATGAAGGCTGTATCTAACCCCTCCAGTTCGAAAAGTCTGTCCTTAGCTGAATAAAATCGTCTGAAGGAAGCAAGAATGAAATATGCATCCTTGGAGTGAAGGGGTTAAAAGGCTGTAGGCAGCATACAAGGGAATGATAAGGTGTGATATAGAAATAAATGGATAAGGAAGAGGTGTTGAGAGCCCAAGAAGCTGACAAGAATACGGACGTCCCTGAGAGTGAAGTGAACGGTTCCCAACAAGTTGCTGGAACGGGATAAGTAACGGGACCTGCCCTCTCTGTGCACCCCCCACCTCTCAATTCCCACCCCCCCCACCCCCACCCCCACCCCACCTCCACCTCCACCCCCTACCCTCCTAATCTTCTCTGTTCCCCCACATCCATCCCTACCCTCTCTCCACCTCCACTCCTACCTCTCACCCCACACCCACCCCATCATATCAACCTCTACCTATCATCTCGCCCTCACCCCTGCTCTTCATCCCACATCCCATATCTCTCCTACTTCACCTCGCTCTCAAACACCTATTCACCACATCCCCACATCCACCCCTAAATCTTACGATCACCCCTACACCGCGACCCGTCACCCCACTCCTTGTTATCCTTACTCCTTTACCTGTCCTTCATCTTAACCCCCACCTTCTCAACACATAAACCTGTCATGAACCTCAACCCACACCTACACCCTACCTCTTACCTCATCCCCACACACACACATGCCACCCCACACCCTATCTTCACGGCACCCCACTCCACCCCACCCCTACCAGTCACACATCTATCCTTTACCTCACCTGCACCTGAATGTTTATACCTCAGCCTCTCCGTACCCAGAACTGAAACAGGGACCAGCATTGCAAACTTGACGGTTGTGTTTCTTAATCTGGGGCAAGATAAGGATGGCAGCCATTGAATATCAGCCTAAATGACCCACAGACATCAATCAAAACCCTTTTTCAGTCGATAGGTGTTAATTTAAACCTAATATTTCCATCCTCACCCACAATCACAGCATCCCCATCCCCGACACTCACACTTTTGATATTTTATTTTCACAGGTTTAGTAGTAAAGGAGGAAGTCAGAGAAGGAAGGCCTGGTGGGTGAAAGGAAAGGTACCTGTAGAAAGAACCCTTATAATGTCTTTTGATGGCTTCTTTTATCTCCACCGTTCACCTCACTCCTGTCCCCACCCGTCACCCTCGCCCAGCCTTTCACTTCACCCCCACCACCTCCCTCACCCCTGCCTCTTGCCCCCCCCACCCTTACGTACCTTTCACCCCAGTGGCACCCTTCCCCTACCTGTTATCCTATTTGCACCCTTCACCCTTCACCTTTCGTCTCTTCCCCTCCCTTACCTCTCACCAGCCCTCCCTTTCCCATCGCCACACCCTCTCCTTCACCACCCCTCCTTAACTTCTCTCCCACTTCTCACCTTACTCCCACAACTCACCCTCACCCTATTCGCATCCCCACCTCCTCGCCTTCACCCCTTCACCCCACTCTCACCCCACCTCACCCATCTCCTCCACTTCCTCTCCTTGCTGGGAGCGCCAAACCAGTCGACCTTGTCCCATCACCCTACTCTCACCCCTCACCCCTCTCCTACCCCTGCCCCTCCCCTTCACCCTCCCCTCCTCCACAACCTTTCACTGGCGGCTGTGCTGTTGCCTAGCGCTCCCCCTTCCACCCCCTGCCCCTCACCTGATGGTGCGTGTGGCGTCTTGTGATGCTGTCGTGATGCTATGTATATTATATGGCTGGATACCTACGTTTTGTGTGTGTGTGTGTGTGTGTGTGTGTGTGTGATAAATACTGTAGATAGATAGATAGGTAGATAGATAAAGAGAGAGAGAGAGAGAGAGAGAGAGAATGCTCTCTGTCTCTCTTTCATTGTCTTGCAATTTCACGTTTTTTATCGAATGAAATCACAGCATACAGAGGATAAAATTATCATAAAGGTAATATAATTATTTAACGTCAGGCAAATACTACGTAATCCTTGCAAACAAATGGCGGAACAATAATAACATAATCTTTCGACAGGGATGTAGTGAAGATCTTTTTCTTAGCGCAGTTTCTCTTTATCGTGCCTTATTTGATTGAAAAGTAGTGCTTTATAAATACTTAATTTTATAAAGCAAATTAATTCATTGAAAAGGTATTTTGTTAATTATAAACTTTTTTAGAGCAAATGAGATTTTGTTATTTACCGCCCGGTAATGTGTCGCTTCGTTAGCCTATAAATATCCCACATCTCGCAGGCGAAGGTCACTTATCGCCAAGCTCTGGTTGACAGTACACGTAAGTAATTAATTGTCTTGGTTGATATCTTTTTACATTTTATTCCCTCCGCGATCAGAATGGATCGCGATATTGAAATACTGTTTGAATACAATCCACGTCTTCTTAAAGTACCCGCGTTGGAGCTAAAAGAAATGATGTTGTTCATGGAGCGGTTTGGGTTTAGTAAGCGGTGGGAAGTTGTAACGAAGGAAGATTTGTACAGTTTCGTTCTGGAGCCTGGCAGTGGTAAGTTGATGTTTTGCCATAGTTTAAGAGAAGAGGACTTTGCCCTTGACATGGAGGTTCCGGAACATGTCAATGTGCACGTTTACGCCTTGTGGCGGGGCACTGATGGCGACCTGGTGTACTTTGATTCGGACAGTAACGATGGCAATGGGCCAACACTTGCAGTCCTGGAGGCCTGGCTTAGGATGGGTAAGCCAACCCTGCGGCAGATAACCGGCCAGTGGCAGGGGGTAGGGGTCGGCACTTGTGCATATCATATACTGTCATTTATTCAGTTTACATGTACACACCTCTCCCTGCCGTCAGAACAGCTGACTGACCTTTACGGGAGGGTTGTTGGTCGGTCAGATTTTGTGGTGATTCAAATAGTTTAGAATTTGTTCCGAATGGCAAGGATACCCATAAGGCGCTATGATCCCGGTGACCCCGAGTCAGAATCTATATACTCCTGATCAACCCCACCCACATAGCGCACGGTTTTGTCTTTCGGCCATATTATACGCCTGATCAACCCCACCCACACAGTTGACGGTTTTGTCTTTCAGCCGTATTATACCTCTGATCAACCCCACCCACACAGTTGACGGTTTTGTCTTTCAGCCGTATTATACCTCTGATCAACCCCACCCATCCTAATGCATGGTTTTGTCTTTCGCCCGTATTCCTAAAATTCACCCACCTGTCTTTTACGAGATTATGGCGTCTGGCAATAGATAGATAGATAGATAGACAGATCTATTTGCACAGTATTGTTTTGTTTGGTTATTATTTTGGATTTACGCACACGATTTTCTCTTCAAATTACACCAGAACAGGATCTGTGATGCCGTGGTTAGCATCACTGATTGTGAAGCTGCCGGTCCATTAGCGCCAGGGTTAGAGGCTTGGTGCTGGCAGTTGTCGTCACTGGACTCAGGTGTCCACGCACCTTTTGTGGGTTGGTAGGTTAAGTCAGTACCTAAGGTAACATCCACCGCTAGGGAAGGTAACTGTGGTAACCTGGAAGTTGCAGTGGCCTTGTATCTCAGGATAGTGAGTGAATAACCCGCCACAGGCTCAGAGACCTATGTGACGGAGATGAGCACCGCGGCCAAGCGCCTCATGGCGTCAGCCCCCACGCATAGGGTACCTCTCTCTCTCTCTCTCTCTCTCTCTCTCGCTGAAAAAGGTCTGCCCTAGTACTGTATATCTGTCAGGAAGCAAAAACTGAACGAGAAACTGAACCCCTGGCTAAAAGTTGCTCCATAAGCTGACCTGTATTGTGCCAGTGGATGTGAAAGGCCTCGATGGTCATGAGCTGGTCGATTTAACAAATGAACCCACGTGACCCCATATTAATGAACCTTTGTTAGTGACCCAATTAACCTGAAACAACCTGACTTAAACCTGACTTAAAGTGATTGGAGATGACAATGTAACATAAACCTGGATGAACCTGATTCAACGTAATTTGACATGAATTACTCTGATTGGATGTTAAGTGAATGTAAATGGAACTGTCTTTCTCAGTGTATTTCCTATTGCCTATGACCTCCAGTGTTAAACGCAGTGTGGCCAGGCAACTCGAAATGAACGTATCTTGAATTTGTCTCTCTGTTATTTGGTACTTATTTTTCTTGGAGGGAACCATTTTGGAGGCTTCTGGCCTTTGGTTACATTTTCCTAGCATGAAAAAAAAAGGTTCTGAATAGGTTAGCTATTTAGAAGCCCTAGATTATCTGCAGTGGACCTGAGATGACCTGATGGGGCCTAAATGGGTCTCCACTTACCTGTCTGGAGCAAACTTATCTGAAATGGACCTGAACGGACCAAAAGTGGCCTGACGGGTTCTGGAAGCATCTTACTGGACCTAAATAGACATAAATTAGTCCCAAAGTTAAGCTCCCAACAGTGGGGTAAATAAAAGCTCTATCTAATCCCTCCAGTGAAAAAAAGAAAAAAATGTTGCTGAGTAAAACTGTGTAGAGAGCAAGAAGAGGATTTAAAAGAAGTCACTGTTACGAAATGGTTAGAGACATTTAGTGTTGGTTTACATAGCATTTTGGATACGACTTTGCTTGGACATTCTGATATAATAGCCATTGTTTGGGTGCCGTGGGTGACTGGTGTGATGTGGTGCTTTTGTGTGTGTGTGTGTGTGTGTGTGTGTGTGTGTGTGTTATAGTGGTATTGATGGCATAGCGGTGTTAAACTGTTTTGTAGTGCTAGTGCTGTCGTGGCGGTGTTAATAGTGTTAGTGCTGGCGTGCCGTTGTTCTGTGGCGTTAGTAATGGAGTGAAGGTAATGCTGAGGCTGTATTGATCAATGCCCTAAGCCAGGTATGAGAAGCAGGACCAATGCCGCCTTGCAACACCTCCCCTTGTTGACGTAATTCTGATTCTCCTATCCCCTGACTATCTATTAGGGTTACGATAGCTTTATGGAACTGGTGGAGTTGGATATAGCCTTCAGTAGTCTTCAAATTTAGATAATTTGTTTGAAGGTAGCAAAAATATGGCGTCATCGTAGTGAAGGATTTAAGTTGACTGGAACAAAAGAAGAGGTTGTCCTTGGGGGAGTCTAGTATTCAACACCTTCAGTACGATGACGTCAGTTATTTATTCTGATTTATTCTAGGTGGCTTTCATCAGCTTGTGAGAGTCCGTTACCACATACCGGTACCCTTTCTAAGCGGAGTAGAACTGTGGCAGCAGCAGCAATTAAATAAATATGTGACGTCCTCGGAATGAAGGAAGTTACTACCATGCTTATACACTAATAAGACTGCAGTTTGGCAGCTGAAGCACGTATATCTCCAGTCCAGCTCATGAGATAACCTCTGCTGATTGACTTTATATAATAATACACATGTAACGTCGCAAAAGAACATTTTATGAAACCCCCGAAAATTCTTGAAGTCTCTTTGTAACTTGTCATGCAGGCTAGCCACATCTTCGACCGCAGGTGTTCATGAATTTCAGACATAACTCGTATTTACGTGTCTCACTTTACCGATGAGGTATTTGCGGTGGATGTTGTCAGAGGGAAGTGTGAGTGAGAATAACGTCAGCGTATCTCACGTGTTAGATGCCTTGTTAAACGTTCATTGTTGCGGTGTTTTAGCCCAGTTGTTGAGTGAGCGTGACGGCTGATGTGAACGAATCTGTGGGTGCAATACTTGATTGTCTTGCCCCCTTCCCCTCTCACTCTGTCTCTGCTTGCCCGTCTATCTGTCTGTCTATCTATCTATCTGTCCGTGTGTCTGTCTCTGTCTGTCTGTCTGTGTCTGTATCCACCCATCCATCAGTCTATCTGTCTGTCTCCAGGATGCAAGGTCCGGCGGTGTTGGGCGTGCTGATGCTGGTGGTGGTGGTGCCGGGTTGTCATGGGTTCCTCAGCCGATGGACCCGCCAGGCGATACATTGCCAGGCGGGCGACGAGGCGTGTCAAAAGTGCTCTGTGTCCTGCAGTCTTCTGGAGGTGTCCCGCCTGCCGGAGTGTTGCGAGGCCTACAACGCCTGCTGTGACCAGTACTTCCAGGCATGCAAGGTGAGACGAACGCCCGTATTTTCAAGAGCCGTACTCTAGATGGTATAGGAGATTCTAGATGGCATTGGAGACTTCGCAACACCTCTTCTTTAGTGATTTATCCAGCACATTTCACTTATGCATACGTAGCATCTCTAGTTTAGCGACTGATTCAGCACCTTACATCTCAATACCCTTTTTCTTAAATATAACCAATGGAGTTTCTGTATTAAAACTTTGAGGCCTACGCAGCTCTGTATGACCAGTACTTCAGGCTTGTAAGAGAAATTGTGATGGATAATATACAGAATAAACTTCTAAGGGGAAGGTGTTACGAAATGTATAAGGACGTAAAAGGAGCATTGTGTGCAAATCCAGACTAGGTCACATTTCCAGAGTTTCTCGCTGATGAAAAACGTTGTGCTTACCAAGTCATGGAGGACGTAGGCATTGCTGTGTACGTTTTGTTCTAGCATATAGGTGAATCAGGTGGGGGGTGAGGGCGTGTGAGGCAGCGTGGGTAAGGAAGAAAACACTTGACAACACGACGGGTAATGAAGCAAACACTGACAACATCCCGCGCCAGTGACAACATCGCAGCGCACACCACCACCACCACCACCACTACCACACACCACAGTAAGTCACCACCACACACCAGAGTCACTCATTACAACACTGCATATGATCACTTCCTTGCTGAAGACTCACAGCTTCTCCTTTGCATGCCATTACTCTTGCTCTGTCACCATGATCGGTCGCATTCTCGTTGACATGGGAGACCTTTTAAGCACTTCTTCCCTAATTTTTTTTTTTTTTTTTTTTAGCATTCCCTTTTCTTTATTAATCCAGAGAAAGAACCCAAGACTGTGGGCTGTCAAAATATGTTCTTTCCATACGAAACTGAACAGAAGAAAGTCCGATTTAAGATTCGTTCATTTTGACATGTCTGGACACATTACGTTTAAAAGATAGGAGGCAATAGGCAGTGGGAAAAGCAGAATGAGGAAGCATACTATTCATCTTAATGTCATTCATATCTTCTTCATATCGACTTTTACGTGCGGTATGCAGAAATAAACTCGTAGGGAAGAAGTGCCAGTGAGTGTCGTAAGCTGAGGAGAACGACTGTGTCCTGACCGAGCCATGCAGTACAGACTTAATACCGCATGTTATCAGCCACAACTTTACACTGTTTTGAAACTGTATGATGAAGTTTTCATTTGGATGCCATTATGACATATTGTACTTTTTTTTTTTTTAATAGTCAAGTACTGGTGCACGTTTCTGTATGCAGTTTCTTGGTTAACTCTGAATTAACCGTTTAAGGTGCTGCATGATGAATTTTTGCCTGTGTATAGAGACTGCTCACTGCAGGGCAGCTTAAACAGAAATGAAGTGCTTTTTAATGGTTTTCAGTTATATGTAAGAGGTTTCTTCCTAATTCTCTGCTGGTAATTTTAAGAGGGCATAATCGATATTCATTTGTATCTCTTTGCTTTCATTCATTACCGTGCTGATTTTGAATTTAGTAATTGTAAAGAAAAGGAAATGATCTCAAGAATGGTATGCGTAACAAGGGTGCATATCCGGCTTCCGAAATGTTTGGCAACACTTCCTGTAATCACCTGAGTGTCAGCACTGTCATCCCCTGTGTCAGCAGTGGCAGCGTGTAGTGTGGCAGTTTTGTTGTCCTATGTTTGGACTGCCCCACTAAAGTACTGTCCACCACACCCACTACAACCATCAACATTTTTTGACATTGGCATGACAGTTACGGTTAGAATTTTTACAGGAAAAAAAGTGAAAACTTAAGGATTTAACCTGTTGACTACGAGAAGCCTTTCTGAGCGAAATAGAATTATCTAGCGGTATGTAGACCATATAAGTATGTTAAAGATGTAAGATTTGTGGACACCAGCATCCTTATCATACTACCGTAGGCTATTCATACAGGTCTTGTCAGTAAACCTTATACAGCCCAGATCAGTACAGTACTCTCCTAATACACCACTTTCAGCATCTCTAATCAACACAGCCGCTACTTACACACTCCTTCATACAGCCCTGGTAATACAGCATCTAATACACCTCGTCGGCCTTGCTCCCCTACTTATACAGTGCCTTCATACAGCCTTAGTCAGTACAGCATCTAAATACCTCCTCGGCCCTGTTTCCCTCAGAAATGCTCCAACCTGGCGGCACAGGACCAGTACTTCCCAGAATACTGCTGTGCTTCCTTCACCGACTGCTGCCAGCTCGTCACCACATTCACCACGGATGTCAAGGTACGTGCACGGGACAGGCTCAGACCAAAGATACGTGCAAAGAGGAAATTAGAATGATGGTTTGAGTGTGATCCAACCTTTTCAATCTGATGACTTATTTATAGTTTAACTTGCTATCTTCAAACGATTTAGCACACTTAACGAGAGACTTTTGGAATTGGGGAGGTTAGATAAAGACGTCATTAACCCTTCCACTAACAGAGGTTCCTTCCAAATTACATAAAATCGTCAGGAGAGAGCAAGCATAAAATGTATAAATCGTCCTCTTGTGGCCTTGGGTATAATTAGGTTCATTTTAGGGGAATTATGTGGTTTAGTTATTACCCGCGGTTATATTTGTAATTGGTCTTGAAACTGGAGCTAAGTAAGTGGTAAGTGTCCCGTTCAACTCTCAAATGTTAAAATCAGTCAGTTCTCCTCCTCCTTCTCCTCTTCCTCCTCCTCCTCCTCCTCATCATCATCATCATCATCATCATCATCATCATCATCCTCATCATCATCATCATCATCATCATCATCATCATCATCATCATCCAGACCTCATTTACTAGGATGGGGTTGGGTAGGCAAGTGTCAAAAGAGAGGGGGGGAAAAAAAAAGAAGAAACAAAGATTTGCGCTAATATGTTCTAATTAAAAACATACAGAAAGAACCCCATTAAACAAAGCCTTGGGTAACGCCGTGAGAGGCTGCAGGCCAGGCGTTGTAACACTCTTAACACACTGAGACCGCTGAGGCAGTGATGATGTAATGGCCAGTGACGTCAGCAAGGCCGGGAACCACATGCACGCTTCCAACACGCTGACGGGTTATGGCAAGCGTGAACTGCGGTGTTATAGGCACTGAAATTAGGGCAAGAGGGCAGGCCAGGGGAAGGGGATTATCACAAGCGATGATGTAGAAGTCTGTAGTCGCCGTGGTCTAGTGGGTTAGGGCGCTTGCAGTCGACCGAGAAGCCTAGCGTTTGATCCCACTCAAGAGCCATCGTTTAACGTCAGGAAAGGTGTCCGTTCGTAACAAAAGGGTTCTATTTGGGCCTACCAGATGGCTGTCCTCAGTCATTAGAAACCCCAGTAGTTAAAAGCTTACCTAACACCTCACTCCATCATTCCAAGTCTTCCTAACCACTCCAGATAAAGGCTGGTTAGGGAAAGGACTGCGTGGCGTAAAACTGGCTCACGGTTCAGGTGTGTGTGTGTGTGTGTGTGTGTGTGTGTGTGTGTGTGTGTGTGTGTGTGTGTGTGTGTGTGTGTGTGTGTGTGTGTGTGTGTGTGTTCCAGCGCCACAGCCAGTTTTCACACTCTCACTCACGCAGCGCTGGGCTAGCAGTTTTTCTGCTCACGGTGGTGCACAGGCAGGCATCACGCAGCACGCCTTCACCAGTCTCACTTCCCTGCACACACACACACACACACACACACACACACACACACACACACACACACACACACACACACACACACACACACACACACACACACACACACACACACACACACACACACAGCCTGACGTAAAAACTTCTCTTGACCAAATCAACTTACATAACTCTAAACACTGCATTACGTTATAGAGAAAGTGATGAAAGTTTACTCTTACCTTAGATGCTGTGATTACAATTCACTCATGAGCACTGATATTGACAGAGGCTATCTCACTTAAGCTTATATTTATGGGACTTCCGATTATTGTAATGATGTAAACCAAACATTTATAATTGTCAGTATCGTCAGTCTGCCCATCTTAAGTGAACTACAAGACCCACCAACTTGTCATAAAAACCCCTCCGCTAATTCTAACACACCGGAGTTCACATAAATAACCTTAGCATTTTCCATGGGCTATTTGGTGTTCGTGGTCAGACAGTGAGGGTATGTGGCGGACTGCTAAACCTCAGGCAATGGATTATCTAGTCTACACATTGTCGGGTACATAAAAAAAAAAAAAAAGCGTAGTACATGTAAGGCAGATATCTTCAATCGGTTGCCAACTTCAAAAATGGTACCGGTACAAACCCTTTCGTGGGCATCTCCCTGCATGCTTCATTCCTCCAGTTGTCTCCTTCGTCACTTCATTCCTCCACTTCTCTACTTCATCAATTTATTCCTCCACTTCTCTCTTTTGTCACTTCATTCCTCCACTTCTCTCCATTGTCGCTTCATTTCTTCAGTTCTCTCCATCGTCATTTGTTTTGCTTCCTCATCGTCCACACCTAATTTCGTCACGCCTTCATCTGCGATATCATTCCATCATTTAGGCCTTCCACGCCCTCTCCTGACCTAAGACTCACTCCCATATTACCATTTCACCACCTTGGGCATATTCATTCTACTATTTGTAAAAACTTTGTTTATCAGACATCCTTACGTCATATTTTTCACGAATCTGTAAAAATGACAGTAAGTCTATTCATTATCTGCATAAACCACTAACTCTTAAATCTTTGTCATGTTTCAGCCGCCTGAGCCGGTCAAATCTGCCAAAAAGTCACCATTGAAGGTTCCAGCAGTGGCCGCCCCTAAACCCACAGTGTTCCCAGGGGGGGCGCCACCACAACCACAGAGTTCCGGCTTGCCCCTCTTCCTTTCGCCCAGGGCAGAAGGACAGGGCCCCAGCGTACCCCTCTTCCAGTCTCCAGGCTCCAGCGCTTTCGACGCAGGAGCACCCATCTTCTCCCAGGCCCAGACCTCACCAGGCATCCTCCCAGGCCAGGCATCACCCGCCTCCCTCCCAGCACAGGCATCTCCTGCCTTCCCTAAGCCTCAGACTCCAGCGGCTTCCCTCCCAGGCCAGTCAGGTTAGCCATAGTGCTGTTATTTATAATATTATAGGCCCGTACTCTTGTTGGATTGGGAAACCTAGTAGCACTTTCTATTTAGTGATTTATATTGCGTATCACACCGTAATATCTTCTTGCATACCGCCAGATCTTTGTAATATCGACAGTAGATTGCATCAGTAACATCCAGGAAAGTATGATGATAGGCAAAATAAGCTACCTAGGAAGAGGTGTTGCAAATCCTCTTTAGTGAACACGAATACAGCCCTTGGTGCATACTGGCAGTTCGCGTTATGTCGGGGAAATGTTCCAAAATGCAGACATTTTTTATACAGTCAACATTGTGTAAGTGTGGGACACTGGCAGAGCTGCTTTATAACCACGGCAGCAGTGTAGCTTTCAGTAGACAGTGTTTACGTAGTGTACAGTGCACTTAGTAGGAAAACAGACGGTAAAAAAGATGACATAATACAACGAGGACTTAATGTGCCATATTTGACTCGTATGTGACGGTTAATGTGGTATATGTGTTTTTGTTTTTGTTTTTTCTTTTTTTTCATGCTAAAAGGGTGCTATTACCCTTAACGCTACGTGCCAGGATCGCCTACTGTACTCGTTCAATCATTCATTTCCAGGTCAGTCATCGCCAGCTTTTCCTCCAGGCCAAGTCTCACGAGCCAAGTCCCCTCGCGCCTTCTCACAGTCACGAGCAGAAGCAGCAGCTAACAGTGCCCCATCTGCACCTGCCGCCCGGCAGCCACCTCGCCAGGCAGCCAGCCGCTCAGAGGCAGGTGGCCAGCGCACCAGGGCGGCTAACAGGACACCCAACAGACCTCAGCCAGCCCGTAGACCACATCAGGTCAGAATTTAGCTGTTGTCATTTAATCTGTATATGTAAAATCACGGAACCACACTCCATGCCAGCCAGCTTGGCAGTAGAACCACGCTCTCTCAGCCATCATTGAAGATTCGGGGAAGGTGAGTGTGAAATTTACGAATATTATGAACACACTATGACACCCATGACCATTCCATCGGTAGTACGAAAATGACCTCACCCATATAGAAGCCACTGTTAAGAGAGGCGTGGATTTATTGCCAAGTTTGTTGGAGGTATAGTGCTAGACCAGAAAGTGTTCTGAGTTAGCGTGTGATAATTATCACATCACATTCAAGGTTATTACTTTATTTTTAACCTTGTATTACAGCCTGTGCTTGATTTTTTTTTTTTTTAGATATTTGATTACGTCGGACTCCTTTGGTGTGTTTCTGACACCTGTCATGTGTTGCCCTACAGGCCAACTTGGGCAATCGCAGGGGCCGAGTGACGTCAAGGGGTCGAGTGTTGTCTTAGCTGCCCCTCATCTCATCGCCGCCACACCTCACCAGCATCACCATCACCAGAGTCATCCGGTCGTCCTCTCCTAATGTCACTCACTTTAATTCCGTCTAATGCATTGCTCCTTCCCTTTCATGACCGCCTATAAACAAATCGTGTACATACTGAGGCCAAATCAACTGCAAGTTCTCAGAGACAGGATGAAACTTTTACTGCCTTTTACCTGAGCCACTCTTCCTTAACATCGTGTAAACACCGTCCCTCCCTTGGCCTTCATCTGTCTTTGTTCTGGACGTTCCCAAGCTCTCTCCTATCCAGCCCGGCCTCCCATCCACCACATCTCATCCACCATCCCCTCCAGCCTGTCTGTTCTTCCTGTGGACGTCTAATGAGTGTGGGCATCTGTCTATTTCTCTCTCCTGTTCCTCGTGGGTGGCTTCTTTTTCGGCCAACCTACCTACCAGCTCCAGAGGGATAAAGACTCCCCTACCCCTCCACAACTCGGGGTCCTGCCATACCCCTACACTCTACTATCGTCTTGAATATCATCAAATAAACATCTGTTATTTCTCTCTGTATTTCTGTCTCCTGTAACATTCACACACTCGGCTTCCATTAATGATTTCTTCTCCCTTTCGACTATAATCTCGGGACTGCTTCACTTGCATGCGGTGTTGTCGTTAGAACATCTCTTAAACTTGTAAATGTACAGCTTCATCTCTTCAAGCCCGCAGAATAAAGACCTGAACAAATTTTCATTATATACTGCTCTTGAAAGATGCTTAGCACAGAGTCTTTGCCACAGAAAGCTAGAGTACCATACTTGTTCTCCCATTCTTTATCTCGATGACCTATCTTAGTACAACATTATCCTTTTATTGCTTCTTCAGGGACAGAAAGTCACAAAATCATTTGCTCTTCACGATCTGTACTGCATGACTTCAACGTGTATAAAAGAGCAGTCCACCTATGCCAGTCCTGTGCAAGCCTGCCACTATAATGCATACATAGCCAACGTGTTTTATCTGAATAAATTAGTGCAATGTACATTACGTAAACAACGATATTCTTGGAACAACTTTTGTCCTTCTGCTCTCGTTCTTCGACCCTCTCTCTTGACTTACCTCCATGTAAGCAGACTGTCACTCCAGCTCTGTCCAGACACAGTGATGACTCTTGAAGCAGCCCGTAAATAATCAGCAGATGGGAATTATAAGATTCTAAGCAATCACATGTATAGACTAAGCAATCACATGTATAATCTAAGTACTCACGATAGTATTAAGGAAACCCATGTGTGTCCTTGCTTGTGTGTGTGTGTCGGTCAGCATGTTTGTCCTGTGTCTTCAAGATGTCATCAACCTCGCCCCTCCGCTGGTGCTGGTAATACGGTACACTTTTGTCGGTCCTGTTCTCGTGTACCCTGCCTGTGTACCCTACCCTTATATGCCTCCCTCTTCCCATCTGTTTGGGTCGTGTTCTCGTTGGCTCAGGAGGTTTCGTAACACCTAATCCTCAGCGACTTATTTTGCCTGTTACACCTTAATATGCTCTTATATGTACTAACGCAGATTATGTGCATAGCAAGATAATGTAAATAGTAAACAAGAGAATATAAGCGTGTAATATGTAAAATAAATCGCCAAGGGAGAGGCGCTACGGTAACCCGTGCCAACGAGAATGCGGCTTGTGTTATATCTCTTCTGTTTCAGCATTACTCTTGTAAACAGATACCTCAGAGGTGTAGGCAATCCCTCAAGACATGAACCAAATGATGAGAGTAATATGTATGTGGCTTCTCTACCCATGGTGAATGAGTTCTATGACCTAGCATGTAGGTGTGTGCACGCAGCTAATAACTAACTGATCTGTAAATAAACGTCAGAAATTGAGGGCTTACACACACCTTTACTCCCTCACTCAGACCCATTTAATACCATGAAGTCTTCCTTTATTTTATTCTTACCTCAGTCCTATCATACTCTCTTAGAAGTGATCTCTCTCTTACTGAAGGCGTTAATAATAATTTCCATTATCCCTTCAAGTACAATGACGTTCCTTCTGTTTATTTTGTACTGTCCTCACAGTTTAGAAAATGTCTTTCGTACTGAAAGGACTGAGAAACGTACTGTTCGGCTCTGCTGTACCCCTTCATTGCGAGGATGTCTGATTTCACTGTGGCTACCGCTAACAGAAAAGACACCTCCAACTGATGGGGTTTTTGTCCAACATCTCTTTATATTTCTTGATTAAGTTTGACCAAAGACTTGCATTTGCACTCACTTGTTATTTCCTAACCCCTGTTTTCTTGGCTTCATCAGTTAATACAGGTCACTCATTGATTATGCTTGCTTGATGCTGCTTTATCGTCGAAAGTCATTAAATGATCAGTGTTTTTTGTATTTCACCCACACATCACGACTTTCGCTGCTCGAATGTGATAATGTTGTATTTATCATTTACTTTCATTTCTTCAGCGTTGCCAGCCACGCCTTTCACTTTCTTGAAAGAAAGAGTGAGATATAAAACTCGAAATGGTTTGTGTTTTGTATTTTTCAGTTGATTTTTTTTGTATTCGTGTTTTTTGCCTGGCCACACACTTGTGCCACATTCAATCGATTCTCCGCAATTTCTACCACGTCACCTTTCGTACGTTCGACTGAGTTTAACCTCACACAAAGACACAGCCGCACCTCAGTTCCTAATATTGTATTTTTACATGAGATCATTCTTCTATTGCACTGCCAACCTGACGCAGATCCATAGCCGCTTTCAGCTCAAGGAAACCCATTGTTATCCCATAACCAAGGCTCATCGAATTTCATGCAACCACAGCTTAGTATTCACGATGTGGGAGTGACGCAGCTCTGTCAGGTAAAGAGATCGACAGCAGTGCTTAATGTCGCCATAGCCAAACACAGCATTTCTCAGCCACGATTCATACGTAAAAGCTTACATTCGGTCATGAAATTACACACACACACACACACACACACACACACACACACACACACACACACACACAATAATCCAGTGGTCGAGTGGTACAGCGCCCGAATCGGAGTGAAGCTGAATCCATGTGCATAGTCTCAATCGCCAAGATAAGACTGAAGGTTTGTCTGTCATGTAATACCATCAGGGGAACCAGGTCGGTCATCTACCCTTAAATATAGACTATGATATCCTAGCCACGAACCCTACGATACCCTTGCTTGAACCCTACGATACCCTAACCTTGAAACCCACGATAACTTAAGCCCGAACCCTTACACACCAAGAGGGCAATATGAAACTTTATTTTTTATGTATACTATGCATGATCTTTCTTAACACTGGTGTACATTTAACTTTATCCCTACTTTTCACTCCTACATCCACACCTGGCAAAGTTTCATTCTGTCCCACGCCTTGTTGCTGCCAGCCTCCTCTATAACTTAGCTTAATTCTCTTGCCACCAGCTAATGCACTCAGCTTTCAGATAGAGTTAGTGTATCTGACCAGAAGACGCCTAGATCTCACTTCCTCTCTCGGTTGCACCTGATGACCCCGTGGAGTCACCTATATAAGTCTTTTTCTGTGATCTGGTCCCCTTTGAATACATATATGAATTTATTTTGGATACGGCAGGACGATTTAATTCAGCCTTGTAAAAAGCGTAAGTATCTAAGTAAAGGTAAGTGTATTTATTTGTTTTTATTCACGTTCGTTTAATTAATCAGTAACACTATGCTTAGGCCATATTTTAGGTAGCATGCTTCGTTGCTCTTATTCTTTAGCGATTTATTATGCCTACTACCTCTTTGTTATTCTCGTATATTTTGTCAGTCGTTCCAATAGCTACATTGTTTGCATCAGTAATATACAAGAGGAAATTGAGATGTAAATGGTTAGAATAAATCGCCAAGGGAGAGGCATTACGAAACTATCAGTCATACGACCCTGTTCTAACAAGTTACTTCATGAACCACCTTGGCCACCTATTTTGCTGCCTCGACACACCTCTTGCTAACCACCGTCTCTCCTTCCCGCCCCCCCCCCTTCTCTCTCTCTCTCTCTCTCTCTCTCTCTCTCTCTCTCTCTCTCTCTCTCTCAGTAATATCTACCCCTTTCTGTACAACATAGAATTAATATATCCCAGTGAGGTGAACGGCTCAAGTGATGATAGTTTAAATTGCGCTCACTCATTTCAGTAACACACGGGAACAGGAATATCATAATATTTGGGAAACAATGCTCGCACAGAAAGTTCAGACGGGGAGGCAGCCATATACACGGTACCCACAAGTTCGAACCTTTGAATCCGAGACTTGTCTGGGAGCGAAGCAGCATCCAGAGGTCGTATTCATAAAAGATCTAAGTCAGTTCCCTATGACGTGCAAGTGTCTAGTCAGGAATCATTTTATTTCCTCGTACGTTCCACTGCAATACACACACAGCAGATGTAAAGGTAGAGATTAAAGTATGAACTAGCAACGTACTCGAGCAGGTTCATCAACACAGTCCCGGATGCTCCCCTGTCTAATAATTGTGTTGGTGTGGGGTATGGGTTAGGGGTCATCAGCTTCCCTAATTCCCTTTCCCCCATATAGTTAAATATAAAGAATAAGCGTGAAATAGTGATGGCTGTGTCATCACGAATAAATGTGAAACACTGATGGTTATGTGATCAGCTGGACTAAACTATACTCCGACATCCAACGCGCTTCCCTGGTGAGCAGACACACACCCGTGTTTTAGAGTTGCCAGAGGTATCAGGGGTCAGCTACATTTTCTCTCAAAAAGGTGTTAAAGGACATTACAAACCAAAATCAACAGAAATTGGCAAATAGTAAGTTAATAATTGCTAAAACATTGCTAAAGCGCGGTAAATAGTCCTAGAAGATTGTAATAAATGTTTCGGGTAAAAGTATACATAGGCATCTCGACATGCGGATGAATACCTTCCCTTCCACGTCCCCACATCATGAGAGGCTTGCTTCCCACGCGGAGGTGCGACATGTGACTGTCCCTGCTGGTAGCCGTCTACTTTTCTTCTAACCGTAAGACCTGTGCCATTTTTATTCTAACTTGGCTTGAAATTGCCCTTTTCGTCTTCAATACTTAATTCTTATAAGAGGTTAACGCCAGACTATGATGCTTGTTTCGAGGTAATGTTATCGGTGTGGAGAGGATGTACTGTGAAGCCGTTGTATTGCTTTTACCTGTTTCTCTGCTACACCAACCTTTAGTTTGCTCTGCCTGACACCTTTCACTGTGATTAGACACTAGATGTATGAAAGCGTCGCATGAACACTGTTATTATTCTTGTTTATCTTTTTTTTTTTTTTTTGTACTTATTTTTGCATTTATTTTTCGTGCTTATTACTGCATTTATTTTTCAGCTTCTACCTTCTTTTACCTTTCCCTTCTACCTTCTGTATCTTTTTCTGCCTTTTTCTTCTTTCTTCTACAGCTTCCTCCTATCTTTTATGCCGTAGCTTCTGCTTCCTCCATCTACTTTCTTCCATCTTCTCTCTTCAGTTGCCTTCGATTACCAACTTCCCTCCGTCTCCTACGTTTTTTTTTTTTTTAATCCTCTACCATCTTCTACTTTTACCTTCTACCTGCTTTCTACGTACGTTCTTCCTTCTGCCTGTCTTCTGTCTTCTTCCTTTTCCTGTCTTCTGCCTCCTACCTTCCTACCTTCTTCCTTCTACCGTCTGCCTATTTACCTTCCTTCTACCTTGTCTACCTTGCCTATCTTCTACCTACCTTCTGCTTACCTTCTACCTTGCCATCCATCTACCTACCTTCTGCCTGTCCTTCACCTTCTGCACACCATCTACCTCCTTCCTTATACTTACCTTAGCACCTGCCTTCTGTCTTCTACATAGCTGCTTCCTTCTATGTACTTACCTTCTACCTTCTGCCTACCATGTCCTCTACTTACCTTCAACCTTCTGCATGCCTTCAACTTTCTACCTACCTTCTGCCTACCTTTTGCCTATCTTCTGTCTTCTACATATCTTTTACATATTTTTTACCTTCTGCCCTCCACCTTACCTTCTGCCTACCTTCTACCTACCTTTTGCCCTATGCCTATCTTCTGTCTTCTACCTACCTTCTGCCTATCATCTGCCTTCTACCTACCTTCTGCCTACCTCTTGCCTTCTACCTACCTTTTGCCTTCTGTCTACCTTTTACCTTCTACCTACCTTTTACCTTCTGCCTACTTTTTACCTTCTACCTACCTTTTACCTTCTGCCTACCTTTTACCTTCTACCTACCTTTTACCTTCTACCTACCTTTTACCTTCTACCTACCTTCTACATACCTTTTGTCTTCTGCCTACCTTTTGCCTTCTACTTACCTTTTGCCCTCTGCCTACCTTGTACCTACATTCTGCCTTCTACTACCTTCTACCTACCTTCTGCCTTATACTTACCTTCTGCCTTCTACCTACCTTCTTCCTTATACATACCTTCTACCTTATACTTACCTTCTGCCTTCTACCTACTACCTTCTTCCTTATACTTACCTTCCACCTTATACTTACCTTCTGCCTTCTACCTTCTACCTACCTTCTACTACCTTCTACCTACCTTCTACCACCTTCTACCTATCTTCTTCCTTATACTTACCATCTGCCTTCTACCTACCTTCTACCTGCCTTCTGCCTTCTACCTACCTTCTGCCTTCTACATACCTCTACCTTATACATACCCTGCCTTCTGCCTACCTTCTACCTTCTACTACCTTCTACCTTATACTTACCTTCTACCTGCCTTCTACCTTCTGCTACCTTCTACTACCTTCTACCTACCTTCTACCTTCTACTACCTTCTACCTTATACTTACCTTCTACCTTCTATCTACCTTCTTTCTTATACTTACCTTCTACCTACCTTCTACCGTCTACTTACCTTCTTCCTTATACCTACCTTCTGTCTACCTTCTACCTTCTACCTGCCTTCTACCTTATACTTAACTTCTGCCTTCTACCTGCCTTCTACATTCTACCTACCTTCTTCCTTATACTTACCTTCTGCCTTCTGTCTACCTTCTACCTGCTTTCTTCCTTATACTTAACTTCTGCCTTCTACCTATCTTCTACCTTTGACTACCTTCTGTCTTCTACATTCTACCTACCGTCAGCTTTTGATCTACCTTGTACTTCCTACCTTCTTACTTCCTAGCTATCTTCTACCTTTTCCCTACCATCTACATACCTACCTACCTTCTCTCTCATACATTCTACCTTCCTGTTTTCTACCTACTTTCTACCTTTTACCTACCTTCTACCTACCTCCTACCTTCTGCCTACCTTCTGCATGCCTTGTTTACTACCTACCTCTACCTTTTACCTACCTTCTGTCTTCTACTCACCTCTTACGATCTACCTTCTTCCTATCTTCTGTTTTCTACCTACCATCTACCTACCTCCTGCCTTCTACTTACGTTTTACCCTCTGCCTGCCTACAGTTAACTTTTTACATTCTGCATACCTACTTTCTTCTACCTTCTACCTACCGTCTGTCTGCCTTCTGCCTACCTTCTACCTACCTTCTGCCTGCCTTCTACCTGCCTTCTACCTTTCCTGCTACTTTTACCTTCCACCTTCCATCTACCTTCTACCTACTTTCTCCCTATCTTCTACCCTCTATTTTCTACCACCTTTAACCTACCTTTACATTTTACTTACTGTCTGCCTTCTACCTTTTACCTTTCTTCTGCCTTCCACCCTGTACCTACCTTGTTTTCTACCTATCCATTTTCTACCTATCTTCTCCCTGCCTATTGCCATCTACCTTACACCTTCTCTCTACGCACCTGTACCTTCTTTCTCCCGTCGACAATTTTCTACCTAGCTTTTCTACCTTCTACCTTGTATTTTCTATTTGTTTACTTTCTTTTTGCTTTCATTTTCCCCTCTACTTTCTACCTTCATTTTCTACCTTCTGCTCTCCCTGTACATCTATCGTTTTCTTCCTTCCACCTCTTCTGCCTCTTACCTTTCACATACTTTCTGTGCTTCCTATTTCTACTTTCTTTTCTACGCTTACGTTCTGCGTCTGCCTTTTATCTTTTTTTTACCTTGTTTTCTTTCTTTTTGTTCTCTTCTCTTTTTTTTTATTTATTTCTTCTTTATGTTCTTTCATCTTCTGTCCTCTTCCCTCTATCTCCTTTTTTTCTGTCTTTTCTTCTTCCTTATTTAATATTTCTTTTCTTCTGCCCTTTCTTACGTGTTCTTTGTCTTCCTCTACCTCTAGTGTTTATTTTTTCTTCTCGCGTCTCTCATCTTTTCTCGTACCTTTTCCATCTTTTCTCGTACTTTTTCCATCTTTTCTCGTACCTTTTCCATCTTTTCTCGTACCTTTTCCATCTTTTCTCGTACCTTTTCCATCTTTTCTCGTACCTTTTCTATCTTTTCTCGTATCTCTTTTATCTTTTCTCGCACATCTTCTATCATCTCATCTATCTTCTCTCGCATCTCTATCTTCTATCTTCTCTCGTATCTCGTATCTTCTGTTTTCTCGTATATCTTCTGTCTTCTCGTATATCTTCTGTCTTCTAGCTTTTTTCTTATCTGTCCCCATATCTCTTCCGTAATTTCTGTCTTCTCTCATAGCTCTTCTATCTTCTCTCATATCTCCTCTATCTCTTCTCCTATCTCTTCTGTCTCCTCTATCTCTTCTCCTATCTCTTCTGTCTCCTCTATCTCTTCTCCTATCTCTTCTGTCTTCTCATATCTCCTCTATCTCTTTCCTATCTCTTCTGTCTTCTCTCGTATCTCTTCAATGTTCTCTCGTATCTCTTCTATCGTCTCTTGTATCTCTTCTATCCTTTCTTGTATCTCTTTGATCTTCTCTTGTATCCTTTAACTTGTATCTCTTCTATCTTCTTTTCTATCTTCTTTATGTACAATTTATTTTTCTACTTATTGTGCCATTTTAGTATATTCTGCTACTACGATTATTATATTTAAAATTTTTCTCCCTAATTCACTGTATTTCGAGTTTTTCTGTGACATATTACTTCTTCTACCTCTACGATTTATTTTACGATACCTTCTGCATCATAGCATATATATTTATTTTCATGACTCTTATGGCCTACTGTACTGTTTATTCTACTTTTACGATATATTCTGCCATATATTCTACAATTATTTTTGTCTCTGCGACTTGTTTTACGACTTCTTCTACCGCTAATTTTGTCCTTATGATTTATACTGTATTTCCGACAACGATGATTTCTGCCAGTTTGATATATTTCCCTGCGACTAAATTCTTCACGTATAATTTTTTTTCTACGACTTCTACGACTAATTCTGCGTGGATGTTTTATTTACGACTGCCGGTGCGATTTTTTTTAACGACTAATTCTGCTTGGATGATATTTTCTGCGACTAATTCTGGGTATATGATTTTTTTCCATGACTATTTCTACTTGGATGATTTGTGTATGGTTTATTCTATGACTAATTCTGCATGGATGATTTTTTTCCTACGACTGTTTCTGCCTTTATGATTCTTTCCTACGACTATTTCCGCCTGTATAAGTTTTTCCTACGGCAGTTTCTACCTGTGTGATTTTTCCTATGACTCTTTCTGCCTGTATGATTTTTTCCTACGACTATTTCTGCCTGTACGAATTTTTCCTATGCTTTTTTTCTCCCTGTATGATTTCTAACCTGTAACTATTTCCGCCTATATAATTTTTTCCTATGACTATTTCTGCCTATATGATTTTTTCCTGTAAATATTTCTGCCTGTATGATTTTTTTCTACGACTGTGAGCACGCATGATTTTTTCTACGACTCCTGTACAGTATGTCTGCATGTACGATTTTTTCTGCGACTATTTATGCTTGTATGATTTCTTCTACTTCTTCCTGCTAGTATGATTTTTTTCCTACTACTGTTTCTGCCAGTATTTTTTTTTTTTTTCGACTAATTCTGCATGATTGATTTTTTTCTACTACTTACTCTGCTTGTAGGATTTTTTTTTCCTACAACTGGTTCTGCATGTATTATTTTTTTTTAGGACTTTCTGCCTGCACGATTTTTTCTAAGATTAATTTTGCACGTATGATTTTTTTTTCTACAATTTCTGCCTGTATGATTTACGAGCTACAACTGCCGGTACGATTTTTTCTACGACTATTGTACGACTCCTGCCTGTACAGTTTCTTCTACGACTGATTCTGCATGCACGAGTATGTTGTATTTTACGACAGTTCTGCCTGTATGATTTATGTTGCCATTAATTCGGCCTGCATGATTTGTTCTGCAAATTATTCGGCCTCTGATTTATAAGTTATTCTTTCTCTGATTTATTTTATGACTGATTTATTCTATGATATTCTTCCTCATTCTAGCACTCATTCTGTCTCGATTTATTTTGTGACGTATTTTTCGTTATTACCGACTCATTCAGTTTATTATTTGATTTTCCTTTTTTTCGATGACTCATTCTGCCTGATTTAAGACCTTTCTCAGATATTTTCTATGACTCATTCTGATTTACCCAGTGACTCATTCTGTCTCTAATTTCCTCCTCTGCGATTTAATATACGACTTTTTGTGCATGTATGATATGCTTTACGATTAATTCTGCTTTACGAATAATTCTGCATGTGTGATTTATTCTGGTTTTTCCTGTACAATTTATTCTTCCACCAATTCCTGTGTAATTTATTCTACGACTAATTGTGCGATGTATTTTCGTACTAATTACGATTAATTCGACTAATTCTACGCACGATAAAATCTACGCCAATTCCGCCTATGATTTGATTACTATTTCTCCCTATGTAGTTTATTATTATTTATTCTCATTTATTCTGCTTCTGATATGTCCCGCTTAGACTATAATGATCATTCTTTCACTTCCTACTGCCTTCTGTCACCTTATAATATTTCCGAATGTACTTTTTTATCATTCGCAAAGCTTATTATTCTTCCTATTATTTGTTAAACTCCAATTTTACTCTTTTTTACGCGCTGTCTTTTCTCCCAATTTCTTATTTTCGTGTTCCCATGCCTCACTTGTTCCCGCTCTTTTTACTTTGTTCTTCCAATTTCTCACTTTATCCCTATTTCGTATTTACTCTTTTTTCATCTCCCTTCTCTCTAATTTTTACTGATTACTCCAGTTTATTATCCATCATGATTTTTTTTTTCTTTTTCTCAGTTTCTTCCCGTTTCTCATTTCTTTTCTCCTTTGTTCTTTCTCATTCCCACTTCCTCCTCTTCTTCTACCTTCCTTTCTCTCTTTATTTATTCCCTATTTGTCTCTCGCCTCCTCTTTACTGCTTTGTTCTCTTATTTTCACTTCGAGTTTGTCATTTTCTTATTCCCTCCCCTCCCCTTCTCTCTCTCTCTCTCTCTCTCTCTCTCTCTCTCTCTCTCTCTCTCTCTCTCTCTCTCTCTCTCTCTCTCTCTCTCTCTCTCTCATTTTTCTTTTCCATTTCCTCCTCATCTGTTATTCTTTTTCTTATATCTTCCTCAGTTTACTCTCCCTATTTTGTCACTTCTTTTTTCTCCTTATTTACTACTGTTTTTATTTATTTAATTTTCCTTTCTCGGCTTTTGTTATTTTTATTTCAGAGTTGTCATCTTTCTCTCACCATTTTCTTTTAGTCATCTTTCTCACTTTTTCTTCCACTTTCTCACTATCTCTTCCTTTTTCACACTTACTTTTCCACTTTCTTACTTCACCACTTTCTCGCTTTCTTTTCTCCTTTCTCACTTTCTCTTCCGCCCTCCCAGTTTCTCTTCCACTTTCTCACCTTCTTTTTCTTCTTTCGCATTTTCTCTTTAACTTTCTCAGTTTCTCTTCCAATTTCTCACTTTACTTTCTCGCTCTTTTCTTGTCACTTTCTCTTCAGCTTTCTCAGTTTTCCTTCCACTTTCTCAGTTTCTCTTCCATTTTCTCACTTTCTTTTCTTCTCACTTTGTCTTCAACTTTCTCAGTTTTTCTTCCTCTCTCAGTTTCTCCTCCACTTTCTCACTTTCTTTTCTTGTTTCTCACTTTCTCCTCAACTTTCTCACACTCTTGTTTCCTACTTTCTCTTCAACTTTCTCACAGTCTGTTCTTCTTTCTTTCTCTTCCAGCTTCTCACTTTTTCTTCCTTTCTCATTTGCTTTTCCAGTTTTTCACTTTCTTTTCTTCTTTCTCAGTTTCTCATCCACTATCAACTTCTTCACTTTCCCACTTTCTTTTCTTCTTTCTCACTTTGTTACTCCTTTCTCACTTTCTCCACGCTCAGTTTCTCTTCCACTTTCTCACTTTCTGTTCTTCATTTCTCACTTTCTCTTCCTCTTTCTCACTTTCTGTTCTTCATTTCTCACTTTCTCTTCCACTTTCTCACTTTCTCTTCTTCCTCCTCACTTTCTACTTGTCCCTTCACCTGCTTATCCCTTGTTTTGTACTGTTTATATTTCTGATTTCGCTTTTTTTCTTTCTCTTACTCCTGTTTCTTCCTTTCTATCATTTTCTCACTTTCCCTTTTTATTATTCCTCTTTCTCCCTATTTACCATTTTCTTCTTTTCTTACCTCTATTTCTCCCTTTTATTTCTCTTTCTCCCTATCTGTCTTTCTCTCCTTATATTTCCATTTCTCCCTTTTATTTCTCTTTCTCCCTATCTGTCTTTCTCTCCTTATATTTCCATTTCTCCCTTTTATTTCTCTTTCTCCCTATCTATCTTCCTCCTTTTCTTACCTCCATGTCTCCCTTTTATTTATCTTTCTCCCTATCTACCTTCCTCCTTTTCTTACCTCCATGTCTCCCTTTTATTTCTCTTTCTTCCTATCTACTTTTTTCTTCTTACCTCCATTTCTCCATTTTATTTCTTTCTCCCTATTTACCTACTTTTCGTACCTCCAATTCTCCCTTTTACTCTCTCTCTCCCTTTTCTTTCTCTTTCTCCCTATCTACCTTTCTCTTTTTCTTACTTCCACTTCTCCCTTTATTTCTTTCTCCCTATCTACCTTTCTTCTTTTGTTACCTCCAATTCTCCCTTTAATTTCCCTTTCCCCCTATCTACCTTCTTTTCTTACCTCCAATTCTCCCCTTTATTTCTCTTTCTCCCTAGCTACCTTCTTTTCTTACCTTCAATTCTCCCTTTTAATTCTCTCTCCCTATCTACCTTCTTTTCTTACCTCCATGTCTCCCTTTTATTTCTTACTCCCTATCTACCTTTCTTCTTTTCTTACCTCCATTTCTCCCTCTTATTTCTCTTTCTCCCTATCTACCTTTCTTTCTTATTTCCATTTCCTTCTCTTATCTCTCTCTCTCTCTCTCTCTCTCTCTCTCTCTCTCTCTATCTATCTATCTTTCTCCTTTTCTTACCTCCATTTCTCCCTTTTACTTTTCTCACCCCATCTACCTTTCTTTCTTTCTTATTTCCATTTCTTTCTTATTTCTCTGTCTCCCTATCTTTCTCTTTTCTTACCTCCTTTTCTCCCTTTCTTCCTTTGGTACTCCTATTTCTCAATTTTCGTCTCTTACATTTCTCCCTTTGTCATTTTTTTTAAAAACTCATATTTATCATTCTTGCCTTCATACTCATATTTCTCCCTTATTTCACTCTCCTTCTCCCTTTTTTTAGCTGTATTTCTACCCTTTTTCCTTTTCTTACTCCCTTTTCTCCCTTTTTAAATACAATTCGTCCATTTCGCACTTTCTTACTTCCATATTTTTCTTTCTCACTTTCTTACTTCTACTTCTCCCTTTTCTTTCATTCATTTTTGTTTCATACTCATATTTCTCCCTTACCTGTTCCTGTTTCTCTCTTTCTCCCTCTTATCTCTTTCTCCCTTTCGTACTCTTATTTCTCCCTTTCTCCCTTTCTCACTATTATTTCTCCCTTTCCGATTTTGTTTCTCTATTTCTCATTCTTTCAAACTCCTGTTTTTGTTTCATACTCCAGTGTCTCCACTTCTTACTCTTATTTCTCCCATTCTTACTCCCATTTCTCCCTTTCTTACTCCCATTTCTCCCTTTCTTACTCCCATTTCTCCCGTTCTTACTCCCATTTCTCCCTTTCTTACTCCCATTTCTCCCTTTCTTACTCCCATTTCTCCCTTTCTTACTCGTACTTCTTCCTTTTGCTCCTATTTCTCCCATTCTTACTCCTATTTCTCATATTCTTACTCCTATTTCTCTCTTTCTTGCTCCCATTTCTCCCTTTCTTACTCCTAATTCTCCCATTCTTACTCCTATTTCTCCCATTCTTACTCCCATTTCTCCCTTTCCTACTTCTACTTCTTCCTTTCTTACTCTTATTTCTCTCTTTCTTACTCCCATTTCTCCCTTTCTTACTCCTAATTCTCCCATTCTTACTCCTATTTCTCCCATTCTTACTCCTATTTCTCTCTTTCTTGCTCCCATTTCTCCCTTTCTTACTCCTATTTCTCCCTTTCTTACTCTTATTTCTCTCTTTCTTACTCCCATTTCTCCCTTTCTTACTCCTATTTCTCCCATTCTTACTATTTCTCTCTTTCTTACCCCCATTTCTCCCATTCTTACTCTTATTTCTCTCTTTCTTACTCCTATTTCTTCCTTTCTTACTCTTATTTCTCACTTTCCTACTCCCATTTCTCCCTTTCTTACTCCTACTTCTTCCTTTCTTACTCCTATTTCTCCCTTTCTTACTCCTACTTATTATTTCTCTCTTTCCTACTCCCATTTCTCCCTTACTCCCACTTCTTCCTTTCTTACTACTATTTCTCCCATTCTTACTCCTATTTCTCCCATTCTTTCTCCTATTTCTCCCATTCTTACTCCTATTTCTCCCTTTCTTACTCCCATTCCTCCCTTTCTTTCTCTTTTTTCTCTCTTTCTTACTCCTAATTCTCTCTCTCTTACTCCTACTTCTTCCTTTCTTACTCTTATTTCTCCCATTCTTATTCCCATTCCTCCCTTTCTTACTCCTATTTCTCCCTTTCTTACTCTTATTTCTCTCTTTCTTACTCCTAATTCTCCCTTTCTTACTCCTAGTTTTTTCCTTTCTTGTTACTGTTTCTTCCCTTCTTACTACTGCTTCTCCCTTCTCCCTTCCATACCCCTGTTTCTCCCTTTTTTACTCCTACTTTTCCCTTTCTTACTCCTATTTCTCGCTTTCTTACTATCTTACTCCTATTTCTCCCATTCTGTCTTTCTCCTTTTCCTTTCTACCTTACTTTCTTCCTCTTTTCTCTCCCTTTCTCCCTTTTCCTCGTATCTCTCCATTTACTCCTTTGTTACTCTCATTTCTCCCTTTCCTGCTTCGTTTCTCTGTTTCTCTCCTTAATAATTCATTGTCAACCTTTCTTACTCCTATTTCTTCGTTTCTCCCTTTTTCACTATTTCTCACCTTCGTCCTCTTTCTCCCTTTCTCATTCCTATTTCTCCCTTTCTTACTCTGATTTCTCCATTTCTTACTCCTATTTCCCCATTGTTTACTCCTGTTTCTCCCTTCCTGATTCATTTCCCCCCCTCTCTGACGTTTGTACCTCTGTTTCTCCCTTTCTTATTCTGACTTCTCCCTTTCTTACTCCTGTTTCTCCCTTTCTCACTCCTGTTTCTCCTTTCCTTACCCCAACTTTTCCCTTTCTCATTCCTATTTCACCCTTCGTTACATCCATTTCTCCCTTTCTCACTTCAGTTTCTCCCTTTCTTACTCCTATTTCTCCCTTTCTTACTCCTATTTCTCCCTTTCTCACTTCTGTTTCTCCCATTCTTGCCCGTATTTTTCCCTTTCGTACCCATATTTCTCCCTTCCATACCCCCTTTTCTCCCTTTCTCACTTCTGTTTCTCCCTTACTTATGATTCTCATTTTTCGCTCCTATTTCTCCTTTTCTTACTCCTATTTCTCCACTTCTTACTCCTATTTCTCCACTTCTTACTCCTATTTCTCCACTTCTTATTCTTATTTTTCCATTCCTTGTTCCTATTTCTCCCTGACATTTTTACCCCTGTTTCTCCCTTTCTGATTCCTCTTTCTCCCTTACTTCTATTTCTCCCTTTCTCATTCACTTCCATCTCTTCCTTTCTTAATTTCTTACTTCCGTTTCTCCTTTCTTCATCCTCTCTTTCATATTCATATTTCTCCCTTACTTTCTTACATCTCTATCTGTCTGTCTGTCGTCTGTCTGTCTGTCTGTCTGTCTCTCTCTCTCTCTCTCTCTCTCTCTCTCTCTCTCTCTCTCTCTCTCTCACTTTATTCTCATGTTCTCAATTGTTCGTCCTCTTCCTCATTTTGTTATTGCTCTTTCTCACTTTCTTTTCCCTTTTCTTTATCTTCTTCGCCTCTCACTTCTTCAAATCTTTCACTTCCTCTTTTTTATCTTCCTCTTTCTGTTCTCCCTGTTATTTACTCTCCCTTTCTCTATTTACTTTTTTCTCTATTTTTTTTCTTACTTTTCCTGTCTTTCTTTATTCCTATTATTTTTCTGGTATTTTTTTCCTTTTCTTGTCTCACTTATTCCCGATTCTCAATTACTCTACCTCTTTCTCACTTTCTTTACCTCTTTCTCACTTTCTTTACCTCTTTCTCACTCTATTTTCCTTTCACACTTTCTTTTCCTTTTTCTCAATTTCATTCACTCTTTCTCACTTTCTTTACCTCTTTCTCACTTTCTTTTCCTTTTTCTCGCTTTCTTTACCTCTTTCTCACTTTGTTTTCCATTCACACTTTCTTTTCCTTTTGCTCACTTTCTTTACCTCTTTCTCACTTTCTTTACCTCTTTCTCACTTTCTTTACCTCTTTCTCACTTTCTTTTCCTCTTTTTCACTTTCTTTGCCTCTTTCTCTCATTTCCTCTTTCTCACTTTCTTTTCCTCTTTCTCTCTTTCCCACTGTTTTCCTCTTTCACACTTTCTTTTCCTTTTTCTCACTTTCATTCCCTCTTTCTCACTCCTTTCCTCTCACTTTCTTTGCCTCTTTCTCACTTTCTTTTCCTCTTCCTCACTTTTCTCGTCTATCACTTTCTTTTCGTCTTTCTCAATTTCTTTTCCTCTTTCTCACTTTCTTTCCCTATTTCTCACATTCTTCCTCTTATTTCTTCTATTTCTGATTAATTTTGCTTATACATTTCTCTCTGTGAGTCGTATTTCTCACTCCCCCTTTCCTTTCTTTCTCCTGTTTCTCCCTTTCTATCCTCTTCACTGTTTTTCTCCCTTTCTGTTAATTCTGTCACTTTCTTATGTTTATATCTTCTCCCTTTCTCACTCATTTCTCCGTTTCTCTACCTTTCATGCTCCCTTTAGTCCTATTTCTCCCCTTTTTATCCCTATGTCTCCCTTTAACCTATTTCTTCCTTTTTTATTCTTATTTCTCCCTTTTTTATTCCTATTTCTACCTTTTTTATTCCTATTTCTCACTTTTTCATACCTATTTCTCCCTTTTTTTACTCCTATTTATCCTTTTTATTCCTATTTCTCCTCTTTTTTTATTCTCATGTCTCCCTTTCTTATTTCTGTTTCTCCCTTCTTCCTATTTCTCCCTTTCTTATTCCTATTTCTCTCTTACTTCCTTCTTCCGGTTTTTCTTTCCTACATCTTTTTCCCTTTCTTACTTCTATTTCTCCCATTCTTATTCCTATTTCTCCCTTTCCTATTCCTGTTTCTCCCTTTCTTATTCCTATTTCTCCCTTTCCTATTCCTGTTTCTCCCTTTCTTATTCCTATTTCTCCCTTTTCTTATTCCCATTTCTCCCTTTTTATTCCTATTTCTCTTTCCTCTCCCTGTTTCTCCCTTTCTAATTCCCATTTCCTCCCTTTCTTTCTTACTCCTGTTTCTCCCTTTCTGTATCATTCGTATTCCTGTCTTTCCTCCTTATTCCTCTTTCTCCCTTTATTACTTCTGTTTCTACCTCTCATACGTTTTCACTTCTTAATCTCCCTTATACTTCAATTTCTCCCTGTCTTACTCTCATCTCTCCCTTTCTCGCCTCTCTGCCTTTTTCTCTCTCTTACTCCTTTTTCTCCTTTTCCTACTTTCCTTTCTCCCTTTCTTACTCCCTTTTCTCATTTTCTCACTCCTATCTATCCCTTCAGCCTTTTTTCTGTTCTCCCTTTCTTCTCCCATTTTTACATTCTTACCGTTATTCTTCCTGTCTTCCTTACTCGTATCTCTCCCTTTCTCCTTTACTTCATCCTATTTATCCATTTCTTACTCACCTACACCTCTTGCTCCCTTTCTTACTCCTGTTTCTCCCTTTCGTACTGTTATATCTTTCTCCCTTTATTTTCTTACTCCTACTTCTCCCTTGTTTCTTCATATTATTTCTCCCTCTTTACTTTTCTCCCTTTGCTGTTTCTCCCATTCTTACTATTTCTCCCTTTTTACTGTTTCTCCCTTTCTAACTTTTTCTCCCTTTCTTACTGTTTCTCCTATTCTCATTTTTTCTCCCTTTCTTGCTATTTCTCCCTTTCCTACTGTTTTTTCTTAATGTTCCTCACTTTCTCACTATTTCTCTCTCTATTTCTCCCTTTCTTACTATTTTCCCTTTCTTACCATTTCTCCCTTTCATACTTCTGATTCTCCCTTTCTTACTATTTCTCCCTTTCTTACTATTTCACCCTTTCTTACTATTTCACCCATTCCTACTATTTCTCTCCTGCTATTTCTCCCTTTCTTTCTGTATCTTCCTTTCTTACTATTTCTCCATTACCATTTCTCCCTATTTTCTGCTTCTCCCTTTCATACTGCTTCTCCCTTTCTTACTATTTCTCCCTTTTTAAATATTTCCCCCGTTCTTATTTCTTCCTTTCTTTCTTTCTCCCCATACTGCTGTTTCTCCCTTTCTTAGTATTTCTCCCTTTCTTATTTCTTTCTTACTGTTTCTCCCTTTCTGTCTATTATTCTCTTATTCTTTCTCCCTTTGCTGTTTTCTCCATCTTATATATCTCCCTTTTGTTACTATTTCTCCCATTTTGCTTCTCTTAGTATTTCTCCCTTTCTTCTTTTCTTTCTTACTGTTTCTCCCTTTCTACCTGTTTTTCTCTTTCTTACTCTTTCTCCCTTTGCTGTTTTCTCCACCTTTTTATATCTCCCTGTTGTTACTATTTTTCCTTTTTTGCTACTTCTCCCTTCCTTAATATTTCTCTCTAACTTTCTCCCTTTCTTACTATTTCTCCCTTTCTCACTACATGACCCTTTTTAATATTTCTCCCTTTTTATTCCTCCCTTACTGTTTCTCCCTTTCTTACTCCTGCTTCTCCCTTTCTCTCTTCTCTTTTTCTCCCTTTCTTACTCCACTTTATCTTTTCTCCCTTCTTGGTCACATTTCTTATATTCATTTACATATTTCTCCCTTTCTTCTCCCATGTCTACATTTATTTTACTCCTGTTTCTCCCTTCCTAACTCCCATTTCTCCCTTTCTCACTTCCACTTCTCCCTTTTTTTTTCTTGTTTCTGTTTCTACCTTTCCTACTACTATTTCTCCCTTTCTAACCATTTCTCCCTTTCCTTTATTACTCCTGTTTCTCCCTCTGTTACTCCTACTTCTCCCTTTCTTACTCTTCTCCCATTCTCTCCCTTTTTTACTTTAGTCTTGTTTCTCCCTTTCTCTCCCTTCCTCCCTTAATTGCTTCTATATTTCCCTTTCTCTATCTTGCTCCTGTCTCTCTTCCTTCCTTTCTTTCTTATTCGTATTTTTAATTTTCTCTCACTCTTATTTCTCCCTTTCTCACTTATTTCTCCCTGCTTTTTTGTAATTTATTTCTCCCTGTTGTCTTTCTCACTTATTTGTCCCTGCCTTCTTTCTCACTTATTTCTCCTTTCTTTGTTTCTCACTTATTTCTCCCTACTTTGTTTCTCACTTATTACTCCCAGCTTTCTTTCTCACTTATTTCTCCCTGCTTTCGCAAGTGTTTCTCCCTGCATACTCTCTCACTTATTTCTCCCTGCTTTCTTTCTCACCTATTTCTCCCTGCTTTCTTTCTTAATTATTTCTCCCTGCTTTCTTTCTCACTTATTTCTCCCTGCTTTCTCTTGTTTCTCCCTGCTTTCTTTCTCACTTATTTCTCCCTGCTTTCTCTTGTTTCTCCCTGCTTTCTTTCTCACTTATTTCTCCCTGCTTTCTTTTTCTTATGTCTCCCTGCTTTCTTTTTCTTATGTCTCCCTGCTTTCTTTTTCTTATGTCTCCCTGCTTTCTTTCTCTTATGTCTCCCTGCTTTCTTTCTCACTTATTTCTCCCTGCTTTCTTTTTCTTATGTCTCCCTGCTTTCTTTTTCTTATGTCTCCCTGCTTTCTTTCTCTTATTTCTCCCTGCTTTCTTTCTCTTATTTCTCCCTACTTTCCTTTTCACTTGTTTCTCCCTGCTTTCTTTTTCTTATGTCTCCCTGCTTTCTTTTTCTTATGTCTCCCTGCTTTCTTTTTCTTATGTCTCCCTGCTTTCTTTCTCTTATGTCTCCCTGCTTTCTTTCTCTTATTTCTCCCTGCTTTCTTTTTCACTTATTTCTCCCTACTTTCCTTTTCACTTGTTTCTCCCTGCTTTCTTTCTCTTATGTCTCCCTGCTTTCTTTCTCTTATTTCTCCATGCTTTCTTTTTCACTTATTTCTCCCTACTTTCCTTTTCACTTATTTCTCCCTGCTTTCTTTTTCACTTTCTCCCTGCTTTCTTTTCACTTATTTGTCCCTGTTTTCTTTCTCACTTATTTCTCCCTGCTTTCTATCTCACTTATTTCTCCCTGTTTTTTTATTTATTTCTCCCTGCTTTCTATCTCACTTATTTCTCCCTGCTTTCTATCTCACTTATTTCTCCCTGTTTTCTTTCTCACTTATTTCTCCCTGCTTTTTTATTTATTTCTCCCTGCTTTCTATCTCTTTTATTTCTCCCTGCTTTCTATCTCACTTATTTCTCCCTGCTTTTTTATTTATTTCTCCCTGCTTTCTATCTCACTTATTTCTCCCTGCTTTCTTTCTCACTTATTTCTCCCTGTTTTCTTTCTCACTTATTTCTCCCTGCTTTCTTTCTCACTTATTTCTCCCTGCTTTCTATCTCACTTATTTCTCCCTGCTTTCTTTCTCACTTATTTCTCCCTGCTTTCTTATTTATTTCTCCCTGCTTTCTTTCTCACTTATTTCTTCCTCCTTTCTTACTTATTTCTCCCTGCTTTTTCTCACTCATTTCTCCCTGCTTTCTTTCTCACTTTGTCCTTCCCACATCTTCCTTTCTTTCCCCATCTCACTTTCTTCCTTCCATTTCTCCCTTTCTCTTACTCTCTTTATCACTCCTACATCCCCCATATTTATTCCTATCTCTTACTCTCTTTATCACTCCTACATCCCCCATATTTATTCCTATCTCTTACTCTCTTTATCACTCCTACATCTCCCATATTTATTCCTTTCTCTTACTCTCTTACTCTTACATCTCCCTTTCTCTCCCTTTTTCTTGTTTCTCCCTTTCTTACTACTACTTCTTCGTGTCACTCCCTTTTTTTATTTCGCCTGTTTCTCACCTTTTCTCACTGTCTTACTTTTTCTCTCTTATTTCTCCTTTTCTGCTCCTTTCTCACTTTTTTTTTTTTTTCCAATACTGTACGTCCTCTTTCCCTGTTTCTCTCTCTCTCTCTCTCTCTCTCTCTCTCTCTCTCTCTCTCTCTCTCTTCTTCTTCTTCTTCTTCTTCTTCTTCTTCTTCTTCTATCTCTTCCTCTTCCTCTTTCACGCTCTCGTTCCTGTTTTGTTAGTCTGCTATTTTTTAACTTTATTTTTTTCTCAGTTTTTCCTTTTTCAAGTCTGTTTGTCTCTCTCTCTCTCTCTCTCTCTCTCTCTCTCTCTCTCTCTCTCTCTCTCTCTCTCTCTTTCGATTTTATTGTGTACTGTTTCTCACTTTCTTGGTTTGTTTTTCTTCTTTTTTATTCTCTTCTTATTTCCTTTCCTTTCCTTTCCTTTCTTGCTTGCTCTCTCACATTTTACTTTTTCTCTCACTTACTTTGTATGGGGGAATGTTTGTTGGGTGTTATCCTTGTCATTGACGCGCGTGGTATTTTTCCTTCGCCACTAACTTTGAATTTTTCCTTCGCCACTGATTTTGCTATTATTATCAGTCTTCTTCATCAGTTATCTTTCCTTTATCTCCTTTCTCTTCTGTGTATATATATCTTTATCATTTCTCTGTCTCCTATCGCTTCTCTTTCTCCTTTCATATCAGTTGTTATTTCTTCTATATCTCTACTCGCTTTTCTATATATATATCTCCTATCATTTCTGTGTCTCCTGTCAGTTCTCTATCTCCTATCACATTTGTATAATATAATCTCCTATCACTTCTATATATCCTGTCACTCTCTATTATATATCGTTTATCACTTCTGTATCGCCTATCATTTCTACAAAACTTCTCTATCTTCTATAACATTTGTATATATAATTTCCTGTCATTTCTATATCTCCTTTCAGTAGGCTATCTCCTGTCACTTTTGTATGTTTGTATATCTCCTATTACATCTATATCTTCTAGCAGCATTTTTATATCTTCTATCACCTCTATATCTCCTAGCACTTCTACATCTCCTATCACTCTTGTATCTCCTATCAGTTCTGTGTCCTGTCACATTTGTATATTATCTCCTATCACATCTATATCTCCTCTCACTTTGTATTGATTTGAATATCTGTCACTTCTGTATCTCTCATCTCTTCTGCATCTCCTATCTCATCTGTATCTCCTATAATTTCTGTATATCCTATCACTTCTCTGTTTGTATGATATCTGCTAATCTCCTATCATTTCTGTATCTCCTATTACTTCTTTGTCTCTCATCACTTCTCTATCTCCTGTCACTTTTGTATCATGTATCTCCTGTCACTTCTGTATCTCCTATCACTTCTATATCTCTTATCACTTATTTCTTCTACCACTTCTGTATCTTCAGACACTTCTTTATCTCCTGTCACTTCTTTATCTCCTATCACTTCTGTGTCTCCTATCATTTCTATATCTCCTATCACTTCTCTGTCTCCTATCACCTCTATGTCTCCTATCACTTCTGTATCTCCCACCACTTCTATATCTCCTATCACTTCTATATCTCCTATCACTTCTCTGTCTCCTATAATTTCTCTATCTCTTATCGCTTCTCTATCTCCTGTCGCTTCTCTATCTCTTGTTACCTCTGTTTCTCCTATCACCTCTTTATGTCTCCTATCTCTTCTGTGTCTCCCTCATGTCGATATCTCCTGTCAGTTCCGTATTTCCTGTAATTTCCGCATCTCCTTTCACTTCTTTTTCTCCTGTCTATTTTGTTACCTCCTGTCTTATAGTCAGTCATTATAGTCCTGTTTTATAGCTGCTGTCACATATGCTTTCTCAATTGCTGTCTAACAATGGCTGTCAGTGTTATGTATATAGCCTTTTTATATTAGCTGTCGTTTTTATATTTCCTTATTCTTGCTGTCAGTTTTAAATTCTGTCTTGTAGGAGCTGTTACTTGATGGCTTCTGTTTTATACCTTGCTGTCAATCATATATAACTCCTATCTTGTCCTGTCTAATGGTTCCTGTCATTTTATATATGCTCCTTTCTTGTGGCTATTGTCTTAAAGTTGCTGTCTTCTTGATATGGCTTTTTTCATTATTATAAAGGCTACTTCGTGTCTTGCTGTTGCTGTCATTTTTCCTCGGCTCCTGTTACTTTTTTATATCTATTTTCCATTCCTCTTGTCTAATAGCTTTTTGTTAATTGCTGTACCTCGTCACTTCTGTATATCTGCTGTCTTATGGCTGTTGACTTGATTATATTCCTGTCCTATAATTGCTGTTTAATATATGCATGCCTGGTGTTGCTGTTGCTGTAGTTTTCATTATTATTATTATTATTATTATTATTATGATTATTATTTCTATTATTATTATTATTATTATTATCAATACTACTACTACTACTACTACTATTATCATTATTATTATTATTATTATTATTATTATACATATGCTGTCTTATATGCGATGACAGTTGTATATAGCTATCTATTTTCTTATACCTGCTGTCTTTTTTATATATTTCTCGTTCTTACCTGTCTCCTGTCTTTATAACTCCTGTGTGTGTTATATAGCGCTTTTTTGGATTATTGATGCTGTCATTTCAATATATTTTCTTGATTGTAGCTGTCGTTTTTATATTTTTATCAGTCATAAATCTCTCTCTCTCTCTCTCTCTCTCTCTCTCTCTCTCTCTGCGAATCCACTTTTATTACTTTTGTATTTGTCTTTCCGTCTGCCACATCTCTCTGTCTACAACTATGTTCGTCTGTCTATCTGCCTTTCTATCTATATCTGCCTCTGCCTATCAATATCTATCTATCTGTCTATCTTCCTGCCCGTTCTTTTACCTATGTACCTATCTATCTGTTTGTTTATTTACCTATATTATGTCTGTCTCTGTCTGTCTGTCTGTCTGTCTGTGTCTAAATCTGTATCTGTTTGTCTGTATTTCTGTCTGCGTTCATTTAGCATCTTTCTGTCTCAATCTATCCGTCTGTCTGCGGCACCTGTCTGTCTATATTTGGTATTTTCTCTTCTATCTCACACTCTTTTCGTCTGTTTTACATTTCCTCAGACTTATTCCCTCTCACTGCCTTTCCTACCCTCACGTCCTCTCTCCTTCCCCATTCTTCTTTCTCTTCCTCTCTCCTTCGTCCACTTCATCCCTTTTTCGCTATTCTTCCCTCACTTCCTGACTCCTTCCCTCACTTCCTCTTTCCTTCCCTCACTTCCTGACTCCTTCCCTCACTTCCTCTCTCCTTCCCTCACTTCCTGACTCCTTCCCTCACTTCCTCTCTCCTTCCCTCACTTCCTGACTCCTTCCCTCACTTCCTGACTCCTTCCCTCACTTCCTGACTCCTTCCCTCACTTCCTCTTTCCTTCCCTCACTTCCTGACTCCTTCCCTCACTTCCTCTCTCCTTCCCTCACTTCCTGACTCCTTCCCTCACTTCCTCTCTCCTTCCCTCACTTCCTGACTCCTTCCCTCACTTCCTCTCTCCTTCCCTCACTTCCTCTCTCCTTCCCTCACTTCCTGACTCCTTCCCTCACTTCCTCTCTCCTTCCCTCACTTCCTCTCTCCTTCCCTCACTTCCTGTCTCCTTCCCTCACTTCCTGACTCCTTCCCTCACTTCCTCTCTCCTTCCCTCACTTCCTGACTCCTTCCCTCACTTCCTCTCTCCTTCCCTCACTTCCTGACTCCTTCCCTCACTTCCTCTCTCCTTCCCTCACTTCCTCTCTCCTTCCCTCACTTCCTCTCTCCTTCCCTCACTTCCTGACTCCTTCCCTCACTTCCTCTCTCCTTCCCTCACTTCCTCTCTCCTTCCCTCACTTCCTCTCTCCTTCCCTCACTTCCTCTCTCCTTCCCTCACTTCCTGACTCCTTCCCTCACTTCCTGACTCCTTCCCTCACTTCCTGACTCCTTCCCTCACTTCCTCTCTCCTTCCCTCACTTCCTCTCTCCTTCCCTCACTTCCTGACTCCTTCCCTCACTTCCTGACTCCTTCCCTCACTTCCTCTCTCCTTCCCTCACTTCCTCTCTCCTTCCCTCACTTCCTCTCTCCTTCCCTCACTTCCTCACTGCTTCCCTCACTTCCTGACTCCTTCCCTCACTTCCTGACTCCTTCCCTCACTTCCTGACTCCTTCCCTCACTTCCTGACTCCTTCCCTCACTTTCTCCTTCCCTCACTTCCTGACTCCTTCCCTCACTTCCTCTCTCCTTCCCTCACTTCCTCACTCCTTCCCTCACTTCCTCACTCCTTCCCTCACTTCCTCACTCCTTCCCTCACTTTCTCCTTCCCTCACTTCCTCACTCCTTCCCTCACTTCCTCTCTCCTTCCCTCACTTTCTCCTTCCCTCACTTCCTCTCTCCTTCCCTCACTTCCTCACTCCTTCCCTCACTTCCTCACTCCTTCCCTCACTTCCTCTCTCCTTCCCTCACTTCCTGACTCCTTCCCTCACTTCCTCTCTCCTTCCCTCACTTCCTCTCTCCTTCCCTCACTTCCTGACTCCTTCCCTCACTTCCTGACTCCTTCCCTCACTTCCTGACTCCTTCCCTCACTTCCTCTCTCCTTCCCTCACTTCCTGACTCCTTCCTTCACTTCCTCTCTCCTTCCCTCACTTCCTCACTCCTTCCCTCACTTTCTCCTTCTCTCACTTCCTCTTTCCTTCCCTCACTTCCTCTCTCCTTCCCTCACTTCCTCACTCCTTCCCTCACTTCCTCTCTCCTTCTCTCACTTCCTCACTCCTTCCCTCACTTCCTGACTCCTTCCCTCACTTCCTGACTCCTTCCCTCACTTCCTCACTCCTTCCCTCACTTCCTTTCTCCTTCCCTCACTTCCTTTCTCCTTCCCTCACTTCCTCACTCCTTCCCTCACTTCCTCTCTCCTTCCCTCACTTCCTCTCTCCTTCCCTCACTTCCTCTCTCCTTCCCTCACTTCCTCACTCCTTCCCTCACTTCCTCTCTCCTTCCCTCACTTCCTCACTCCTTCCCTCACTTCTTCTCTCCTTCCCTCACGTCCTATCTCCTCCTCTCACTTCCTTTCCTCTTTTCTCACTTCCTCTCTCCTTCCCTCACTTCCTCTCTCCTTCCCTCACTTCCTCTCTCCTTCCCACACTTCCTCTTTCCTTCCCTCACTTCCTCTTTCCTTCCCTCACTTCCTGACTCCTTCCCTCACTTCCTGACTCCTTCCCTCACTTCCTCTCTCCTTCCCTCACTTCCTGACTCCTTCCCTCACTTCCTGACTCCTTCCCTCACTTCCTGACTCCTTCCCTCACTTCCTCTCTCCTTCCCTCACTTCCTGACTCCTTCCCTCACTTCCTCTCTTCTTCCCTCACTTGCTCACTCCTTCCCTCACTTTCTCCTTCCCTCACTTCCTCTTTCCTTCCCTCACTTCCTGACTCCTTCCCTCACTTCCTCACTCCTTCCCTCACTTCCTCTCTCCTTCCCTCACTTCCTGACTCCTTCCCTCACTTCCTCACTCCTTCCCTCACTTCCTCTCTCCTTCCCTCACTTCCTGACTCCTTCCCTCACTTCCTGACTCCTTCCCTCACTTCCTGACTCCTTCCCTCACTTCCTCTCTCCTTCCCTCACTTCCTCTCTCCTTCCCTCACTTCCTCACTCCTTCCCTCACTTCCTCTCTCCTTCCTTCACTTCCTCACTCCTTCCCTCACTTCTTCTCTCCTTCCCTCACGTCCTCTCTCCTCCTCTCACTTCCTTTCCTCTTTTCTCACTTCCTCTCTCCTCCCCTCACTCCCTCTCTCCTTCCCTCACTTCCTCTCTCCTTCCCTCACTTCCTCTCTCCTTCCCTCACTTCCTCTCTCCTTCCCTCACTTCCTCTCTCCTTCGGGACTTCCTCTCTCCTTTCCTCATTTTCTCTTACTTCCTTCACTTCCTCTCTCCTTCTCTCTTCTTCCTCACATTGTTTCTCTCTCTCTCTCTCTCTCTCTCTCTCTCTCTCTCTCTCTATTTCTTTTTGTCTTTCTGTCTATTTGTTTGTCTGCATATGTAGCCAAATCTGTTTTTCTGGTTATCAGTGAATTCCTGTTCATATCTACAGTATAGGTCCTCTCTTTGTCTGTCTGTCTAACTGTCTGTATCTCTGTATCTATCTATCTATGTTCTGTCTTTGCCTATCTGATCTACCTACCTCCTTGTCTATCTGTTTATATCTATCTATGTTTTTCTATCTACCCGCCTATCCATCAGTCTGTGTACCATTATCTATCTGTGTATATATATGTCTTCGTCTTTGTCTATCTAAATTTATTTGTCTGTCTGTCGATCAGTCTTGTCTTTATCTGCTTGTCTCTATCCATCCACGTATCTTTATCTTTCTGTGTTTCTGTCAGTCTATAAATTTATCTGTTCTCACTATATCTAGTCTATTATCTATCAGTCTGTTTGTTATACTGTCTATCTATGTCTGTATCTCTGTCTAGTTACCATTCTATCTCTGGTCTGTCTGTCTGTCTGTCTGTCTGTCTGTCTGTCTGTCTGTCTCTCTCTCTCTCTCTCTCTCTCTCTCCTCTCCCACTCGACTCTTCTTTCTTAATTCTTGTCTCAGCGCTGTTTCCCTCTCACTCTTTCTCCACTCATTCCCTCTCACCATCCCTCTTGCTCTCTTTTTCATTCCCTTTTCTCTCTAACACTCTCTCCTTCCCTTTCGTCTCTCTCTCTCTCTCTCTCTGAGGTTCCTTTCATTCAAATCTGGTCTTAGCTGCTTTTCTCATTTTTCTCTCTCCTTTCCACTCAGTCTCATCTACTTCTTTCTCTTTTCCTCTTAGTTTTCTCTCTTTATCTCTTTTAGTCTCGTTCCCCCCTACTCTCTCTCTCTCTCTCTCTCTCTCTCTCTCTCTCTCTCTCTCTCTCTCTCTCTCTCTCTCTCTCTCTCTCTCTCTCTCTCTCTTCCTCACCTTTCTCTTTCTTTTTCTCTCACCCTCTTCTTGTATTTCCCTGTTTTTCTTGGTTGCTTTCTTTCTCTTTTTTCCTTCTCTTTCTCAAAGCCTCCTCTCTTTTCGTACAATTCTCTCTTTTCTCTCTTTCGTCAGCCTCCTCTCTTTTTCCTTTCCCTTTCCCCCCAGCCTCCTCTCTACTTTATTTCTGTTTTCTCTTTCTGTCTCTTCAGCATCCTTCCAGTCTTTCTCTTTTTTCTCTGTTGTCATTTCTGTTTCCTATAGTCCTCTCTTTTTCCTTCAGCCTCCTCCTTTTCCATTAACCTTCTCCTTTTCCTTCAGTCTCCTCTTTTTTCTTCCATCCCCCTCTTTTTTCCTCCATCCTCCTCTTTTTCCTCCATCCTCCTCTTTTTCCTCCATCCTCCTCTTTTTCCTCCATCCTCCTCTTTTTCCTCCATCCTCCTCTTTTTCCGTCAGTCTCCTCTTTTTCTTCCACACTGGCTCATTTAGCGTTTTTTTTTCTTTTTCATTTCCTTCACCCCCTTTCTTTATCTTCTCTTTTTTTTTTTTTTTTTTCCTCCAGTCGTCTTTCTGTATTAAGTCTCCATCTTCATTCTCTGCTCTTCGTACGGCCAACTCTTTTACTTTCCTGTTCGCTTCCTTTGTAATTTTTCTTCCATTTTTTCTTTCTCTTTTTGTCTTCCCTCTTTCTTCCATCCTTTTTGCCTCCTCTCATTCTTTTTTTTTTCTCAGCATTTTTTTTTTTATTTGCCTCCTGTCATTCTTTCTTTTTTCCTCTCAGCTTTTTTGTGTGTTTCATTCTCTCAGCCTTTTCATTAACTCTCATTTCTTCTTTCATTTCTTTTTTCATGTCTCTCGTTCATCTTTCTTCTTTCTTCTTTCATTTCTTCTTTCCAACTTCATTTCTTTCTTTTTTTCTGTTTTTCCTCAACCTCCTCGCTTTTTCTTTCTCATTTTCTGTATTCCTTTCTCTTTTCCAGTCTTTCAACTTCCTCTTTCTCCTCTTCTCATTGTTCTCTGTCCATCTCCCTTTCTCTTCCACATCCCTTAAGTTTTTATTTAATAGCATCCTCTCTTTGTACTCTCTCCTAAACCCCCTTCTCTTTTCCTTACAGCCTCTTCCCTTTCATCCCTCTCTTTTTTCCCCTTCAGTCTCCTCTCTTCCTTCAGTTTGCTTTACTTTTCTCTTTACTGTCTCCTCTTCTCGTTACTTCTTTTCTCATTTTCTCTCTTTTTTCTCTCTTTCCCCTTATCCTCCTCTCTTTTACGCCTTTCTCTCTCCTCTCTCTCATATTTTTCCCATTTTCCTTCAGCCTCTGTGTCTTCTCCATCCTTACACCCTCCTCCAGTCTTCTTTTTCCGTCATCTTGTTTTTTACTCAGTTTCCTCTCTTTTTTTTTGTATTTTCTGTTTTCTTTCAATAATTTTTCTCAGTTTCTTTCTCTTTCAGCCTTCTCTCTCTATCGCCTTCCTCCTCCTCCTTCTGTTTCTCTCTTGTCTTTCTTCGTCTGTTCCTCTTTTCCCTCATTCACCTCTTTCTCTCTCTTTTTCTTTCATTTTATTGTCTTTCTCACACTCTTCCTTCAGTTTCCTCTTCTTTCCCCTGCTCTTCCTCTCTTTCCTTCACTCTGTTGCCTTTCTCACCTCCTTCTTCAGTTACCTTTTTTTTTCCCTCTTTCCTTACTCATTCCTTTTTTTTTTTTTTTGTCTGTCACACTCTTCCTTCACTTTCCTCTCTCATTCCCTCTTGCCCCTCTCATTCCTTCATTCTATTTTCTTCTCACACTGTTTCCTCTCTCTTTCCCTCCTCCTCCTCCTCTCTTTCCTTCATCCTGTTGTCTTTCTCATACTTCCTTCAGCTTCCTCTTTTTTTCCCTTCCTCCCCCTCTCTTTCCTTCATTCTGTTGTCTTCCTCACACTCTTCCTTCAGTTTCTTCTCTCTTTCCCTCCTCCTCCTCCTCTCTTTCCTTCATCCTGTTGTCTTTCTCATACTTCCTTCAGCTTCCTCTTTTTCCCCTCCTCTGCCTGACTGTCCTTCGTTCTGTCTTTCTTACGCTTCTCCTTCAGCTTCCTTATTTTTCCCCCTCCCCCCCTCTCTCTCTCTCTCTCACTCACAGTTTCCTTCCGTTCTTTCTCTTTTTTTTCATGTTTTCTCATTCAGTCTTCTTTTTCTTTTCTCGTAGCCTCCTCTTTCTCTTTTTTTTTTTTTCAGGGTCTCTCATTCACAGTTTATGCCACAGCATCTTTCTTTCTCTCTCTCTCTCTCTCTCTCTCTCTCTCTCACTTTTTTTTCATTAGTTACCCCTCTCTTTCTCTTGATCAGTACTTCTCTCTATTTCTCTCTTCTTCAGCTTCCTCTCGTTGATTCTCTCTTTCCATTTTTCTTTCCCTTTTATTCTGTATCACTCCTTCTCATTCTTTCTTTCTTCCCCAGCCACCTCTTTTTCATTCTCTCTTTTTTGGGGGCACTTTTTCTGTCTTGTCTATATACTTTCCCTCATCTTCCGCTCTCTCTCTCTCTCTCTCTCTCTCTCTCTCTCTCTCTCTCTCACACACATTTCTTTTGACCTATCTTTTCTTCCATTAGCCACCTTTTTTCTCACCCATTCCGTTTCTTTCTCATTTTTTTCTCTTTCTCCTTTTCCCTGGCCCTTCTCTTCACTCTCTTTTTTTTTTTGCATTCCTTTTTCTACCTTAGCTTTTTTTTTCTTTCTTTTTCAGTCAGCTTCCACGTTTTGTGCCTCTCTTTTTCCCTCAGTCTCCTCTTTTTTTATCAGCGTCCTCTTTTTACTCCTCTTTTTTCCCTCAGTCTCCTCTTTTCCGATCAGCGTCCTCTTTTTGTTCCTCTCTTTCTTCCCTCAGTCTCCTCTTTTCCGATCAGCGTCCTCTTTTTATTCCTCTTTTTCCCCTGCGTTTCCTCTTTTTCGATCAGCGTCCTCTTTTTGTTCCTCTCTTTTTTCCCTTTAGTCCCCTCTCTTTTTTCAATCAGTCGCCTCTCTTTATCTTTTCCTCAGCCTTTTCTCTTTTTCTTTCTTACAGCTTACTCTCTTTCTTCCTCCCTTTTCCCTCCCTTCCCTCTTTTTCCCCCAAAGGCTCTTTATTTATCTCTTTATTTTCTTTATTTTCCTGTTAATTTCTTCTCTTTATTTACCTCTTTTCCTTAGCCTTCTTTTTCTATCTTTCCTGCAATCTTTTTTTTTTCTTCTTTACCCTTCTTTTCTCTTTTCCTGCTCCCTTTTCTTCAGTCTCTTTTCTTACTCTGCTTTTACTTCCCTGCTTCCTCCCATTTCATTCTCTCTCTCTCTCTCTCTCTCTCTCTCTCTCCCTGTTAGTCACTCCTGTCCCTCCTTCCCTCCTCTCTGTTTCTCCAGTCCCTTTTCTCCCCTGCCTATCTCTCCAATCCCTTCCTCCCCCTCCTCTCACTCTCTCCTTCCCCTCCCCCCTCCTCCACTCGCTCCCTCCCTCTCTGTATCTCTCCACTCACTCCACTCCCACCCCCCTCTCTCTCCACTCCCTCTTTCCCTCTCCTCCCTCTGTCTCTCCACTCCATCCCTTACCCTACCTATATGTCCACACTCTCCCTCCCCCCTCTATCTGTCCACTCCCTCCCTCCCCCTCTGTATCTCTCCACTCCCTCCCTCCCCCGTATATCTATCCACTCCCTCGCTTCCCCTCTCTATCTGTCCACTCCCTCCCTCCCCTCTCTATCTGTCCACTCCCTCGCTCCACCTCTCTGTCTCTCCACTCCCTCCCTCCCCTCTCTATCTGTCCACTCCCTCCCTCTCCCTCTGTATCTCTCCACTCCTTCCCTTCTCCTCTGTATCTCTTCACGCCCTCCCTCCCCCTTCTCTGTCTGTCCACTCCCTCCCTTCCCCTCTATCTGTCCACTCCCTCCCTTCCCCTCTTTCTGTCCACTCCCTCCCTCCCCCCCTCTGTCTGTCCACTCCCTCCCTTCCCCTCTATCTGTCCACTCCCTCCCTTCCCCTCAGTCTGTCCACTCCCTCCCTCCCCCCCTCTGTCTGTCCCGTTCCCCCGCTTCCCCTCTCTATCTCTCCACTCCCTCCCTCCCCCCTCTATCTGTCCACTCCCTCTCTCCCCTCTCTACTTCTTCTCTCCCTCCCTCCCCCTTTATCTGTCCACTCCCTCCCTTCTCCTCAATCTGTCTACTCTCTCCTTTCTCCCCTCTATCTGTCCACTCCCTCCCTCCCCTCTATCTGTCCACTCCCTCCCTCCCCTCCATCTGTCCACTTCCTCCCTCCCCTCTATCTGTCCACTCCCTCCCTCCCCCTCTCTATCTCTCCACTCCCTCCCTCCTCCCTCTATCTGTCCACTCCCTCCCTCCCCTCTATCTGTCCACTCCCTCCCTCCTCCCTCTATCTGTCCACTCCCTCCCTTCCCCTCTATGTGTCCACTCCCTCCCTCCCCTCTATCTGTCCACTCCCTCCCTTCCCCTCTATCTGTCCACTCCCTCCCTTCCCCTCTGTCTGTCCACTCTCTCCCTCCCCTCTCTACCTCTTCACTCCCTCCCTCCTCCCTCTATCTGTCCACTCCCTCCCTCCCCCCTCTGTCTGTCCACTCCCTCCCTCCCCTCTCTACCTCTTCACTCCCTCCCTTCCCCTCTATCTGTCCACTCCCTCCCTTCCCCTCTATCTGTCCACTCCCTCCCTTCCCCTCTACCTCTCCACTCCCTCCCTCCCCTCTCTACCTCTCCACTCCCTCCCTCCTCTCTCTACCCCTTCACTCCCTCCCTCCCCCCTCTATCTGTCCACTCCCTCCCTCCCCCCTCTATCTGTCCACTCCCTCCCTCCCCTCTCTACCCCTTCACTCCCTCCCTCCCCTCTCTACCCCTTCACTCCCTCCCTCCCCTCTCTACCTCTCCACTCCCTCCCTCCCCTCTATCTTTCCACTCACTCCATCCCCCTCTCTATCTGTCCACTCCCTTTCCCCCCTTCCTGTCTCTCCACTTCCTCCCTCCCCCTCTCTATTTCTGCAGATCCTCCCTCTCCTTCTCTGTCTCCAGTCCCTCCCTCCCTCCTCTATCTCTCCACTCCCTCCTTCTCCGTCTCTGTCTCTCCTGTCTCTCCCATTTTCTGTCTCCCCATTTCCTCCCTCTTTCCAGTCCCTTCCTCCCCTTCTCTATCTCCGCTCCTTTCCTCCCCCTCTCTTTATCTTTCCAGTCCCTCTCTCCCCCTCTCTATCTGTCCACTCCCTCCCTCCCCCCACTCTGTCTCCAATCCCCTCCTCCTGTTCCACATTTTCTCTTCAGTTCTTTTGCCTTTCTCACCCATTGCTCCAGTTCCTCCTTTCTTTTCTCTTCCTCCTATTTCTCCTTTCTTTTCGCTTCCTCCTGTTTCTCCTCTTTTTTCCTTCCAGTTCCTTGTGTTTTTCCTCTTTTTCTTTCCCTTTCCTCCTGTTTCTCCGTTTTTTCCTTTCAGTTTCTCCTGTTTTTCTCCTCTTTCTTTCCAGTTCCTCCTGTTTTTCCTCATTTTCTTTCCAGTTCCTCCTGTTGCTCATTTCTTTCCACTTCTGTTTCTCCTTTTCTTTCCACTTCCTCCTGTTTTTCATTTTCTTTCCACTTCCTTCTGTATCTCCTTTTCAGTTCCTCTTGTTTTTCCTCCTTTCTTTCCAGTTCCTCCTGTTTCTCCTTTTCAGTTCCTCCTGTTTCTCCTTTTCAGTTCCTCCTGTTTCTCCTTTTCAGTTCCTCCTGTTTCTCTTTCAGTTCCTCCTGTTTCTCCTCCTTTTGTTTCATGTTCGTCCTGTTTCTCCTTTTTTTTTCTTTCCTTCTCTTTCTCCTCATTTTCTCTCTAGTTCCTGCTCTTCCTCCCTTCTTTCTCTTCACCTCATTTCTCTTTTTTTTTTTCTTTTTTTTCTCTCCAGTTCCTCTTTTTCTCTAAATATCATCCTCTTTTCTTTCCACTTCTTTTCTCTCCACATCCTCCTCTTTTCTCTCCACTTCCTCCTCTTTTCTCTCTACTTCCTCTTATTTTCTTTCCACTTCCTCTTTTCTTCTCCACTTCCTCTTCATTTCTCTCCACTTCCTCCTCTTTTCTCTCTACTTCCTCCTCTTTTCACATCCTCCCCTTTTTCTTTTCACTTCCTTCTTTTTGTCTCCAATTACTACTCTTTCCTCTCCACTTCCTCTCTCATTTCTCTCCACTTCCTTCTTTTTTCTCTACAGTCTGTCAATATTATCTCCACTTCCTCCCTCTTTACTCTCCACTTCTTCCTCCCTTTTCTCCAGTTCCTCCTCCCTTTTCTCCAGTTCCTCCTCCTTTCTTTCCACTTCTTTATGTTCCTCTCCACTTCTTCCTCTTTCCTCTCCACTTCTTCCTCATTTTCTCCCCACTTCCTCTTTCTTTTCCTTCTACTTCCTCTTTTCTCTCCACTTCCTCCTCTTTCCTCTTCGCTTCCTCTTTCCTCTCTACTTCCTTCCTCCTTTTCTCCATTTCCTACCTCTTTTTCTCCACTTCCTCCTCTTTTTCTCCACTTCCTTATGTTCATTACTCTTTTCTCTCCATTTCTTCCACTTCATTTTCTCCTCTTCCTCATTTCCCCTCCAGTTCTTTTCTTTGTTTTCACTTCTTCCCTTTCTCTCCATTCCTTCTATATTTCCTCCTTTTTTCTCCAGTTCCTCCCATTTTCTTTTCTCCATTCCCTACTTTTCTCGCTCCTCCTTCCCTTTCTCCAGTTCCTCCTCTCATTTTCCCTCTTTTCCTTCCTTTTCTCTCCATTTCTTTCTTTTTCGTCTTCCCTTTCTTCCTCCTCTCCATTCCTTATTTTTCTTTCCAGTTCCTCCTGCATTTTCTCTCTCCATTCCTTCCTTTCTTCCAGTTTCTCCTGTCATTCTTTTTTTGCCTCCATTCCTTCCTTTTCTCTCCATTTTCCCCACCCCCTCTTGTTTTTACCTCCATTCCTTTCTTTTTTCCTCCAGTCCCTCCTCAACTTTCTCTCTCCATTCCTTCCTTTCCTCTCCAGTTCCTCATCACTCTCTGCTCTTCCCTTTTTCTCATTTCCTCCTGTCATCATTTCCTTCCTTGATTCCTTCCTTTTCTTTCCACTCCTTTCTTTTATCTCCATTTCTTTCCGGCTTTTTTTTCCCTGTCTCCTTTCGTCCCCTTTCTCTATTTTTGCTTTTTTTTTTTTTTTTTTTTTTTACAGTATCGTCCATTTCTCTCCATTCCTTCCCTTTTCTTCATTTTTTTTTTAACTAATGCTTTCTTTTCTCTTCATTCCTCTCTCTCTCTCTCTCTCTCTCTCTCTCCATTCCTTCCTTGCCTCTTCCTTCCTTCCTTCCTCTTGATTCCTTCCTTCTCTTCATTCCTTCCTTTTCTCTCCAGTCCTTCTTTCCCTCTATTTCTTCCTTGTCTATCCATTTCTTCCTTCTCTTCATTCCTTCCTTTTCTCCCCATTCCTTCCTTTTCTCCCCATTCCTTCCTTTTTGTTCCTTCCTTTTCTTTTTCTTCCTTTACTTTCCATTCCTTCCTTTCATCCTCATTCCTTCTTTGTCTCTCCATTTCATTCTGTTTATTCCTTTCGTTTCTGTCCTTTCATTCCTTTTTTCCTCTCCATTCCTTCCTTTTCTCTCCATTCCTTCCTTCTCTTCATTCCTTCCTTGTCTCTCCATTCCTTCCTTCTCTCTCCATTCCTTCCTTTCCTATCCATTCCTTCCTTTCCCTTCCATTCCTTCCTTTCCTCTCCATTCCCTCCTTTCCTCTCCATTCCCTCCTTTCCTCTCCATTCCCTCCTTTCCTCTCCATTCCTTCCTTGTCTCTCCATTCCTTCCTTTCTCCTCATTTCTTCTTTTTCTCTCCATTCCTTCGTTGTCTCTCTCCTTCCTTTCTCCTCATTTCTTCCTTTTCTCTCCATTCCTTCCTTGTCTTCATTCCTTCCTTGTCTCTCCATTCCTTCCTTCTCTCTCCATTCCTTCCTTTCCTCTCCATTCCTTCCTTTCCTCTCCATTCCTTCCTTTCCTTTCCATTCCTTCCTTTCCTCTCCATTCCCTCCTTTCCTCTCCATTCCTTCCTTTTCTCTCCATTCCTTCCTTGTCTCTCCATTCCTTCCTTTCTCCTCATTTATTCTTTTTCTCTCCATTCCTTCCTTTTCTCTCCGTTCCTTCCTTGTCTCTCTCCTTCCTTTCTCCTCATTTCTTCCTTTTCTCTCCATTCCTTCCTTGTCTTCATTCCTTCCTTGTCTCTCCATTCCTTCCTTGTCTCTCCATTCCTTCCTTGTCTCTCCATTCCTTCCTATCTCCTCATTTCTTCCTTTTCTCTCCATTCCTTCCTTTTCTTTCCATTCCTTCCTTCTCTCTCCTTTCCTTTTCTTTTCATGCCTTCCTTCTCTCTCATTTCCTTCCTTTTCTTTCCATTCCTTCCTTCTTTCTTCTTTCCTTCCTTTTCTTGCTATTCCTTTCTTCTCTCTCCATTCCTTCCTTTTCTCTCCATGTTTTCCTTTTCTCTCAATTCCCTCCATTTCTCTCCATCCCTTCCTTTTCTCTCCATCCCCCCATTTTCTTAATTTCTACATTTACTCTCCATCGCTTCCTTTTTTCACCATTCCTTCCTTTTCTCTCCATTCTTTCGTTTTCTCTCCATTCCTTCCATTTCTCTCCATTCCATCCTTTTCTCTCCATCCCCCCATTTTCTTAATTTCTACATTTACTCTCCATTTCTTCCTTTTCTCACCATTCCTTCCTTTTCACTTCATTCCTTCTTTCTCTCCAATCCCTCCTTTTTCTTCCTTCCTTCTTTTTCTCTCCCTTCCTTCCTGTTTTGTCCATTTCTTCCTCTCTTCCACTTCCTCCTCTCTTTCCTCCTGTCTCCACTCTCTTTTTTTCCCTTATCCCTCCTCTTTATCTGTATTATTTCCTATTATTTATTTTTTATGCATTACTTCCTCTTCTCTTTAATTTCGCCTCTCTTTCTCTTTTGCTCCATTCCCTCATTTTCTCTTTACTTTCCTCCTCCTCTTTACTCTTTTGTCCTTTTTAGCTCCTTCCCTCCGCTTTTTGTCTTCCCTCCGTTTTTTGTCTTTTTCTCTCTACTTTCTTCCCTCCTGGTAGCTCCTTTTTCTCTTTAGTTCCTGCCCTCCTCTTTTACTCTCTTTTTTTCTCTTTAATTCCTTCCCTCCTCTTTTACACTTTTTTTTCTCTCTTGTTCTTTTGCCTCTTTTTTTTTGTTTCTCTTTAGTTCCTGCCCTCCTCTTTTACTCTTTTTTCTCTTTAGCCCCTTCCATACTCTTTTTTTTTTTTTTCCTCTCTTTTGTTTCTCCCTTTCTTCCATTTTTTTCTCTCTCTTCCTCCACTTTTCGCTAAGCTCCATCTCTTAAACTTTTTCCCTCCATCTTTATTCTCTCTCCAGTTACTCTTTTCCTTCTGTTCCTCCCCATTTCCTCCTGCTCGTCTTTATTTTCCCTCCTTTTCCTCCTCCTCCTCCTCCCTCCTCTTACTCTTCCTTCTCCCTGCTCCTCCTCTTCCTTCTTCCCCCTTTTCCTCTCCCATCTCCATCCTCTTCCTCTTTTTCTTCCTTCTCCCTCCTCTTCCTCTTCTTTCTCTATCCCCTTCCTCTCCCTCCTCCCTCCTCTTCCTCTTCCTTTTCCCTCCTCTTCCTCTTCCCTCCTCTTCCTCTTCCTTTTCCCTCCTCTTCCTCTTCCTTCTCTCTCCTCTTTCTCTTCCTTCTCCCTCCTCTTTCTCTTCCTTCTCCCTCCTCTTCCTCTTCTTTCTCTATTCCCTTCCTCTTCCTTCTCCCTCCTCTTCCTCTTCCTTCTCCCTCCTCTTTCTCTTCCTTCTCGCTCCCCTTCCCCTTCCTTCTCCCTCCCCTTCCCCTTCCTTCTCCCTCCCCTTCCCCTTCCTTCTCCCTCCTCCTCCTCTTTCTTCTCCCTCCTCTTCCTCTCCCCTCTCCCTTCACTTCATCTTCCTTCTCCCTTCTCTTCCTCTTCCTTCGCACTCCTCTTCCTCTTCCCTCTCGCTCCTATTCCTCCTTCTCTATTCCTCCCTTTTCTCTCCAGTCCTTCCTGTTCCTCCTCCTGTTTATTTTCTCTCCATTCCTTCCTTTTCTCCAGTTCCTCCAATCTTTTTTTCCCTCTTCATTCTTTTTCTCTCCATTTTCTCCTCTTCTTTTTCTCATTTCGTTTCTTCCTTTCCTCTCCAGTTCCTCCTCATCTTTTCCTCTCTCTATTCTTCCTTTTCTCTTCATTTCTTCCTTTTCTCTCTCTCTCTCTCTCTCTCTCTCTCCCTCCATTCCTTCCTTTTATCTCCAGTTCTTCATCTTTCTCTTTCTTTAACTCTCTCATTTACCTCCAGTCCCTCCTCTTCCTCTTCCATGTATCTCCAATTCCTCCTTCCCCTTTTCTTTTCCTTTTTTTTAAAAATCTTCAGTCCCTCCACTTTTTCCTTCTCTTATTCCTCCTTTCCTTACCTCTCCACCGCTCCTCTCCTTCCTTCTTCCTCCTTGTCTCCTTCCTTCCTTCCTTCTTTTATCCATCCATGACATCCTTCCTTCTTTCCTTCTTTTATCCATCCTTGTCATTCTTCCTTCCTTCCTTTATCCATCCATATGTCTTCCTTCCTTCCATCCTTTACCCATCCGTGTCTTCCTTCCCTCCTTCTTTTATCCTTCCATGTCTTCCTTCCTTCCTTCCTTCCTCTCATCTGTTATCCTTCCCTGTGTCTTCCATACTGATTATTCTTCCTTTCATCTTCACTATCCTAGCCTTCCTTCATTATCCCTGTCTCCTTGCTTTTATCCTTCCATATGACTTCCTTCCTTCCTTCTGATCCTTCCATATGCCTTCCTTCCTTCCTTCTGATCCTTCCATATGCCTTCCTTCCTTCTTATCCTTCCTCTTCTTCATTATCTTTCTTCTCCTTCCTACTTTATCCCTTTCTCCTTCCTTCTTCTGTCCTTCAGTAGACCTTCCTTCTTATCCTACCTTTCCTTCATTATCTCTCCTCTCCTTCTTTCCTTACCCCTGTCTCCTTCCTTCATTACCCCTGTGTCCTTCCTTCATTATCCCTGTGTCCTTCCTTATCACTGTGTCCTTCCTTCATTACCCCTGTGTCCTTCCTTCATTACCCCTGTGTCCTTCCTTCATTATCCCTGTGTCCTTCCTTCATTACCCCTGTGTCCTTCCTTCATTATCCCTGTGTCCTTCCTTCATTACCCCTGTGTCCTTCCTTCATTATCCCTGTGTCCTTCCTTATCACTGTGTCCTTCCTTCATTATCAGTGTCCTTCCTTCATTATCACTGTGTCCTTCCTTTATTATCACTGTGTCCTTCCTTCATTATCACTGTGTCCTTCCTTCATTATCACTGTGTCCTTCCTTCATTATCACTGTGTCCTTCCTTCATTATCACTGTGTCCTTCCTTCATTATCACTGTGTCCTTCCTTCCTTATCACTGTCCTTCCTTCATTACCCCTGTCTCCTTCCTTCGTTATCCCTGTGTCCTTCCTTCATTATCACTGTGTCCTTCCTTCGTTATCCCTGTGTCCTTCCTTCATTATCACTGTGTCCTTCCTTCATTATCCCTGTGTCCTTCCTTATCACTGTGTCCTTCCTTCATTATCACTGTGTCCTTCCTTCGTTATCCCTGTGTCCTTCCTTCATTACCCCTGTGTCCTTCCTTCATTATATCCTGTGTCCTTCCTTCATTACCACCATGTCCTTCCTTATCACTGTGTCCTTCCTTCATTATCCCTGTGTCCTTCCTTCATTATCCCTGTGTCCTTCCTTATCACTGTGTCCTTCCTTCCTTATCCTTGTGTCCTTCCTTCATTATCACTGTGTCCTTCCTTCATTATCCCTGTCTTCTTCCTTCATTATCCCTGTGTCCTTCCTTCATTAATCCTTCAGTATGTCTTTCTTCCTTCATATCCTTCGTTCTATCTCCAATTCCTCCTTTTCACTATCTCGTCCATTTTTGTCTCCTAATTCTAACTGTTTCTCCTCCTCTTCTCCCTCCTTTTCTCTCCATTCTCTCCTGTTTCTCCTCCTCTTCTCCCTCCTTTTCTCTCCATTCTCTCCTGTTTCTCCTCCTCCTCCTCTTCTTTTTATCTCCATTTCCTACTGTTTCTTCTCCTCTTCTCCCTCCTATTCTCTCCATTCTCTCCTGTTTCTCCTCCTCCTCATCTTTTTATCTCCATCCCTCCTCTTTCTCCTCCTCCTCCTCCTTACTTTTATCTCCATCCCTCCTGTTTCTCCTCTTTTTCTTCCTCTTATTTTCACTTCCTCATTTTATTTTTTCGTCTTTCGCATCTCTTGTATCTTTTTTTCCCCGCCAGTCCTTCCTCTCTTCATTTCCTCTTCTTCCCTCCTCTGTTCTCATCTATTTCCACTTCTTCCTTCGTCTCTTCTCTTCATTTCCTCTTCTTCCTTCGTCTCTTCTCTTCATTTCCTCTTCTTCCCTCCTCTGTTCATTTCCTCTTCTTCCCTCCTCTGTTTCCTTCATTTCTTCCTCCTCCCTCCTCTCCTCTCTTCATTTCCTCCTAATTCCGCATCTTTTCTCCACTTCTTCCTGTTTCCGTCTCTTTTTTCTTAATTTTTTCTGTTCTCTCTTTTTCCTCCACCTCCTGTTCCTCCTCTTTTTTCTCAATGTCCTCTCCCCTCCTCTTTTTTCTCCCTTTCCTTTTCCCTCTTTTTTTTCTCCCTTTCCTTTTCCCTCTTTCCTTTTCTCCTCTTTTTCTCCTTCCTTTCATCTTTTTCCTCTTTTTTCTCTCTTTCTTTTTCCTTCTGTTCTCTCTTTTTCCTCCACCTCCTGTTCCTCCTCTTTTTTCTCAATGTCCTCTTCCCTCCACTTTTTTCTCCCCTTCCTCTTCCCTCTTCTTTTTTCTCCCCTTCCTCTTCTCTCCACTTTTTTCTCCCCTTCCTCTTCCCTCTTCTTTTTTCTTCCCTTCCTCTTCCCTCTTTTTCTTTCTCCCCTTCCTCTTCCCCCTTCTTTTTTCTCCCCTTCCTCTTCCCTCTTCTTTTTTCCCCCCTTCCTCTTCCCTCTTCGTTTTTCCCCCCTTCCTCTTCCCTCTTCTTTTTTCTCCCCTTCCTCTTCCCTCCACTTTTTTCTCCCCTTCCTGTGCCCTCCTCTTTTTTCTCCCCTTCCTCTTCCCTCCTCTTTTCCCCCCCCTTCCTCTTCCCCCTTCTTTTTTCCCCCCTTCCTCTTCCCTCCTCTTTTTGCTCCCCTTCCTGTGCCCTCCTCTTTTTTCTACTCCTCCAGTTTCCTCTTCGTTTCTCTTAATTTTTCCTCTTCTCTTTTTTTCCCCATTTCCTCTTGTTCCCTCCCCCTTTTCTCTCCATATCCTCCTGTTTCTCCCTCTTTTCTCTCCTTTTCTTATTTCCTTTCTCTCCATTCCCTCCCGTTCCTCCCTTTCTGCTCCATTATATTCATTCTTCCTTTCCTCTTAGTTTTCTTCTTTTTAGTCTTTCCTCTCTCTCTCTCTCTCTCTCTCTCTCTCTCTCTCTCTCTCTCTCTCTCTCTCTCTCTCTCTCTCTCTCTCTCTCTCTCTCTCTCACACACACACACACACACACACACAACCATTTTTTCGTCTTCTTCAATCCTTCCTCCTCATATTTATTTATTTATTATTTATTCTGTTTCCACTCCTTACTTTCCTCTCATGAGAACCTCCACTTCCTCTTTTCTCTCCACTTCCTCTTTCTCTCTCCTCTCCACTTCCTCCCAATCTTTCTCTTTTCTCTCCGCCCCCTTCATATCTTCCTCCTTTCTCTCCACTTCCTCCACTTCCACAATCTTTTCTCTACTTTTCCTTTTCTTCCTATTTTTTCTCTTCCTTTTTTCTCTTACTCTTTTCTTTCCACTTCCTCTTCCTCTTCCTCTTTTCTCTCCACTACTTTCATCTTCCTCCTTCTTTTCTCCAGTTCCTTCCTCTTCCTTACTTTTTTCCATTTTCTCCTAATCTTCCTCTTTTCTTTACACTTCCTTCCTCCTCCTAACTCTTTTTTCCACTCCCTCCTCTTCCTAGCTCTTTTCTCTCCGCTTCCTTCCATTTCCTCCCTCTTATCTCTCCATTCCTCCTGTTCCTCCTTCCTTTCTCCGTCCCCTCTCTGCTTTTTCTCTCCGCCTCCACATTTCATCGTCACTTCCTCCTGTTTCTTCTTTTCTCTCCATTTCGCTCTTCTTGCTCTCTTCTCTCCACTTCCTCCTCTTGCTCTCCTCTCTCCATTTCCTCCTCTTGCTTTCCTCTCTCCCCTTCTTCCTGTTCATCACTCTTTTCATCTTACCCTCTCTTTTCTCTCCACATCTTCTTGTTACTCTTTTCTCTCCATTCCTCCTCTAATATTTCCTTTTTTCTCTAGACTTCCTCTCCCTTTTCTTTCCACTTCCTCTCTCTTTTCTCTATTTCTCCTTTCTCTTCTCTCTTTTCGCTCCACTTCTTTCATCTTTTCTCTCCACTTCCTTCATCTTGTCTCTCTACTTCCTCCTATTCCTCTTCATTTTTTCTACTTTTCCCCCTCCCTCTTTTCCTTCCACTTCCTCCTCTTTCTTCATCTTTTCTCTCCATTTCCTCTTGCCTCCTCCCTCTTTTCCTCCAATTCCCCATGATCCTCTCCCTTTTCTCTTCATTTCATCCTGTCCTTTACTTTTTTCTCTCCATTTTCTCCTGTTTCCCCCTCCTTCCTTTTTCTCCAAGCCCACCTGTCCTTCATTTCCTCTCCATTCCCTCCTCTCATTCCATTTCCCTCCCTTCCTTCTGTTCCTCTCTATTCCATCCTCTCCCTCCTCTTCTCTCCATCCTCTCTAACCTTTATTTCCGTTCCCTCAAGTTCCTTTCCCTCTCTTCCCTCTTTTCCTCCCTTTTCTATTCCTCTCCTTCCTTTTCTATCCACTTTCTCTTTTTCTTCTCATTTTATCTCCTCATCCTTTTGTCTCTTTTCCCCTCTTCCATCTTTTTCTCTTTCTCCCTGTTTTCCTTCATTTTCTATCTCCTCTCCTTCCTTTTCTATCTCCTCTCCTTCCTTTTCTCTCTTCCCTCTCTTCTTTTCTTTTGTATATCCTCCCTTCCTTCCTTTTCTGTCTCCTCTCCTCCTTCCTTTTCTATATCCTCTCCGCCTTCCTCTGCTATTTCCTCCTTTCCTTCCTTTTCTCTCTGTTCCCACTTTTCCTTCCTTTTCTCTCTGTTCCCTCTTTTCCTTCCTTTTCTGTCTCCTCTCCTCCTTCCTTTTCTGTCTCCTCTTCTTTCTTTTCTCTGTTCTCTCTTTTCCTTCCTTTTCTATCTCCTCTCCTTCTTTCTTTTCTCTCCTCTCTTTTCCTTCCTTTTCTATATTCCCTCCTCCATTCATTTCTCTCTATTCCCTCATCTCTTTCCGTTTCTGTCTCCTCTCTTCTTTTCTTTTCTCTCTATTTCCTCGTCCTTCCTTCTCTCTATTCCTTTTGCCCGTTCCTTTTCTTTCCACCCCTTCTTCCCCTTCCTTTTCTTCTTGTTCTCTCTCCCTCGTTTTCTCTCCATTCTCTCCTTTCCTTCTTTTTCTCTCCTTTCCCTCACTTCCTTCCTTTTCTCAGTTCCCTATTCTCATTCCCTTTTTATTTACTAATTTTCCCTTTCTCTTCATTCCTTCCTCGCTCCCCTTTTTCATTCCATTTCCTCCTCATTCCTGCTTCATCATTCCTCCATTCCTTCCCATTCTTTTCATCCTCTCCTCCCCCTTTTTCCTCCTGTTCTTCATTTCCTCTTTTTTCTTTTTTCTTACCTTTCCCTCTTGTTCTTCCTTTTCTCTCCATTCTCCCCCCCTTCCTTTCCTTCCTTTTCTCTCCATTCACCCCTTTCCTATCCTTCCTTTTCTCTCCATTTCCTCCTTTCCTTCCCTTCCCATTCTTTCAATCTCCCCCTCCTTCCATCTCTTTTATTCCCTCCTATCCTTCCTTTTTTCTCTGTTTCCTCCTGTCTTCCTTTTCTCCACCCCCTCCTCCCCTTCCTTTATTTCTCCACCTTCTGTTCCTTTTTTCTTGGTTTCCTTCCTTCCTTCCTATTCTCCCCATTCCCTCCTCTTCTTCCTTTTCTCTCTCTTCCCTCCTGCCTTTCCTTTTCTCTCCATTCCTTCCTCTTTTTCCTATTCTCTCCTTTCTCACCCCTCCTCCCTTTGCCTCCATTCCCTCCTACCGTTTCTCTTCATTCCCCTCTTTCTTTTCCCTTTATCCCTTCCTTCATCCCTTTTCCCTACATTCCCACACCTCTTCTTTTTATTCCACCCACTTCCTTTCCTCCGTTTCATCTTGATTTCTCCAGTTTTCCCTTCTCGTTTTATTTATTTTATCTCCAGTTCTTATATTGTTCTTAGTTCCTCCTATCTCTCCTTAATTTTGCCCCTTGCTTTTCATTTCTGCTTCCTCACGCCTTTCCTTTTGTCCCCCGTCTGCCCCCGCTCTCTCTCTCTCTCTCTCTATCTATCTCTCTCTCTATCTCTCATCCATTTATTCTCCAGTCATTCTTTCTATTTACACTTCCTTCCTTCCCCTCAAAATGCCTGCGATCATAAATACTATCAGGTTCCTTTATTTTGTAGATGGTGAAGAAGAAGGGGATGAAAGAAGTTGCTGGTGTCTCCTCCACGTGGCCGAGGCAAAACAATAACAAAGCCACGTTGTCGCTTGTCAACATAACCACATGGTCGCCTGTCAACACAACCACGTGGTCACTTGTCAACACAACCACGTGGTCGTCTGTCAACAAAACCACGTGGCCATCCTGAAGCAGAAGTCACGGATAAACACGAGAGGTCCTTCCCAGGATGAATGAAATCGTCCCGGAGTGGCAAGAATATCATCAGTAGGGGTTGGCGAGGAATGCTGAGATGATTCAGGGAAGATTATCCTCTGAGAAGACTAAACATCACGTGAGCATCATTTTCAAACATTTCCTTATGTTATCACCAAAATAGTATCGACTCTCAGTTGTAGTCTCGCTTTTTTGTGTGTGTAACTTTCTCTATATACCGATGCAGCAACCACCACTTTTTTTTTTTTTTTAGTTACTCTATTTGACTTTTATTTTTTGTGATCTCGTTTGATAAGCAGTACTGATCTAGTCTTAATGTAACAAGGGGAATTCATTAAATATTTTTTGAAAGTGAGACTGGGGTTAAAGTCTTATGAGAGAGAGAGAGAGAGAGAGAGAGAGAGAGAGAGAGAGAGAGAGAGAGAGAGAGTTTCCCAGTGCTCTCTACCCAATATTGTATCCATTCTTCAACATATCAAAGTATCTCCTCTTCAGCCAGGACTATGATGGAGGGTCCCTTGGAGTGGTCAGGGGCCGTATGGTGTGTGAGGAGCCACGTCGAACCAGTCTGTGTATCCTCCGAGAACTGCCCTGTGTGTATTCGGTGGCTTGGTCGATATGGTACTGGCCTTGCGTTTTTGGGATGCTCTGGAGTGGGTTCGAGCCCCGCTGACTGCCACTGAATATGAGAGGTTGGACGCTCACAAGCCATCGCCTTACCACAGCCAAATACCACGACGTAGAGACCACCACCACCACACCACTGAATATACTACCACACTTCTGATTCGCCGTCTGTGTCAGGTATCAGTAGTAGTGTGGTAGAGAGTGGTATTATAGTAGAAAGTAATTTTGTGATAAAGATTGGGGGCAAACTCCATGAAGCGCTTAACCGTGGTTCTCTTCTCCGTAACTTAATCCTCTGAGCGGGTTATTCACTCACTGTGCTGGGATACAAGGCCACTACATCATCCAGTTACCACCTTCCCTCCCCCAGATATTACCCCAGTTACTTATTTTACCAACCAACTTGCAAAGGGTGGATGGCAACCTGAGTGGAATGTCATCTGCTCCCGCGCCAGGATTCCAGCCCCTGTTACCTTCCCTGTGTAAGCCCGGGGGGGGGGGGCTGCCACTGTGGTACATTAGTGTGGTAGAGAGTAATATTGTATTGTAGTGGAGATTAATATTGTATTGTGGTAGACAGTAATGTTGTAGTGAATATTAATACTGTATTGTGATGGAGTAATATTGTACTGTGGTAGAGTACCGTATTGTGATGGAGTAATATTGTACTGTGGTAGAGTAATATTGCACTGTGGTATAGTACTGTATTGTGATGGATAGTAATATTGTGTTGTAGTGAAGATTAATATTGTATTGTCGTAGCCAGTAATACTGTATTGTGGTAATCTTGTATTGTGGTAGAGTAATACTGTATTGTGGTCGAGTAATACTGTAATGTAGTAGAGTAATATTTGTATTGTGGTAGAGTGCTGTAACACTATTGTGGTCGAGTAATATTGCAGTGTGGTTGAGTAGTACTGTAGTAGAGTACAGTATGGTGGACGGTAATGCTATTGTAGTAATTATTATAATGAGGTAGCGTAAAACTGTGGTGGAGAATAGATTTGTATCTTGGTAGAGAGTAATACTGCATTGTGGCAAAGTAATACTGTTTTTGTGGTGGATGATAATATTGTGGTTGAGTAATATTGTGGTTGAGAGTAATATTGTGGCAGAAAGACTTATACTGAAGGAGAGATGGTAATATTAATGGTAGCGTAATATTCTGTTTACGAGTATTACTATGGTAGAAAGTAATATTATGGTTGAGAGTAATATAGTGACAGTAATATTGAGGGATAAGATTATATTGTGGTAGAGAGTAACACACATGGTTTTCGATCTATATGTCATTGATGTTTTATAGAATGTTATTATTATTTTTACACCAAGTCCTGAAAAATAGGGGGATATATATACGCCTTCTACTGTAACTTGGCCCTTATATTGTCACCTCCCCATCTTGAATGCTGAGTAACAACGAACAGTTGAACATGGTGCTAGTCACGAAGAAGTGCTATGAAAAGATTATGGTATTATTAAGAATAAAGCTAAAAAAAAAAAAAAAAGGTCACCCGTATTTAAGAGGTTTATATAAATAAATATTGATGTTGATACTTGATTTTATTTTCAAGTTTCCCGGAGCTGCCTGTCTCCCCACCTTCGTCCTTATTCTGCCTAAGACGTAAATATCTGTATATATTTGATAAATAACACATATTTAGAGTTATTAACGCAATATAGGAAGAATTAACATCATAAACAATGCTGAAGAAGCCGCAGAACATAAACCCGTCTTCTACCCAACCTACGAGGCCGTGTATCTTTACCTCCTTCGCCAGTTATTACGCATACTGTCATTATTCATTTGCATATCACTTATATATCAGTATATATTTAATGTGTAACATATATGGGGTTATGAACACGCTTTTCCTTGATATATGATAATAAGAAATAGGAAAGCGTGGGGTAACACGCATGAGCCGCTTCACTTGTCAGTCGTCCTCCACCGAATGTTGGTGGAGTGAGTGTGCTCGATTTGTTCCCTTAATTGTGTTGTTTTCTCGGCTTGATGCCCTCTACGGTCGTCTTGGAGTAAGTATATTTACTTTTGAATATTTGGAGAGTAGTTTGAGTTACCTGTTAATGGAAATTGAGTTTTCGAGTGTATTGTGTGCGTGTGTGTATGGGTGTGATAATATTTTTCACCTTTATTTCGATTCCCCAGCCTCTACATCATGTGTGGCCATGTGGGAGTATGTGTATATATTTTTGAACACCTGGAGAGTATTTTGAGTCTAATTCAAGATGTGATTTGAATATAATGCTTTTCAAGCCCTTTGTTTTCCTCAGCCCTTTAACTCGGCCATTTAAACATCCTTGGCCCCGCATTGCCCCGTCCTGTAACATTGCTCCTAAGCGATTTATTCTGCAAACTACACCGTATTATTCGCATATATAATTTAACTTTCATATCACTGTAGATTAAGTAGTATGTACCGAATTAATAAAGCGCTGTAAGGCATAAAAGCTTAATAAATAGATACGAAACGAGGATGTTGGAGTGCAGAATTGGACGCGTCCACACGTGTGCTAGAACAAGTGCTGGCAACAAGTAAACAACACAATAATGAACAAGCTGCTAACATGCATGGAACAGCGGCGTCCAGATCATGTTGGCTACATCATGATGGAACCTCAGCTGCCTCCTATGGACACACCTTATCACCTCGGCTGCCAGTAAGCTCGAAGCAGCACTGAAACATGTTTGTATACATCTGTCCAAATACTGCTGCATACATGCATCCAAACATGTTGCCAGCTGTGTTGTCAACACATGTTCGAGGACACTTGTGGACGCGCACCTAGGCTAACTTCAGCCTTCATTCCACTGGGTTCACATTTCAGATCAATGTGGGACTACTACTGCAACTAAAACTTTACAGGTACATAGGTCTCAACTACCACGAGTATTTAGGTACAGCTGCTACTACTACTACTACTTTCTTTTACAACTACTGCTACTACTACTACTGCTGCTACTTTTACTGGTACTTCTACTACTACTACTATTTGCTTCTTCTTGTACTACTACAACTACTACTACTACTACCACTCCTGCTGGTATTAAACTACTACTTGCTTCTACTCTTACTACTACCGGTACTACTACAACAACTACCGTACTGCTACCGCTACATTGTATTACCGTTACTACAACTGCATACTGCTACTACTTTTGCTACTACTGCAGCTACTATTACTACTACTGCTACTTGCTAATACTACAACTAGCCATTTTCAGCCGAGTGTGGTGATGGCTTAATGGAACTCAAGTCTCCCACCCAAAGTGACTCCACGGGCTGTTTTTGTCACGTGGTAGCACCTTTTCACAGGAGGGTGTGCTACATCTGCTCGGTAGCTACAAGTATTTTGTTGCGAGTTTGTATGTGACTATTAATTGCATGAGAATTTAGTGAACAGCGATCAGTTTCGTACGTATTGTATTGTTTCTTATCGTATTGTTTATAAAGGCCCCAACACACCTAGTGATGGCTGTCCGATCTCTGGCAGCCTCCCTGTTCAGTCCCTGCCCGAGGTCACACTTACAGTACAAAGGTGTGCTTGGAGAGAGTCTCTGTTGTTGTCCTGGCACGGTGCTTCAAGGTCACTGGCCACAGCTGGTGGACTAAGGGTGCCAGGTCCCATGCCTGAATTTGGGACTGTGCAGGTGGGTAGGGCCTGTGGTCTGTCTGTCCCTTTTATTTTCCTGATTTGTAAAGAAATGAGGATAAACAACAAAAGCAAGTCTAAGGAAATTAAATCATCCAAGGGGTTCAGAGTAGCATCATGGAATGCGGGTATCTTTAGGGTAGAGCAGAAGTGGCGGAGACTTTGACTAGGAGGTAGGTGAATGTTGGTTCCATGCAAGAGGTCATATATAGGGGAGGATCAGCCAGAATTATTGCCGGGAGGGACTGTAGATATAAGCTATTGTGGCAGGGAAGTTTAGGCAGATATGGTGGTGTGGGTATCCAATGCTGGTTGAAAAATGAATGTGTCATGAATGCAATGAGAGAATGTAAGGATTATATCAGTGAAAATATTGTTTGGCAAACTGAGGATTTCATTTTTTTCAGTGTATGCTTCACAGGCTGGCTAGGATGATGTAGAAAAAGATGGATATTGGGATGACTTGTTACCTGTGGCAAGTGGCATGGAGGGTGATGAGATTGTAGTTACTGTCTTCTTCAGGGTGTAGAAGCCTGAGAGTGGAGTGCCAGTATATCAGTAGGCTTCAATGAGTCTATTCTGTTGTCCTGTAGTAGTGCTGGAGAATATACTGTAGGCCTACTGTATTAAGGGAATTTGTTGTATTATCATTATTACTCCTCCAGGGAATCCTCCATTGAGATGGCTGGGACAGAATTTGATAGGCTGGTTTGTAAAGTTTAATGTGTTGAGGGTATTTTTATTATAATTATATTTATTAATACATTTATTTTGGTAGTTGCAGTCTTTTCAGTTTATTACAGTATCATATATATACATGTTGTTCATTGATGGTGAGTGCACATGGAGATGGTTTATTGCGTGGTGTGATTTTAGTCATTCTGTGCCATTCTAACATTATGGTACTAGATACATTTGGTTCTGCTTGTTCTCACTGCAGTGTTGCTTTCAGAATGGTGGATGCTTGGGCAGTGAAGATGCTGGGAGTGGATGGCGGTGAAGATGACTTGAGGAGCCCTGGGATGTGGAGGTGGAAGATTGATGGCATAACAAGGAATCAAGTATGGAAGATGGAGTGGCAGCATGTTGCAGAGATAGAAGATGAGAATGATAAAGGTTGAAACATAGTACAACTTAAACAGCAACACTGGATGAGTTGTCTTCCCCACATATATCATCATCAGCAATACACTGTTCTATGGGTAAGACCCTCACTTATTCACAGTAAATTTTTTAACACTTACTGCCTATTGTTGCAAACTGCCTCATACCTTCTGAGGCCCAGGGAGGAAAGAGAATGTATCTGGGGATTCCTTTCTCCTCAGATTCTTGTCTACAGATCCAAGACCCATGTTAAAAATCTTCCCCTACCCCTTGTGAATATGGGAAATTGGGTTTGGATGATGTTAACTTGAGATGCACATGAAGTTTGTTTCCAAAGGCTTCGTAATTTAGTCACCTGGTACAGATTCTTCATACTGTACTGCACTGGTCACCAGTAATCCACAGTATATTTTGGTTTCACCAATAGGAAAACAGTATAGGCTATTCTACTAATGTATAATGTGATCAGATTGATGTGGTGCAAAATAGCATTGTGGTAATTCACATAACCCCATGAAGGTGAGTGACATTCTTTTAATTCCTGATTTGATTCGGCCTAAGTTAGGCCTTTCAGATTGGAGCTGTTGTTGTTGTGCTACCCCCGTCTCTGATCAAGCAAACCCATTAACCGCAGGCAAGTAACCATTCCTGCAGGGTCATTCTGTGTAGTGAACTGATGTTTCCATGCAGCTGAGAGAGCCTCACTGTGGCGAGGCGTGAGGATTAGTGTGGATGGTTCTTCCCTGGGTGGATGCTGCATTTGCATCGCTCCACCCATTAACATGGGCACCATATCAGGTCCCACATCACCCCGTTATTTGGTTATCGTTACCAGTCAGGTGTTGTAATGGTTTGTTGCTGTGAGGGAGGGGACAACAGACTATTAGGCTTGTCACTCAGTGTAGAGCCACCAGAAATGGAGAGAAGAGAACCGGTAATAAATAGTGACAGAAAGATGGTAGAAATACAATGAGAGGAGGACAGATGCAGAAAAAGAATGATAGACATGAAGTGAGTTGATGATGCGCACCTCACCTTCCACCATCAGATTAGAGTGGTTAGATATAGCTGTAATAATCCTTGTAGTACAGATTGTAGACTTTGTATTGGAATGGTTAGATAGAACATTGGGGTATGGGTGGGAAAAAGCCATGGGGTGATGGTTTTTATGATTATTATTATTATTATTATTATTCCATCCATCCATCATCCAATCCTATGTTGCCCCACAAGTAGCATTGGAGCCTGGGGCAAGGCAAGTTGGTCCTGGCATTTAAGATGAGAATGACTAGCCTCACTCATCCCTGAGTGGCATTACGTAAGCAATAAATAAACCCCAACCATCCCTTGGATATAAACCTTCACTGGCTCAAGCCGATTGGAGCACTTTAAATACCCACCAAACCACCAGGCACCATAATTTGGTTATATGGTTACCACCTAGCATAGTAAATGGTTTCCTGGTGTACAGGAAACCATTTGACTTGTCACTCAGTGTAGAGTCACCCATAGGCAGAAGGAAGAGGAAAGAATAAAGGAAAGAAAGACAGAATTATTATTATAATTATAATCATCATCATCATCATCTTTATACAGTTTGTTAGATTGTTAGACTCTTATTAAAGTTTGTTTTCTCCCTCTGATGTAGATTTTACACTTTTCCCCAAGCTGTGGTAGTTATTGTGGCCCCAGGCTCATCTGAAATGGGAACCCAGTGGACTGCAGGCATGAAGTTACCCATCTTCCTTTCTGGGAATAAGGAAGTACTTGAGGGACTATAACCAGGGATTTGAGCCAGACAAATTATGTAAACTGGATTTATTCATCTTAGGTCTTGTGTGCTAGTAGTTGCAACCCCAAACTCATCAGAACTTTAACCCAGTGGACTGCAGGCTGAGTTACCCTTCTGTAGTCCACCATTCTCCTATTGGGGGATAGGGATGGGATTGGGAAATGTTAATATAATTAGGCAGAACCCCCCATCCTATTAGTGCCACTCCAGCACCAGTACAGTAGGGGTTAATTAAGATCTGTATTGAACTCCTCCACAGACAAAGGGTTAAATTGTCAACAAACCTGAGATTATCTCCTAAAAAGTGCCGTATTTTCAGGTGCTGCCTGTGCTACTCATGCTGCTGTTCCTGCTGCTGGAGTTGATGCTGGTGGTGCAGCCTTCCTGGAGTTCATGCTGGTGGTGCTGCCGTGCAAGAGTTGGTGCTGGTGGTGCTGCCGTGCTGGAGTTGGTGCTGGTGGTGCTGCCATGCTGGTGGTGCTGGATCATTGTTTTCTCTCATTACAACAGTGGCCTCTAACCTCTGGAGATGTACCTCTGACTGGCCTTAAGAGGTTCCCGTAAGCCATCAGTCTTGAAAATTAATATCTACACCTCATCTCCTCCTGCGCCTCCTACTACGACAACTACAGCTACTACCACCCTTCTGAAATCTGAGTTAGAAATTTTTTGGTTTGTCCACCTTGACTCAGCGGAAAATTTTGTACTTTGCAGCCTAATCCCTGTAGCCCAGCAGCAGAGTAAGACAAGGATAGCAGTACTGTGGCTCTGCATCCTTTCCAAATCACTTTTAAGCCAAGTTGAGGTGGACAGAGTTTGTTAACAGTTGCTCCTCTACTTACGAGATTTTAATTGAGAATTCCCCACCCCATCTTTGTGTGGGAATAGTGGGTAAGACTGATGATAATGCCTAATGAGGATGATAATTATGCTCAGTGGCAGTGCTAGGCTCCATAACTAGATCATTCCACAATAGGGCATGCAAGGCCAGTTAACGTAAGCTAGGTACTGATTTTACTTGCTGATCAACAACGATGATGACGATGACGACAATGATGATGATAGAGTAGGATGATGCAGGTTCAGGAACCAATCCCTGGCACCACTAGGCTCTCAGCTTATTAAGAAGAACACAACCACAAAGCCTAAGAAAATTTCAAGCTGGTAAGTCTTTAATCTTAACAACGATAGTTCGTAGCTCAGATGTTCGTAAGTGGGAGAGCAACTGTCTTTATTCCAACTAACACCAGATGGTTTGATTAAACTGAGAGTGATGCTCTGGTCTAAGGATAATAATGATCTTTATTTTTAACTTTTTTAATTATTTATATTAGTCTGTGGTTAATTGTCATAGTTCCTGCACCTTAACATGGCCTAGGATTTGTCCCTTCACCAGCTTTTTTCATGTAGCTCAGTGGTAGAATAACACAGTATTACAGGTCTACATCCTTTCCATTGCACTTCTTCCTGACCAGCATTCAACTTCATAAACTATTGCTGAGATAATTTTATGCCAGGTTAGATGAGTATAGGAAGCAAATTCCCCAGGAATGCCAATACAGTTGCAGATTGTTTTGAAACCTTTCCATTGCACTTCTTCATGATTAGCATGTCTCCTTGCTAAGCTGTTGTATCAGCTCACCCTTATGCCAAGTTGATAGACAGATAGATAAACAAGTAGGCTACACAGATATATAGAAAAACATTACACAGATAAACATGGATAGTATATAGACAAGTACACTGATAGAGAAACCTTACACATACACATAGATAGATTGCTTGATAGACAAGGACACATAGATAAACATTACAGATACACATAGCAGATAGCTTGCAAGATAAGTGTTAGCTAGGTAGATATATTGCAAGAATTCTGTGATAGACAGAAATGTACCCCATGTTATTTTTTATTCCTTTAACTGCTAGTACAGTATTTCTCTCAGTTGAACAATGTCTGGTGTTAGTTCAGTGAAAGTAGCTTGTCTTCTTTGTGGCTGTGGAGATATTCAAAAATAATTTCATAGCAATCCTCCTATGCCACCCAAAAGAAACCCCAGTGAAAATTATACACATTATTATTATTATTATTATTAATATTTGTGATTGTTATTATTTATTGCTAAGGTATATTTCAAGATGTGCAGTGGATAAACTCTTATAGCCTGTGGTATGCCCAGTTGTTTCAATTCAGACACTTCAGATTAGCATACTGGATTAGCATACTGTATTTGTATATATTGTAAGCTCCCAAATATGATGATCAATTTTCCAGAAACCTCCACTTAGCATTATACGTTTTAACTCGGGTTTCCTTGTAGCATTATCAGTGTTCAAGATTACAGTATTCCCTGAACTTTTTGAGGTCTCTGCTATTGTTTTCCAATTCAGTCACCCACACCAACCAACCCTGCGATGTTGGCATTGCTCGTTGTATACAAACCTCAACCCTGTTGATTCCCCTTTGTCTGTAGTTAACTTTATTGTTCCATGAAAGTGTGTGCAGCAGGAAAAGCGATTACGGTATTCCTAACATCAACTAGACATGTACTTTTAAAAATGTATGAAAAGTTTGAGCAAGGTTAGTAACTAGTGTGGTGTAGGAATAACTACCAAAATATGACATGAGGCGGCAGAGTAATATGTAAGTTGTTAAAGTTTTATGCTGGAAGTTAGAATGCTAAGTACACATGTAAAAAAAATATGCGCCAAATAAGACTCAAGAGATTAAAGTTTTACACCGGCAATAAGTGAACGAAAATTCCACAGCTTAATAAAATAAATTAATTTTTTGTTGAAATATTTGCTGTTGTACAATTTCGCCTGCCATTCCAATAAGTCGTGTAGCTTGGTCCCAGGTCCCTTCGCTTCTAGTGGGGTTTTGGGGCATTGGGGAATGAGTGGGGGGGTGGGTATCATTTTCACAGTACACACAACCCACCATTGTGTGCCATGATATATATCGGTTACAACGTCGGTATGTGTGAGGCTTTGGAGTTCTAATTTTTGACAAAGAGAAGGGGTCTCCATTGCTTATGTTGGAAGGATAAGTGGCGCACAGGTGGATGATTATATAAGTAAACATGCACGCAGCCCTTGCTTGCGATAACCACGTTGTGCCCGTACAGTAAGGGGGCGGCATGCTTTCTGAGGGGGTTGCTATCACGGTTCTTTTGTTCCTTTATTTTTACAACCCACGCAATGCTTCAATGATCGGGCATTCGCCCTTAATGTGGCTATCGCAAGCCGGATGCTGCACACTTTGTTCACATCTATGAGATGCTGGACAACACATTCACAGCCACCCATTCATTCATCAATTTTTCATTTCTCCTTTTTGCAAGAGACCTGGGACTAGCTACTGACAGATGTAATAACGTAGGGGCCACATCCAGCTGTAGTGCCTTAACTCCTTACACCACCATGTGTCTGTCTAGTTGTATGTTACCACCAAGTGTAGTAAATTGCATCCTGGGTAGCAAGAAGACACTTTGCTTTCACTCAGTGTAGTCACGAAATGTCCACTTTCATTTGTAGTCGTATCAAACAACCAACTTCATTACATCCTGCTGTCAGCTCTGAAAGAAGGCATATTCACCAGATTCGAGTTTAGCGACTAAGGTTAGAGACAACTGGCCAGCCATATGCTGCTGCAGGCTATAATATTTACCAAGACTCCTGTCTTGAGCATGAGCAAAAGTATGTAGACACTTTTTTGCTAACTGTAGGAATGGAAGGTGGTGTCTGCTGACCAAAGTTACCATTCCTTCATAGTTCACCAACCTCCTTTAGAGGGATTGTAAAAGGAACTGAAGGCTGTTAGTATAACCTGACAGCTTCAATGTCTGATCATTACCATATGAATGTGTCTGTCTTAAGCATCAGTAAAATGAGTACGAGAAGGAATGTTACTCACTTGTCATTTGAGGAGGCGTGATAGATGTGAAATACAAATTAGTGTTGGCAGAGTATTGTTGGCATACTTTTGCACATGCCTGTACATCACAGATGCAGGAAGTCCTGGTTATATGCCACAGATGCTAAAGATACAGGGTGGTCCAGATATCACATGTCTGATTCTATGTGTTTGTCGTTGCTATTTGAACCATACCTTTCTCTATCCTTAGGTGGGAAGGAGAGGTTATGATGATGATGATGATGATTGCAAAGATGAGCATAATGGAGTATGTTTATTATAATGATGATGATGAAAATGATGATGATTTATGTGGTGAAGGCTCAGTCACCATTATCAGTGTCTGCTGCATCATTTTCTTTTTCCCATAACCCTTTCTTACTTTATAGTGATTGCTTGTTTGCATCCATTGTTTGCATTATTTTTTGTCAAGTAATCAAATATCTCCTCTTGCATTTGCTTCCAGTAATTGCATAAAATTCACTCATTTTAAGTAAGCAGAGATTTTTGCCCTTCTCTGTCTCTTATCAGTCTATTGCTAGATGGCTCAGTCTCACATGGGGTGGCCACAAACAAATTCTCTCCATGTCACTCTGTCTTCTGCAATTTGACTGCCCTCTCTCCAACTCACACCATTCTCCCTCGTATCTCTCCACTCCATTCTTCCATGCCAGCCTTAGTCTCCTCCTCTTCCTTTCCCCCCTCTATCTTACTCACTTACACTCTTCTAGTCAGTCTCTCATTCTCAGTCCTCATTACATGGCCTAATCCTCTCAGAGCATTTCTCCTAACAGCACCACAATGCTTCATTACTTCCTCATTTCTCTCTGTCTGTCTGTCCATAAAACTCCACACATTCCTCTTTTCATTGCTGCTGCTCTCACTTTAAGCCTTTTTCCTTCCAGCAGGATCCAAGCTTCACTTCCATGCTCACTTCCACCCCCTTCCCTCATATATCTCTCCACTTCATCCTTCCATCTCATCACTGGTCTCCCCCTCCATCTCACTTACATACTCTTCTAGTTAATCTCGCACTCCCCATCCTCACTGCATGACCAAACCATCCCAGAGTATTTCTCCTAATAGGACCACAACTCTACTTCCTCATTTGTCTGTCTGTCTGTCTATAAAACCCCATACACTCCACACTTCATTTCCAATACACTCATTCTTGACCGGTGTCCTTCCAGCAGGATCCAGGCTTCACTTCCATGTTCAGTTTCCTATTCCATTTCACAGCTTTCAGTGATCCAATAACCTTTCTAACCTGCTGTACCCATTCAAGCAATTCCTTCCATCCTTGCTTATCACACCACTTTAGTACTTGGATGCACTCTCATTCTCCATGTCTTCACCATCCAGTCTCACCCTGTATGTTGCTCTTCATTTGCCAGAAAGACCATAACTTGACTCAGGTATACATTCCCTTTTAGATTCCGTTTTCTACATACACCCCTAAACTCAATCACCAAGCCTTGCAGTTCACTTTCATCCTCATTTAACAGTACAGCATCATCAGCAAGCAACAGTTCATAAGTTCCCACATCTTACCCTTTCATATTAGACACTCCAGTATATTCACATCCCTGCCCATTGTCTCTCTTATAGCTCCATCCATATACAAATTGAACACCACAAACACATGACACAAAATATAACACAAGGGGATGACACAGAAACATGACCCAAGGAGATATGACACAAAGGCCTGACACGCACAAACATGACACACAGAGACATGAAATTTTTGCCTTTATGCAGATTCATTTTCCATTTCTCACTGGCAGAACAAATAATACTGTGGCTTGACATCCATTCCGTAGCACTTCTTCTTGACTAGCACCATTACAGTCTTGTTTCATCTAGCATTTACAAAGGAAAGTTGATAATTTAATGCCCAGTTAAACAGTATAGTTGAATAGCTACTTTATTTCTGAAAGTCATCAAAATACCCACATCCCCTATACCAGCAGACTGAGCCGACAACACAGACGATATATGGGCTGCCCTATATTATAGTTAGGTAAATTGTGGGCTGCTGTTGCTGTGGTCCTGTATTCCTCTGTGGTAGTACTCTAATGAAACCACTTCTCTGAACTGATATGTCAGTTTCAGCATTTTTGCTGATACAGTATTTGCCCCCTGACTAAGCAAAGCTTTGTCATTTTGTTTGTGTAGCTTATCTGTGTGTGCTGATCATCTAGCTTCTTGAATGAGATGTGGCTAAATGAGCTGAGAAACTTTGCTAAGGATATATGCATGTCGTTTTTCGGAATAGACTGCTGGTAGTAAGATGCACACACATGTCTGAAAAAGATTGTTAGAGGATAATCTGTGTTATATGGATAATTTTGGAGCTCATATTGCCTCATTTCTTTCATTAAATTCCAGTATTTAGTTTCTCTAGCATTTACTGTAATTCTTGGTAGCTAAAATGAACCTGGGACCACCACAACAGCATGTATTATCAGCCCAAAAGATCATAAATAAATGTGGCAAATAAAAGGACTTCTGAAACCATAATTCTTTTCTGTCAAACAATAAAAATCATTGTTTTGCATTTATTATCCTATGCCTGAAGTATTGATATTGGTTGTTACATGTTTATGCCTATTCTCTTTTAATGTGTGTTATTTTTGAATTTTTATTATTGCCATGTCATATTGATGTACTGCACAGTCTGCCACAGGAAAAAATATGCTGAAAAAATATGCACCTATAGTCCTTGTTTAGAAGATTTTAATTGGGAACAAGTCAACTTTGAAATTGTCTTCCCCAATCTGTATTTCCCTCCACCTATAATCTCCAGTCTTTTAAACACAATGTGTGCAGGAATTTCAGAATTAACATATCTTAAATTTGGATCACTTCTGTTTATTATTTCTTTCAGTCTTCAGTTTCTTTGCATGGAAGAAAATTACTGCCCTGAACAGCACTGAGATATTAAAAACTAACGTGCATCCTGCTTAACCTCCATTTATGTCAGATATGAATGAGCATCTTGAGTTGTTTCCCTTTATTTATATCCATGAATAACAATCATTCTGAGTTGATTCCCTTCATTAAACATCCTCAGTTGATTTCCCACATTTATGTCAGAGATTAACGAGCATACTAATTTTTTTTTCTCTTCATTTACTTGTTTACACATTTGACACTTGTATGGCTTAAATATTTTTTTTTCTCCTGTGGCCAACTGGAGCTACATTTATTTATATAATGATACAGATATGTCTTTTGGTGCCATTTTATTTCTATTGATTTATACTGTAGTCAGTTTGTTTTCACATGACAGAGATTCACAAGCCCTTAGCTTGATTGATGGCCAAGTGCAGTCAGACTGGAGACATAATTTGACTTGTAACCAAGGAGGCTGATCCCTACCTTAACACTATGGCATTTTGAATTTTATACACCCATGATTTAGTACTGAAGTTATAGAAGTTGCCTGGTTCTGTCATATGAAAACAGACTATATTTATGTATTGAACTGTAATATGTATGCTGTTTTTACATTTCTTTTCTTATTTGTATTACTGTAGTGTGGAAAAGCGTGCCATTTTACTAGCTGTAAAGGTGCCCCAGTGGACTAAACTATTTTGGTATACTGTTTCAAAGCACATAGTCATTTGCCGTATATTCTTAAGCATGTGCAAGAACTAATTTGCCTGTCAAGTCCCTTCCTGTCATCTATTAACCCATGGTATCTCAGAAATCTGCAATATTATGTATTGAGCAGTTGATTTTGTGCAGTACCGGGTATGCAGTATTATGTTGGGCAGCCTATGTAGGATTAAGTTATAAATTCTCTAACGTCACAGCCAGTTGTATGTTTTCAGAGTTAATATAATGCATATGAAGAAGAGCATATTCGTAGAGCTGTTCACTGCATATGCTGTTGATATTTCTCACACTCTGATGCTCTCTCATTGTTCACAGGTTGTTTTTGTTGATGCAGATGATGATTTTTATGCTTATAAGGTGTAGTCATGATTCTTTAGGTTATTTTTAGGCTGTGGTTTTGATATTTCTCCTACTTTGTTGCTTTTTCTTTGTCTGTGGGTCTTTTTTAGGTGTCTGTGATAGTGTTGGTGTTTGTCAGGGTAGGTTGTGGTGGTCGTGATTCTGTAGAAAAATAGAGAGAGAGAAACAAAACAATGACAGTTGAATATCATTTAAGGATACTAAAGGAGTTTGAGTCAGTGAACTGGGAGGAAATGGATTTGGAAAACATGTGGTATGTGAGGTATGAGATAGAGAGGAAGTATGCAAATGACAGGTGTTTGATATCAGTGTTGGAGTGAGCAAGGATTGTGTGTGTGTGTGTTTGTGTGCTGAAGATTCTGAGATTTGAATGGTGAGTGAAAGAGTGTTTGATCCATTTTAGTGGGCTTGCAGTTGGCTAGTTTCTCTCACTGTTGGGCTTCTTCTTTGCATTATGGGCCCTGTAGAGTTCATCCATATGTAGAAAAAAAAAATTAGGAAGGGTGGTGGTGATGATTGCTTGAAAAAGAAAAAAAATGGTTATGATGATGATTGCAAAATAATTGCTTACGATGATGATGATGTTTAGTCCACTTTGTGGGCATGGTACTGATAGTTCACCCAATTTAATGTCTGCCCATTCTTGGCTCCTACCTCAAGTGGTTCTAGCTGGAAATAGATTTGAGAGAGAGAGAGAGAGAAAAAAAAAACTGGGAGAGAGAGCCTGGTGCCCTAATGCTAAAAATAATTACAGGCCTCTGACCCTCCCATCACCTGTGCTGAGTCTTTTCCCCTACCTTCCCTTCAGGCAGAAAAGTTAATTCTTATGAATTATTTTATTCCTTTGTCTGTAGATGATGAACCTAAGAGATGAAGATTATGCAGTTTTGAAGAATATTTGCTACATGTTAGTGAATTTTGGCTTGGTTTGTGGGCTTTCTCTGGACTCACGCTCCTGTGTTTTGACATGGTTAACATCCCTCTCTCCTAGGCCCTGGATAAAATAGATGTAAATTGGTTGATGGTGGTGGTTGCAGCTGCAGGTTCATCTAGACATTAACCCAGGGGACTGGCCATAGGAATCCTAGCAACCCCAAAGATATAGTGTTGAAAGATTGTCTGTTGTGACAGTGTGGTACATGTATTTGTTATGGTAGTGTGGTGCTATAGTTTGGTACATGTGGTGAATGTGGTGTGGTGTGGGAAGATGCGTTACACTGTGGTACGGTACATGTGTGTTCTGGTGTGGGAGAAGCCAATATACTGTGGGTATAGTGGATGGTTTGTAAGTTGTAATTTGTGTTGATACTAAAGCAGAGAAAGATGATGGCCATGTTCAAGTCTGGTTGTGTTCATATAACTCTAACTTGGCAGATATTTTCATGTTTTTGCAGCTTTTTTTTTAACATTGCTCAGTGGCAGAAAAAAATATTACAAACCTACATTCTTTCCATTGTTTTTCTTCATGGCAAGCATTATATTTTAGTGCTTATGTGCTGTTCTTACAACTCAGCATTCATAAGAGAGCATAAGGCATTTTTAGGCCAAGTTAGAGAGAGAGAGAGAGAGAGAGAGAGAGAATAGATGTACTCTTGTTTCTCTGGGTAGGGTTTTTTCTGAAGGGTGGATGACTGGTGATGATTTTTGAAGGTTCCTGTTTGGCTGGAGATTTTTGGATGGCTGCAGTGGCCATGCATGTGTAGGTAGTGACTATGTACAGTCTGAAATAGCAGAAATAAAGTATCCATTAAAAAAAAAAAATGTGGATGATGACCACAGTCGTTGGCGGAATAGGATGGTCGGAGCCAATGACCTGTACTGTGAAAAAATACCAAATACTTTTCACAGCACAGTTCCTTTTGAATGGGGGTCATTTTGAGGGTGGAGAAAAAAATAAAAAAAGATATCTGTGAAATTTAGTGTTGGGTCGAGGATGAGAAATGTTTTTGATGCACTGTGCAGAGTAGGTTTTGAATATCTTCTTTCCACAGCATTTCTTCTTGACAGGCATCACATTTTAATGCTTATGGACTGTATACCTAGAACCCATCATATCATGGGAATGCAGAAGGCATTTTTAGACCAAGTTAGAGAGAGAGAGGGAGAGAGAACATAGGTGCACTTTTGTTTCTCTGGGTAAGGTTGTTTCTAAAGGGTAGGTGTCTGGTGATGGTTTTTTGAAGGCTTCTTTTTGGCAGGATATTTCTTGTTGGCTGTACAGTACTTGCCCTGTGTGGGTAGGTAATTTTTTGGGTGGGGGGCAGTGGTCAAGTGAGTTCTCAAGTACAACTTTCTTGGTGAGCTGAATGACTGTAATGTGCTTATTTTCTCTGACAAAGTGAGGTCACACTGGAGAGTCAGTTTAATTAGTCTGTCTGTCTAATTAGTAACCAAGGAAATTCATTCCTGTCTTGTAACTAACGTTGTCTAAGTTTCATGGGATTGGTCCAGTTCTGTCATAAAAATGAACTAACTTATTTTGAAGAGGTACATAGGCTGGAGGTCTTTGGCATTGAGAACACCAGCGGTTATTGCATTGATGTTGGTCTGGAATGGGAAAGTTATAGAGTAGATAATTATGAAGTAGAGAAATATATTTGCACATGGTCACTGATTGTTTGGCTCTTTTCACTGGACATGGCCTGGTTATATCAGTGCTATTACATGAAAGTCTCTCTCCAGCATCACATATTTATAACAGTTGGGTGCAGAAAGTGAGAAGCATGAATGTCGAGGGTAGGGTTGCAAGAGGAAAACCGAAAAAGACCTGGGATAAGGTCATAGTGTGTGATCTCGGTGATAAGGGACTGAATAGGGAGGCTGCCAGAGATCAGGCAGCATGGAGGGCTACCATTAGGTGACCAAGGCTGATGCATGCATGTTGGAGCCTTTATAAATGATATATGAAAATATCCTACTGAACTGCTTCTACAGGCCCATATTGCAGTCTGAATTTCCAAAGCTATTGCACCACCTCAGTATATATGCCCATAGGACTGAAATATATTTAAATGCATTCATTTGAGAACTAATGGCACGTTTTCTACACTATTACAAACTGAATTTATAAAATTGTGATTTTCTTTTGTGTTTAATGCTAACAAAAAGTAATTCCTCCTTTTAACAGTTAGTATATATTTTTGTAAATTACTTTCAGGTGAAAATTCCTTTAAGTGAGGGCTAGGTTCCAGCAGGAAAGATTTTTTTTTTTCTCAGGTATTTAAGGATCATAATTATTAAGACTTCTGCTAAGTACCAAGATCTGTGTTAAGTGGAAGGACAGTTTAAATTAGTAATATTATTTTTATCGTCCAAACGGTGTTGCTTGATCAGCCTTGATCTTTTACTGCGCACCTTTATTGCTCAAGTATACAGTGTGAAAAGTGTTCCTGTTTAGACTGACAGATTTATAGTGAAAATGTGCTTATTGAAAGTATCATGAATGAGGAATTACTTATTTGGGTTTATTTTTAAAAATTTACAACAGAAGCAAGAACTGGATCATAGTTTCAAAACTATATCCCTTCTCAAATTTAAAAACATTACGAAAATGCTTCATACCTCTTGTAGGCATTGTAACACAAAGAAAAGATACTTGTGTAATTTTCTGGTTTTTGTATATAATATCCTGTGTACTTTATAGTTAGGCTTCTGCCCATCTACTCCTTCGTTTTCTTCCTCTCCTCCCTTTCCTCTCCCTCCTTTTTCCTCTTCCCTCCTCCCTTTCTTCTCCCTCCTTTTTCCTCTTCCCTCCTACCTTTCTTCTCCCTGTTTCCACTTCCTTCCACCACTTCCATTAATACGACTACCACCACTGCTACCCTCCCTACCACCACCACTGCTACCCTCCCTACCACCACCACTGCTGCCCTCCCTACCACCACCACTTGCCCTCCCTACCACCACCGCCCTGTTACCCTCCCTAAAATTGCCACCTTGCTACCCTCCCTACCACCACAACCACTGCCACCCTCCTTACCACCACCACCACTGCTACCCTTCCTACCACCACCCTGCCACCCTCCCTAAAACCACCACCACCACCACTGCTACCCTCTTCCTCCACCTATATGCCCCCTCCCCCTACCTATATGCCCCCTACCCCAACCTATACGCTCCCTATCCCCACCTATACGGCCCCCAGCTATCTGTTCCCTCCCTTAGCTATGTCCCCTTCCCCCACCTATACATGCCCTCCCCCCACCTATACACCCCCCTCCCCCACCTATACGCCCCCTCCCCCCATCTATACGCCCCTTCCTACCTACCTGTTCATCCCTTCCCCCATCTACATCCTTTAGAAAGGTTATGAAGGTGTCATAATAAAGTTAGGGTATTTTTAAGTGTCCCAGATTTTATTAATAACCAGTCTTTCTAAACTTATGTTGTTCTATATAGATTATCTGTGAACGCAATAATTTGTATGACTTGTGAAGTTGTACCTCTGGATTCATAAGAATTTATAAATGTAAGTCATAAAGATGCCTAAGTTGAAAAATGTAAATACACAAAATCTGTGAAACAAATACAACCCAATTATAAAATACCATAAATTCATTTAGATTGTTTCACAGATTTTTGTATTCACATTATTCAACTTAGGCATCTTTATGACTGTGACTAATTGTAAATAAAATATTAATAAAAGTTTTTTTTGACAGGGTTGTATTTATGAACCTTCTATAGGGACCCCTGACACATATAGGTCGAAATTCCAGGGTGGAATGCACCAGGCAAGTTCATTTTTTTAAGGCGAGAAATCCATATTTATAAAGATTTTTAGGCCCATATTTATAAAGCTTTTTAAGAATTTTTATAAATATGACTAAGTCATATTTATAAAGGTGCTGAAACTAGTTATATTTATAAAGATTCTTAAGAATCTTTATAAATATGGCTTACCCGATTTCCAAGTTAAGCCATATTTATAAAGATTCTTAAGAATCTTTATAAATATATGCCTAAAAATCTTTATAAATATGGATTTTTCGCCTTAAAAAAATGAACTTGCCTGGTGCATTCCACCCTGGAATTTCGACCTATATGTGTCAGGGGTCCCTATAGAAGGTTCATAAATACAACCCTGTCATAAAAAAAACTTTTATTAATATTTTATTTACAATTAGTCACAGTCATAAAGATGCCTAAGTTGAATAATGTGAATACAAAAATCTGTGAAACAATCTCAATGAATTTAAGGTATTTTATGATAGGGTTGTATTTGTTTCACAGATTTTGTGTATTTACATTTTTCAACTTAGGCATCTTTATAACTTACATTTATAAATTCTTATGAATCCAGAGATACAACTTCACAAGTCATACAAATTATTGCGTTCACAGATAATCTATATAGAACAACATAAGTTTAGAAAGACTGGTTATTAATAAAATCTGGGACACTTAAAAATACACTAACTTTATGACACCTTCATAACCTTTCTAAAGGATGTAGATGGGGGAAGGGATGAACAGGTAGGTAGGAAGGGGTGTATAGATGGGGGGAGGGGGCGTATAGGTGGGGGAGGGGGTGTATAGGTGGGGGGAGGGGACGTATAGGTAGGGGGAAGGGGCATACAGGTGAGGGGAGGGGGCATACAGGTGAGGGGAGGGGGCATACAGGTGAGGGGAAGGGGCATACAGGTGAGGGGAGGGGGCATACAGGTGAGGGGAGGGGGCGTATAAGTGGGGGAGGGGCATATAGGTGGGGGAAGGGGCATATAGGTGGGGGAAGGGGCATATAGGTGGGGAAAGGGGCATATAGGTGGGGAGAGGGGAAGTATAGGTTGAGGGAAGGGGTGTATAAAAGGAGGAGGAAATGAAGAAGAGAAGGAGGAGGAGAAGATGAAAAGAAGCAGGAAAGAAGAGAGAGACAAGAAGAGGAGAAGCAGCAGAAAAGAAGAAATGGAGAGGGAGGAGGAGAAGGGAGGAGGAGAGGAAGAGGAAGGAGGAGGAGGAGAGGAAGAGGAGGAGGAGGGAAGAGAAGAGGAGGGAAGAGAAGAGGAAGTTGGAGGAGGAAAGGAAGAGGACGTTGGAGAAGGAAAGGAAGAGGAGGGAGGAGGAGAGGAAGAAGAGGGAGGAGGAGAGGAAGAAGAGGGAGGCAGAGAGGAAGATGGGGGAGAGAAAAGGAAGAGCAGGGAAAAGGAGGGGGGGAGGAGGAAGGAGGGAAGTAAGAGGAGGGAGGAGGAGAGGAAGAGGAAAGAGGAGAGAAGAGAAGAGGAAGTTAGAGGAGGAAAGGAAGAGGAGGAAGGCAGAGAGGAAGAGGAAAGAGGACTGACGAGGAGAGAAAGAAGTTGGACGAGGAAAGGAAGAGGAGGGAGACAGAGAGGAAGAGGAGGGATGAGAAAAGGAAGAGCCGGGTTGAGCGGAAGAGGAGGAGGGATGACAAGACTACAGATACACTTCGTAAAGACGAGGAGGTAGGGGAGGGGAGGAAGAGGGAAGGTGGGGGATGGAAAAAGGAGGGAAATGGGGGAATGGAGAAAGGAGGAAGGTGGGAGGTTTGAGAATGGAGGAAAATGGGAGAGAGGGAGAAAGGAGGAAGATGGGGGGATGGAGAAGGGATGAAAGTGGAAGGATGGAGAAAGGAGGAAGATCGAGGGAGGAAAAAAGGAGGAAGATCGAGGGAAGGAGAAAGGAGCAAGGCTGGAATGAGGAAGGGGGAGGGAAATTGAAAAGTGGAAGGAAGGGGGGGGGGGTAAAGGGAGGAGGAGGAAAGAGGAATAGGGAGCAAAGCAATAGGAATGGAGAGTGAACAATGAGGAAGGAGGTAAGGGGGAAGAGGGAAGAGGAAGGAAGGTGGAGGGAAGAGGGAAGAGGAGGAGGGTGGAGGGAAGAGGGAAGAGGAGGAGTGGAGGGACGAGGAAGGAGGGTGGAGGCACGAGGGAAGGAGGAAGGGGAGGGAGGAAAGGAAGTGGGGAGGGAGTAAGTCGGGGAGAGGAAGAGGAATGGGGAGGAAGAACGAGGGTGAATGAGGAAGGAGGAGAGGTTGAAAAGTGGAAGGAGGGGGGGGGGGTAAAGGGAGGAGGAGGAAAGAGGAATAGGGAGCAAAGCAATAAGAATGGAGAGTGAACATCGAGGAAGGAGGTAAGGGGGAAGACGGAAGAGGAAGGAAGGTGGAGGGAAGAGGGAAGAGGAGGAGGGTGGAGGGAAGAGGAGGGGTGGAGGGATGAGGAAGGAGGGTGGAGGCACGAGGGAAGGAGGAAGGGGAGGGAGGAAAGGAAGTGGGGAGGGAGTAAGTCGGGGAGAGGAAGAGGAATGGGGAAGGTGGAGGAAGAACGAGGGTGAATGAGGAAGGAGGAGAGGTTGTGGGAGGGAATGGGAGTTGGGAAGCTGAGGAGGTAGTAAGGAGGAAGGAAAAGGAGGTAGGGAAAGGAAATAAATAAGGCGGGGTGTATGGGGAGGCAGGAGTACATAAGTAATTAATAACTCAAAGTAGTAATTCAGAGAAAAGAACAAACACTGTGAACAGTCTGTCCAAAAAGTATCCGATTTATTTGTCGTTAGTTAAAAAATCCAGCAACTTTACACAAATCATTATGGCTGCTTTTTTAGTAGTCATAAATATTTCATATAACATATGAATCCGATAAAAAACATTTGCCTTGATAAAAATACAAATTGCATTGAATCAATGCTGTTTGTGAAACCATCAAATCACCTGGCTGATAATACTTTTTGGAAAGAGTGTACAGTGATGCAAAGCATCTGGTGACAGTATTGCTCCATGTGTCTGTAATTTAGAAATTCTTACCTAATGTTCTGAGGGTTTTGTTTGGCTGTAAAAATCACAATACTGGATTTTGAAAGACACTGCTTACTGTGTCAATACTTATCATAATGATCTGCACTGATGCAATTTATTAAAAAGCTGATATTAATAACAAATTTCATTAACATGAAACACCTAGATAGATTGGTGGTAGGTAGTGGTGACTATCATCCACTCACATGATGTAGTGCTGCTTTTTTTCCTTCACATTTATCATTCTATTTCTGTTTCTGTCCTCCTCTCTTCCTACCTCTCCCATCTTTCCTGTCACTTTTTATTACCCTTCTTTTCTTGTCAGGTGGCTTTACATTGAATAACATTCTTCATGGTTTTCTCTAAGTCAGTAAACCATTTACAGTGCTGGGTGGTAGTCATATGACCAACACTTACGCGTTCCCTGCGTAACACATGGGGTGACGGAGGGTTAGTGCCCCTCCCTGTAAAACAATGACAAACGGTCACCCCTTACAGGATCATGACATCTGGCTATAGATAGACAAACAGATCTAGATAATTATTTTTTTTACGGGTCCAACTCTGGGCAAAGGCTTCAGGGCCTATTCCCAAGTTCCAGTAGTCCTCCTTGGGGACCAGTAGTCCTCCTACATCACATGTCACCACTTCGACAATAACACCCACCATCCATATTGAATACATGCTAGGGCTGTCTCATACAGGATTGGTGTACTGGTATTAGTGAGGGTACTTTTATAACATGTCGGTGGGTCATCTAGTAGATCTCTCTCTCTCTCTCTCTTTTTTTTTTTTTTTTTTTTTTTTACGAAATTCAAATCCTTAAATTGTTCCCTGCCACAGCCGGGATTCGAACCTGGGTCCATTAGGACTGCAGGCTGCCTCTCTACAGATTATGCATGGAAGGCGAGAATAATTTAGACCAGTGTGGCAACCTTACCCTCTCCCACCTACAAACTCACTTAAATCCCTTCCACCATTCTGTTTCCATCCAGTTTCCCAGTATGACATCAACATCTAAGCACGCACTCTTCAATCATATTTACACACTTCCTTACTGCATTTCTTTAATGATTTACAGTATTTTTCATTCTTGGCATTAAATGCACAATGCACACATTCCACTACAGGGTAATGAATGCAGGCAGGGTGGGGGTGAGATTGGAAAGCAGGGAGGGAATGGAGCAGGAAGGCAGGGAGGGAATAATGCAGGAAGGCAGGGAGGGAGTGAGGCAGGAAGGCAGGGTAGGGTGAGGCAATTTGGCAGAGTGAGTTGAGGCTGGTTGGCAGGGTAGGGGTGAGACTGGTTGGCAGGGTGGGGGTGAGGTAGGATGGCAGGGTGAGGGTGAGGCAGGAAGGCAGGGTGGGGGCGAGGCAGGTGGGCAGGGAGGGGGCGAGGCAGATGGGCAGGGAGGGGGCGAGGCAGATGGGCAGGGAGGGGATGAGGTAGGAAGGAAGGGAGGGGGTGAGGTAAGAAGGCAGGGAGGGGGTGAGGTAAGAAGGCAGGGAAGGGGTGAGGTAAGAAGGCAGGGAAGGGGTTAGGCAGGTGAGCGGGAAGGGGGTGAGGCAGGTGAGCAGGAAGGGGGTGAGGAAGGTGAGCAGGAAGGGGGTGAGGAAGGTGAGCAGGAAGGGGGTGAGGAAGGTGAGCAGGATGGGGGTGAGGCAGGTGAGCTGGATGGGGGTGAGGCAGGTGAGCAGGATGGGGGTGAGGCAGGTGAGCAGGAAGGGGGAGAAGCTGGTAGGAAGGGAGGGGGTAAGGCAGGTAGGGAATGATGGGCGAGGTATGCAGGAAGTGAGTGAGGAGGTGAGGCAGGTAGGGGTAAGGAAATGAGAAAGAACTGACAGGAGGTATTAAGGAAGGCATGGAGGGAAGGTGTTAGACAGGAAGGGAGTGAGGCAGGAACGTAAGAAGGGAGGAAGGAAAGGAAAGGAGGAAAGCATCTGGGAAGGAAGAGAGGAAAGAAGGGGTGACAAGCATCTGCGAAGTGAGGGGCGTGACATGAAAGAATGGAGAGAACAAGGCAGCTAGACAGGGAGGGCATGAAGCAGCCAGAAAAGCTTGGAAGGACGAAGTGTGGCAGGCAAGAAGGAAGGAAGTGTGGCAGGCAAGAAGGGAAGGGGTGAGGCAGGCAAGAAGGGAGGAAGTGTGGCAGGCAAGAAGGGAAGGGGTGAGGCAGGAAGGCATGCAGGGAAGGGGTGGGGGCAGGCATGGAAGGGGAGGATGATGGTAGGGACAAAAGGTCAGGATGATACTATCACCATCAAAAACAACAAAATAATAATAATAATAATCACGACCTCTGTTTCTCACCTAACAATGGGATGAAGCAGAGTACAGAAAGTAAGGAAATGCAAAACATGGTAAAGCGTGCACTAATCAACAATATCTATCTATCTACATCTGGATGCCATAATCTAGTAAAGGGTGGCCATTTGCTTTTGAGTAATTTGCTTTATGGGGAGGGGCACCAACCCTCTGCCAACCCACTTGCTGACATGCAGGGAACACGTAAGGGTTGGTTATATGTCCAGTGAAATGGCCCAATCACTGAATCACCATTCATGCCCCTGGAATCAATCATCATTCATGCTCCTGGAATCCTGACTACAACACAGGCCTCACCAAGTGAACATTTCTTTTTGCATAGACATGCATTAACTTACCTAAGAGATAATAAATCCAATGCCTATCGTAAAAAAAAACAAAATGGTGGGTGGGGGGGGGGAGTGTCCGAACCCGTAACATGCTCTCCCATATGCAATTCATCTAATGATCTCTAACCCCTATCAGTTCCCCAGAATCACCTTCTGTAACTTGCTTTCTTATAATAAGAGTGACCTTATACATCCTTCACCTTGGCATACCATGACTCCTCCCACCCTCAATTCATGCCATGTTTTGTATGGTTCACAAATCATAAAATAATTTAAACATAACTCAAGCATTTCTTATTATTATTGTTATAAAAAAAAAAAATTCCTAGCCGCACTGCCAGTCATGATGCATCAGGAAAGCTTTCGTACTTTGTCAATATGACTTATATGAAGTTGTTATTCATCCTTCAAACAATGAACTACATTCTTCTTAGTTCCAAAGAATTAAAAGTACTGCTGCTGAAATACTGATCCCAAACTGAGCTACCACACTGCATACAGTATTCACACTGTTAACGGTTGATTTCCTCAGCAAAACCCCAACCATCCTGCAGGGAAACTAATCTGGTACTACTGACAATAATGGGTAGAGAAGCTGGTACTATAGACTGTTATTATCCTCTAATTAACCACTGACAGCATCTCAAAGCATTACAGGATGTTTACGAATCTCAACAATACGACATTACTCCAACTGCTTCAAGCTGCCACTGGATGCCAACAATAACAAATTCATCACTAGCTTGTACCTCAGACTTCTCAATTACTCTCCTTATATTGCATAATGAAAGAGACAGTGGATAATGTCTACATTCTTACCCTCGAAAAGAAATGTAAAAAGTAATGCAAATGACGCTCAAAATAAAGAACACTCTCAATTTAATGCCTCAATAAACCAGATATTTAATTCAGTGGACACTAGAAAGCCATCAAACTTCCATTGGTTATAAAGGACAATGTCCGTTAAATGGGGTGCAATGGATCACAATGCGTGTTACCAACCCTTCTAACTCCAACAAGGATGTGAAGTAAACTGCAAAAGGACAAAATTATGGGCCAATTTAACATAAAATGGATATAATTTTCAGTTTTAGTACTAGAATATGCTACTGTACTCAATTATTTTCAATATGTGCTTGAAATCCCATCCCATGGGGGGGGAAGAGTGCATATAATGGGTTTTCGGTTTAACTGAATCAGGCTTCCCCCCAAATTACTGTAGTCTGTTATAGGGAGGGTCTATGTTTAAAAATAAGTAAAATGGGTAATCTATCTATCTATCTACTGCCAGACACCTTAATACCATAAGGGGTGGCCACAAACATATCGCCTCCACGTCATGCTGTCCAACGCCACTTCACTGCCTTGCTCCCAGCTCACAACCTTCTCTTTCATATACCTCTCTGTTCCATCCCTCCATCTCATTCTCAGCCTCCCGTTCCCTCTCCCCCCTTCCACCTCACTCGCAATCACTCTCCTCGATAGTTTTTCACTCTCCATCCTTTCCACGCGGCCAAACCACCTCAATGTATTTCTCATAGTGCTTTTCATCACTCCCACATGGGTAATATGCCCATAAAATTTGCCTTCTTATGCTGAACTGGAGATATTGCCACAGGGCAACATGTATAAGCATTTTTACATCATTGACTGAACCAATTTAAAAATATTCTGAGGTTGCTTTCAATGTAGTAATATTGACATCATTTAAGACACAACACTGTACAATCCTACTTAAATGAGTGTAGGGGATGCTCACCATCCACTCACTCAATGTAGTGCTGCTCTCATGTGACTGTCCATTCCCCTTTCTTCTGTCTACGGGTGACTCTACACTGAGTGACAAGCCAAATGGTTTCCTGTACACCAGGAACCATTTACTATGCGGGGTGGTAACTATATAACCAAATTATGGTGCCTGGTGGTTTAATGGGAAATTAAGGCGCTCCAATCGAATCGAGCCTGGGCAGGTTTATATCCAAGGAGTGGTTGGGATTTAATGCTCACGTAATGCCACTCAAGGATGAGCGATGCTGATTACTCTAATCTTAAACATCAGGATCGACCTGCATAGACCCGGGCTCCTACGCTCCTCATGGGGCAACACAGGATTAGATGATGATGATGATTAAATATATCCATGGTGGAAGCTCCCAGACTTACGGTGGGATCAGGGCAGGATGGACTGTTTGACAGCAATATGGCATCACTTCCGTTTTGTTTGAACCTATGAAAACTGAATGACTGCCAGCAGATTTCAAACGACTTTCGAGGAGTGTTTGACTTCAAATGGTATCATACGAAATTGTTTGAAACCATACGATTTTAAGAAATTGTATAACCATGATCTGACAGTACAAAACATGGCATCAGTCATATATGCCCTTTTCAATGCCCTATTTATATACATTCTCTCCACATAACCATACCATCCAATCACACACACCCTTCAGTCATACTGTTTACAGACTTCCTTACTTCATGCCTTTTACAAATCAAATAATTTCTTATCCTACCCATTCTACAAACTCCACACTCACATTCCTATTTCCACATCTCTCACTTCCAACATTTTGTTCTCATACCAAACTATACAATAATAATAAAAACAAAGCCAGGATTCCAGGGGCTTGAATGATGAGTAAATGAAAGCGTGGCCAACAGGATTGGGCAAACTTGGGCTGTTTGGATGTTACTACTCCTCACCCTGCTTTAGGGTGGGAAACAAGGTCTGGATGACAATAATAATAATAATAATAATAATAATAATAATTCACTCTCATCATAAATGTCGGGACCAACTGCCTAGCCCCGGGCTTCTACGCTCCTCATGGGGCAATGTAGGATTGGATGATGGATGGATGGATAATAATAATAATAATAATAATAATAATAATAATAATATTTATAATGAGGGGAGGAGGTAGGTGACTTGAAAGGGCAGCCAGAAAAGTTTTATAAAAGGGTTATTTAAACCTCAGAACACTGAAATAGTTTACAAATATCCCTTATTTTTACACTGTTGTACAGTCAACCAAAAAAGTATAGCACACCTGGGGATTGATGTTTGCAAAAATGAGTGAGTTTTGTAGACACATGAATCTATTAATGTAATGCCTAAAAAATTATATCACCCAATATATGATGCTTTACCTCATTTTGAGTCCTAATACTAACCAAGGACAATATTTGCAAATTACAATGCTTCTTTCATGTTTCAGAATGACTCCTGCGGTAAGATAGCTGATCCTTTTTTGGTTGACTGTACTTACAAATTCACAGTATCAACATCGGACAGAAGAGTGATGTCCTTCGTCTGGTAGACTAGGTGTTTATTCCACAACTTCCTTTGACTTTCACGGGTTCTTCTCCACTGACTTCAGCAAGCACCAAGCCCGCCATCCACATCTGAAGCTTAGCCTGTTGAGGAGGGCAGAAGGTGGTGAAAACTTATATGCTGGCACAGTTGCTTGAAGTTGTATGAAAATAATAAAATACCAAAGAAATGTTAAATGCTTCCATTTTCAGCATCTAAAACACAACTCTACTAAGTTTTGTTCCACCTAATTTTGTTGTATTCAAGGATTAGATGTCTGGCAAAACATACAGCCACATTCAAGGTGGCACAGAAAGCTTTGTGGTGCACTGTAGGCCCTGACAATATCCCAAATCAATTTATAATGCACTTAACTATAAACAAAAACGAGCATTCAGCACAAACCCCTTTAGTCTGATGATATAAATTACATTGCAATGTTGCTATTACCAGATTATTTTACTCAACTTAGGGCAGACCTTTAGTAGTGAGAAGAAAAAAAGGAGGCTATATCTAACTCCTCAGTTTTGTAGGTCACATAAAGGCTGAATATAATTGTCTGGTAGCAGCAAGAATGAAGTACAAAATACATAACTAGAATGAAAAGTTTAAGCCTACATAATTGCAGCTGGCAGTCTAGTGTGCTCCCCTCAAGTTGGAAGAGTCACCCTACTACCCTTCCAAGAGCCAGCTAAGGCTAGTATTTTATGTGGCATGAAAGGATTCATGGCACCTTTTACTTGGTGAACTTTTCTGCATATTAAACCTTTACATTAGTGTCTATGTTATTTACATCACTTTCATACTGACATGCTGCAGGTGAGGGACACCTGCAACTTCATGTAGTGGCACTGATATGATCAGGCAAATCCAGTGCCTGGTTAAATAAACATTCCTTAATTCTCTCCCTTATTACCCAAAAGGGAGGAAGGTAGACTGAGAGGCAAAAGGTAATTTCTACCTGCAGCTAACTGTGTTCACATTCCGATAATCCAGCGGTTGTAATTAAGCTGCTGCTACTACTGCTATTATTATTACTATTGGTGTGATGAGAAGAGGAAGAATGAGATGGTTTTGGCATGTGTAGTGAATGGGAGATGACAAATGGGTGTAAAAATGTGCACATCTTGAATCTGGCTCTTTGATATCTTGTTTTTGTTTCTTCTTGGAGGGAACAATTTTGCAAGGTCCTGGCCTTTGGTTTCTTTTTCACGTCATCCTCATCCTCATCACCATCTAATCCAGTGTTGCCCCATGAGGAGCGTAGGAGCCCGGGGCTAAGCAAAGTTGGTCTTGACATTTAAGATAGGGTGACCAGCCTCACTCATCCCTGAGTGGCATTACGTGAGCAATAAACTCCAACTACCCCTTGGATATAAACCTGCACCGGCTCACTCCAACTGGAGTGCCTTAATTACCCACTAAACCACCCGGCCCCATAATTTGGTTATATGGTTACCACCTAGCATAGTAAATGGTTTCCTGGTGTACAGGAAACCACTTGGCTTGTCAGTGCAGAGTCAACCATAGATGGAAGGAAGAGGAAGGAATGAAGTAATTTCTTGGGGAAAAAAGAAAGAAAGAAAAAAAAAGGCGAGAAGTGTGAACTTTGCAGGTAGGGTTCCGAGAGACAGACCAAAAAAAAAAAAAAAAAAAAAAAAAAGGGCCTGGGACGAGGTAACAGAGTGTGACCTCAAGCATAAGGGACTGAATTGGGAGGCTGCCAGAGATCAGGCGGCATGGACAGCTGCCATTAAGTGACCAAGGCTGATGCATGTAAGCATATTGAGCCTTTATAAAAGAAACAAAACAAAATGAAATGACTTCTCCAATTATGCAGGCTCCAGTTGTGATTTTCATCATATATTCAGAGATAACTTCTACCCTAATTCCTGTTACGTGGCAAAGAATCTGGTTTGTGCGGGAAAATCCCAGAAATCAACTTGCCTCAAACATGATTTGTTGGGTGCCAACAACTGAAAGTCCTGCATGGTGATGTGTCAACATGGCCACTATGCAAGGCTGCTGCACAGGCAGACTCTGGGTCCTTCTCTCTCTCCCTCTCAGCCTAGGACACACCCCTCACCGACACCCAAGCACTGCTTCATACCCTTTCATGGTAACTGATCACAACTTATTTACTACTTTGTACATCTAATTAACCCTTTTTTTTTTATGCCCAGTGATGTTACTAGAGGCTGTATCCTTACTTCAATAAATATTAGGTATGATCTGGAAGGAGGGGGGATGGTTAAAAATTTTCAAGGCCAAAAGAGGGATTTGGGGAGAATTTTTGGATTTTCCCATACCAATTAGCCTTACAACATGGGTTTCTATAGTACCAACTGCGCGATTCAATTTCTAAGTAAAAACTCAACAATACATTAGCCACATAATTGGAGAGGTCACTGCACTAATGTGTCTGACCATCTCTCTTCTTACATCTTCCATTCCTGTCACTTTACATTCTTCTTCTTTCCACTTCAGGTGGTTCTACAAGTGACAAGCCTCATGTTTTCCTGCAACCCAGTAAACCATTTACACACTGATTGGTGACCATAAATCAGATAACTGGGTGATTTGAAGAATGATACGATGTCCCTGCAAACTGGGTGGAGAGACGCAAATGCAGCATCCATCCGAAAACTAAACATCTATACTTTTCCCCGCACTCATTGCTGTGAGGCACCATCAACTGCAAGGGAACATCAGTTCACTGCATAGGACAACCATGCGGGGGCGGCTGTTTGCCAGTGGTTGATGGGTCTGCTTGGTCAGACAGACCAGAACTGATCAACAATAACAACTACTACCATTACTATCAACTTTAAATCAAAACCATACAAGAGGATATTAGGTGTAACAGGCAGGTTAAAGCACTAAGGATGAGACATTATGAAATCTCCAAAGCAACTTAGAATATGACCCTATGCCTCAACCCCATCAATCCTGCCTCATATCCACTCATAAAGCCTTTTGTCCTGCATAGTCAAGCTGGTGTAGAGATGCTATGACATTCTGTTTCCTAGGTGTGACTGAGAAGAGATTTTGTGGGTTTCACTAGGTGGCTACAGCACCCCTCCTGTGGGAGAGTTTCTTGCTTTAAATAGTTGCAGCTGTCGGTTGTGGATGCAATGACCAGCCATTCACTAAGGTACATAAGCAGTTCTATCTCTTACTGGGTAAGTCTGTTCTGGAGAGTTACTGCCAGTTTTGTGAAGATTCTACAGGCAATGTTAAGGCCAATTAGCATTAGAGTGAACTGGTATTTGTCACTCCCCACTGTGAACTCCATGTACTTCTTGAGCCTGGGTATGGACTAAGACATGCCAAGAAGCATCCTTCAGGTCTACTATTGTTAGCCACACCTGTGTGTGCAACTGCATAGGGATACCTAAGCAGTCATGTTAAATTTTGAGTACTTGATGGATTAGCAAGTGAGGTGGGGACAGGACCAGGCACTTCCTGGTGGACACTAGTATGTTGTGTCTTTGACACACATTCAACAGATAGTGGGAAACATCCAAGAATCACTAATTGGATGATTTGTGCTTCTAGGTCTCAATGCTGTCCTGGAGGAGTGGTGCTGGTGGCTGTGAATTAAGCCGTGATTGACAGGGTGCAGTGCTATACTTCCCCCACATCATGCCACATTTTAGCAGTATGAACACCCATTTGTGTGTCTAGTGGTGATGTCACCTCAGAAGCCATTCCAGTTGCTTGTCACCTGGAGGCTAACTATCCTTCTTTGTTGCTGGGGTAGACTTTGCAACATCTGGCATACCATGATGACACAGAGCCACTTCAACTTAAACCTTTAGCTGTGTATAGATTCTTTTTGCCATGATATAAGAATTTACTGGTGATCAGAATATAATACCAAAATGCAAGGATTACAAAGATGGTTTTTAACCCTTTAGTGCTATATGGATTCTCACAAATGAATAAAAGTAGTGCCACAGGGGTACTCTCAGCTGAATAAAAATTAACAATGGCTTGTTAGAACACAAGAGCTATGTCAAATGCAGTGGAAAAAAGGTCAAAAGTGGGCTAGTACTGTACATAACATTGCTCAGGATGCAGACTATACTGAAATACAAATGGAGTGTTTTTACATGTATGATGATGGAAATTCTCTCATTTTGTTTTTTTAACTGCTGTGACCATCATATTACCAACAGCCAGCTATTCTTGACAGCCAGAGATGTAGAAACTAAATAGCAGTAATGAAACCATGAAGGTATGACTGGCTTAATACAGATGAAATCTTAAACTCCATTATTATCCTTGCACCATACTCTACTGTACATTATCCTTGCCTATATTAATTTTTTACAATAACTATGTGCATGTGCATGGCTACCATTCGTGTTTTCTCCCCTTCCTTTCTTTTCTCCCTCCTCTCCATCCCTCTAAATGCATGGCTAAACAAGTTTGGCAGAGAAGATTATAGTACCTGCATTCTGACAGCTGAAGGGCTTCTGGGATATGTGCCATCTCTTCCAAGGAGGCATGTATTGACTTGTACATGTAGGAGCTCCTGACAGTAACAATTTTGGTGACACAGGTGAGGTTTCTGCACACCATAATGGTGCTTGCTTGTTGAAAGTGCAGCAGTCCAAACATTACTATCCTTTGCTTTCAGCCTGAAACACAAAAAGGACTAAATCTGTAGGTTGTAATGATTTCCCTTATTTCTACATTTTGTCAGCTACAAGTTTTCCCCATTCTGCAAAGCCCTCTAAAATTTCTTATTTCAAAATGTCATTAACCTCATATTTTCCCTTATCTTCAAAGGTCTCCACACCTTTCTAACTCTGAAATGAAATGTTATTACCCTCACATTCTTCCCTGATCTATAGCATTTTTGCTTGGATTTAAGAATATTTAGGCAATTAGGGTATGTGGTGCTTCACCCTCATCTTAAAAACAAATAAATAAATAATAATAATAATAACGATAATTCATTCATTCATTCATCATCCAATCCAACACTCCCCCATAAGGAGCATAGAAGCCCAGGGCTAGGCAGGTTGGTCCCGACATTTAAGATGAAAGTGATCAGCCTCACTCATCCCTGAGTGGCATTATGTGAGCAATAAACCCCAAACACCCCCTGGATATAAACCTTCACCAGCTCAATCCGATTGGAGTGCCGTAATTACCCACTAAACCACCAGGCACCAAAATTTGGTTATATGGTTACCACCCAGTGTAGTAAATGGTTTCCTGGTGTACAGGAGACCATTTGGCTTGTCACTCCGTGTAGAGTCACCCACAGGCAGAAGGAAGAGGAGAGAATGAAGGAAAGACAGACAGAAGAGGGAGTGTAAAGTAATCCATAGGCAGAAGGATGAGGAAAGAATGAAAGAAAGAAAGGCAGAAGAGGATGGAAAGAAAGAAGGATGGAGGAGAGGAAAGGGCAGACACCCAAGAGCAGCACTACATCGAGTGAGTGGCTGGTGAGCACCCCCACCTACCACCTATAACAACAACAACAACAACAACAACAACAATAATAATAATAATAATAATAATAATAATAATAATAATAATAATAATAATAATAATGATAAGCAACCTGAAACAAGAAAAGTATGCAGCAACATAACACTGAAAAATAAAGTGGTACTGAATGTTCCCAGAAAATCACAAGCAGGACATGGCTGAAGAGAAATACTGTTAGGTACACCTGCATTGTCTATCTATCTATCTATCTATTGCCAGATGCCATAATCCTGTATGGAGGTAAAAACAGTAACTGCCAGTCCCATTATGCCTCCTGTGAAGCACAAGGGCCTGAGACTATGCAACCAGTCCTGAACATTTAAGGGTACAAGAACAAACCATGCCCCAGGCAGCATTTACGTGAAACAAAAATCTCTGTAACCATTGGAACTCAAATTACAGTGCACAGGGCATAATGCATTTTAACTCAAGCCCTACCACCATGCCAGCTTTTAAATGCCGTAACCAGCTAATACTAATGATATGACAAACAGGAATATATCATACAATATCACTAACCTAAACTGCAGACAAATTGCACAAGAAATAACTGACAACATGATTTAAATCACATTATTGTTACAGAAACATGGTGTTTTTGATAAAAAAAATCCAAAACATTTAAAATGGGACCTTTTATGAATGGAATTTAAACAATACTGCAGAACAAAACAACACAGAGCTCACTGATTTAACAAATTTGGGATAAGAATTTCAAAATACTGTACTTCCAAGTGTTTACCCCCATTAAATATTTAGAATCAATAATTGCATTACTTTCATTCTCTATGATCAACAATTCCTTAAAGTGTTCTCTCCATCTACTCACTTTTTCTCCCTTCTCCACTAGTAATCAACCATCTTTATCTTTCACTCCCCAGCTAACTACCTTGGCACTCTGTCTAATTCTCTTTACCTGGGGAATGGCTGAGAGGAGGAGGGATGTGAGAAGAGAGGAAGAAATCAGTAGGATGGAAGTTGTGGAAGCAATGAAGAAAGTTAAAATGGGGAAAGGCCCAGGAATTGATGGAGTGTGTGGTGACCTGCTGAAGCATGGGGGAGAGATAGTAGTAGAATGGATGTGGAAGATGTGCAGATTGGCTTGGGAGTAAGGTAGAGTCCCGGAGGATTGGAAGTCAAGTATAATCATTCCCCTTTACAAAGGAAAAGGGGAATAAGAAGTGTGTGGTAATCACATGGGCATTTGTCTTCTTAGTGTAACAGGAAAAGTATATGGTAGGATACTTATTAACAAAGTTTGGGAAATAACAGAGGAATTAGTTGGAGAAGAACAAGGAAGTTTTAGGAAGGGAAGAGGTTGTGTAGATCAGATATTCATTCTTAGACCTTTGGTGGAAAAGTTTCTAGAGAAGGGAATGAAGTTGTATGCAGCCTTGATGGATTTGGAGAAAGCATATGACAGGGTGGATAGACAAGGGCTGTGGAAAGTATTAAGAATATATGATAGATGGGAAGTTGTTGAATGCTGTGAAGAATATGTGGGTGCTAAGGCTGAAGTGCATGTGGATAGTGAACTGAGTGAATTTTTATGTTTGAAGGTTGGATTGAAACAAGGATGTGTCATGTCTCCATGGTTGTTCAATCTGTACATGGATGGGGTTATAAAAGAGAAACAAGGTTGGGCAGTGGATGTCGAACTGGACCTGGTGAGAGAGGGCAGTGCCTGGAAATTCCCTGTACTGTTGTATGCAGATGATAATGTGCTGTTAAGCGAAGACAAAGGGGAGCTGCAAGGCTTGGTGGATGAGTTTAGGAGAGTGTGTAAGAAATGGAATCTAAAGGTGAAAGTAGGGAAGAGTAAAGGTATGGTCTTCAAGAGAGGTGAAGTCAGTGAATGTACAGTGAGGTTGGATGAGGAGGAAATGGAAAATGTGAGTACGTTTAAGTACTTGGATAGTGTGATGAGTAAGGATGGAAGTTTAGAGGGTGAGGAGCTTGAAAGGGTGCAACAGGGAAGAAAGGTTGCTGGTTCCTTGAAAGCTGTGATAAGAAACAGGGAAGTAAGCATGGAAGTAAAAAAGCTACTACATTACAGTATTGTGATACCAACTCTGATGTATGAAAGTGAAGCTTGGACCTTGCTGGAGGGAGAGAAGTCAAGAGTGAGAGCAGTGGAAATGAGTTATTTGAGAGGAGCATGTGGAGTCACTTGGAGAGTCAGACGACAAATGAGAAAGTGAAGGAGCATTGTGGTGTTGATGAGGATGTGATAGAAAGTGTTAGGAGAAACACACTGAGGTGGTTTGGCCATGTGGAGAGGATGGACAGTGAGAGACTAATGAGAAGAGTGTACGTGAATGAGGTGGAGGGGGGGAGAGGAAAGGGGAGGCCAATGACGAAATGGAGGGATGGAGTGGAGAGGTATTTGAGGGGGGGGGGGGGGGGTGAGCTGGGAGCAGGGCAAAGAAATAGCAGGGGACAGGGTGACATGGAGGCGATTTGTTAGTGGCCACCCCTTATGGGATTAAGGTGTCTGGCAATAGATAGAGATAGATAGAGAATAATTAATTATGTAAAGTACCTTAGTCATTTATTTTTATTTTTATTTTTTTTTAAGTGGTGACCAAAACTAATATTTTTTCCCACAACCCTGGTAATGCTTTACATGAGAGTCAAGCCACCAGTTACATGCACACCTTGTTTTATGATTACGATGAACTGCCGGAAAACAAACTGGATAATGATTGATCATAAACTGAACACATTAATTACGATATACTGCCAGAAAACAAACTGGATAATGATTGATCATAAACTGAACACATTAATTAATGACATTGGTCTAATGGAGAAACATTTCTGGAAATAATCAACCACACTGCATAAGTAGTTTCCAACTTACCTACAAAAGTAATTACTTCATTTCACCAGGCTTTATTTACTGCTTATTCCAACACCATACAAATGTTCAGTCAATCATGCTGACACCTCTTAGAATGCCTAAGTTCAAAGGCAATCTTGGAAAAGGCAAATGGCAGTAGGTTTACATGCTGGTGACTGCTGAGGCTTCATAAGGGATCACAGCAATTGTACAGTATATGGAAAAATGGTGACTACATAAAAAGGAAGAAAAAAATGCTGCTAAAAACTCTTCACGGGAGCATAGCAATCATTATAATTATATAACTGAAAATAGCCCCCCCCCCAAAAAAAAAAAGCTAAAATCTAAGACTGTATAAGCAAATGATCATTTACTGGTCAGTCACAAAACAAGGTTTGCCTTTACCTCCAAGACTCAAACCAAAGCACAATAGCAACACCAGACCAACAAGTGTGGCAAGGCCTGCATATATGGACAGACAAAAGTAATGGTATCTCTCATGTTAAGTTCTAACTAACATTACTGTATTTAACTTTAATAATTCCATTTTTTTTTTTTATACCCTAGTCAACAATATAAAATTTTTGCTTGATCAATAACTCAAGGACAAACACATAATTACAGGAAGTATTTTTGGAGATATGAAGTGAATATTAGCAAGTGACATGCATGCAAAATTGTGGCACCACAGGGAGTAAATGTGGGAGTAGCTTGGTTTGGTTATTCTTTACTATTACACTACCTGAAGTGTTTCCTCTGAATATCTTTTCCAATGTTTTATAACCTATTTTTCTCTAAAACAGTTTACTATGGGAATATATGGTGTTTCAGGCAGCTATACACTATAATTTCAGGCTGGTTTTCAACCTGGGTTGGGTAAAAGAATGGGAATATTACAGTACCCTCGTGTCCAACACGCGTTCGTCCAGCACGATTCGTGTCCAGCACGGAGAGCAATAATTAGTAAGATTTAATTTGGTTTAATTACTGTAACACGGGTGCATTAGCGTAACACGGACGGAGCTCTGAGAAGTGGGCGAAATCCGCAGAGTTCGCCTCTAGCACGATCACCTCTGCTCCAAGACGGTCATACTGGACGTTCCCGTGATGCTGACAGCCAATCAAAACTTCCGATCAAGTAGCCTCCCCTGCCCACTATCGTGAGGTGATCATGACGTCGCCCAATTAAAAACGCTTCCGCTCTCACGTGATGTTTTGTTTAAATTTCTCCTGCCACAGCGCCACTCAGTCGCATAATTCGCATTGGAAGGTGCTTTTTTCTTGCTGCATTTTCTGCCCTTGTTACTGCATTTTACCCTGCTCACGATGCCTAGGAAGACTTTTGAGAACCCCAAGAAGCAGCGGCACCTCCCTCAGGCCACCAAGCTAGAAAGCATCAAGAGAAAGAAGAAAGGGGAGAGGAAAGTGGACATTGCCAAGGCCTACAACATGAATGAAGCCAACGTGAGGACCATAATAAAAAACCAAGACAAGATCCTGGCAGCAGTGAAGGCTTACAGAGTGCTAGGACAGGCAGAAGCAGGACCTTCCACGGCTGTGGACGAAGATAGTAATTCTGAGTGTGATTTTGAAGGATTTATGAGGGAGGCTGAGGAGGAGCAGCTGCCATTACCCACTAGTGACGCCACCAGCCATCCTCCGGGGACCCAGTAGGACTACCTACAGCCTTGGATACCACCTTCCATTCCCAGCAAGCCCACCAACACTATCCTAAAAAGTTAGTTATCATTCATAGCACAGTACCATTTATTATAATTACAGTAGTACTGTTATATGTATAGGTATATGGTAGGTATTTAGGGTGACTCTTCCTAGGGTTGCTGACATAATTCATTTTTCCCCATAAGCTCTGTTGTTTGTCCAACACGTTTTTGGTCCAACACAGGACCCATGCATGACAATACTACCGTGTTGGATGTGAGGGTACTGTAATTCTGTCCTTTAATAAAACCATCAAGTGTCGGTATTTTCTTTTGCCTGCTGAAATATCTCATATCATCATCATCTTGACCTCTTTTCCCACCCTAGGGCAGGGTGAGAAGTAGCAATGTCCAGACAGCCCAAATCTGCCCAATCTAATGGGCCACGCTTCCATTCACTCATCATTCAAGCCCCAGGAATCCTGGCTCTATCAGACACGCCAAAAACATTCACCACGTTCTGTAGCTTCAAATAAATGTATCCGGTAGGGTGGTGGATGGGGGCGCCAATCATCCACTCACTCAGGGTAGAGCTGCCTTATAACCTCTACACTTAGTGACAAACTAAATGGTTTCCTGTATCCAGGAAACCATTTACTATCCTGGGTGGTAACCATAAAACCATTTTTTTTTTTTTCCCCCCAGATTCCCCTCGCCAAATCACTTCATGGCAGTTGTTTCAGAGAATATTTCACAGCCACATTTACTCTCTATGAAATATGGTTACAACAAAATATTAATTTCCAATAAAATATTTGCTGCAAGACTAGGTTACAGGCATTGTTTTGGTTCATGTGCTGCATGACACCATGTTCTAACACAAAATGAAGTGTTGTGGTGTGATTTGTAATTTCCAATTATGTGACTGGCTGATATACATGTAGCTCCAATAATTTCAAGAAAAAGATCATGGCATCCTAAATATCTAGGACTAAACACCATCTCACGTAATGCTTCCGAAATCTCATTGCTGTTAATATTCATAATGGTGTCCACCACCCACTCATTTACACTCACCATTGGGTGAGTATACAATGAATGACAAACTAAATGGTTTCTTGCAGCCCAGGAAACCATCTGTTGGTAATACATTAGGTGGTAACCACACAACCAAATACTGTTGATGCTTTGATGTCTGCCTGGTTAAGGTACTCCTGGACATGTCTCTTAAGGGTATACAGTACCAAGAAATGGTTAGACATTTACTACTCATATTATGCTACTCAACTGTATGTGATTAGTCTCTTGCCTTGCACGCTGGAATTTACGAGTATAGCCATGAGTCAATATGCTCTTTAGGGGGTGACAGTAGATCAAATGACAGATAAAATATTTAATACTCATCTGAGAGCAAATTTCAGGGAGAAAACAAGTTAGTGCAATGTGGCATAATGTCAACTAACATTAGTAAAAGGAAATTCCCATATTCAATGACTGTAATGCGTATAAAGTAAAGCATCCACCACTGGACAAACCTTGGAATCCCTTGCAATGCTAATTCCACTGATACAGCTAAGGTGGCTTATGTATAACACAAAATGACGGTCCTTTATATAAACTAAGATTCCTTTCAATGACTCACCAAAAAAAAAAAAAAAAAAAAAAAAAAAAAAAAAAGTACATTAACAAAAAATGCCATTTGCCTTACTTTATCTTGAACAGGTGTTCACATAGCCTAAATGGGTAGTGTTTGCTCTAGTTTATCTCAACAGAGCTCATACTCACATTAGGCTGGACAAAAGCCGAGACCACACCACTGCTTACACACCCTCCTGTCCTCCATGCTGACACCTTTCACAGGACACAGAATTCAAGACCTCTAATGCAGATCGCCCCCATATTCAAGACCTCTAATGCAGATCACCCTCATATTTCTGTTAGAATAATAAAGGACATTACATACTATAATTTATAAACCCTGCACTATTTTATCATATTATAGCCTACTCTCAAGTTCTAGGGGGAAAAAAAAAAAAAGTCACTGATGCTCAACACTGATGGTTATGGCTGAGTAAAACATACTCAGAAATTTTGCCGCACACAACCTTAGTGATTTCTGAAGCAATAAGCTATTACTTTCCTTTGACTACCATAACCTACTTTAATGTTTGGCCCCAGTGGTGCAAAAAGATAGAGGAATTATTTTACTGGCTGTCATCAGCAGTCAAATTTTTAAATGGCCCTGCTCCTCTGCAACTCTATATTATTATTTATTTATTCATTTTTGCAAATGACCTCCGTACATGCAGAGAAAAACATAATACTGTACTTAAATCTGCACCATGAATGTTATCAAATAATGAAAACATGCTAGATAAATAGATAATTAACAAACTGACTTGGCATAGTCAATTCCAATAAGGAGCAAATTTTCATACTTGCAGCAGGGGGATATGAAAAACACACTAACTCCAGAAACAAATCACTTCATAAATAACCCTGGAGTCATACATTTCACTGTTTCTCTTCTGATACACTGGTTGTCAATGAGCTAAAGATCCCAAGTTAAAAAGTCTTCCCGCATTTTTGCAAAGCTTAACCCCAACAACACTGTAGTAATGTGCAAAACAAAATGAACCCAAACAGCAGGACCTGACTGTGTTGGAATGGGAGCGTAAGAATACCCAACAAAAACTCCTTAGCCTCACTGATGTTCACAGTCGACAGCCGGACAACCAAGTCCGGCTACCGATAATTGATTTGTCCCTCTATGCTGCTGAATTGCAATGATGTTTTAATCAACTGTCGTCCACTGCCAGCACACCAGTTAAAAAGTGACAATATTTTTGCACTGCAGCTCCAACTTTGGCACATAAAATGTATGAATCTCATTTTGCTGACTACCACCACATTCCACACCACAACAGTACCACTAACCACCCTATCTTCCAAGGAACACAGTCTTAGAAGATTGTGTATCTCAGTGATTGAGTGAAACTATACAAGTCAGGTGCAACCAAACTACAGTAGGAAGGTCCACTGTTAGGGATTCTCGAGATGAATAGTGTTTCCCTCCCAATGCTCCTTGCTATGGTCACTAATTTACATATACGGCCTACAGTATAATTCATTAACCTTGACTAGGCAGAAATTTTGGTCCTTATGCAATCTTGTAGCTCAGTGGCAGAATACAATAGCAAGGATCTACATTTTTCCAAAGCATCCCATCACGACTAACGTTATATTCTAGTCAATCTCTTGCTGTACCTTAGCATTCAAGATAAAGAAACTGCAACTGTGATGGCTTCAGGGATGGGCACTGGGCAGATCAGTCCACTGCCCAGGGCCCCTCAATTTGACTAATATCGATATTAATGAGATACTGTACTTTAATATGGGTTTAGTCTATTTTTTCACTTATTACAATTAAGTAAAAATATTTTGCAACCTGGACTGTTCTGCAAAACTGTATTTTGTCAGTCTTGATGCAAACTATACTGATATTACAAAGATGATTAACATGCAAATGAATGACAAAAGTAATATGCAAAATGAATCTCTTAGTAAAAGGTGCTACAAATATGGAACTCTTACATCGAAAGGGCACTCCCGAGCTGAATAAAATCGTCTGCTGGTATCAGGAATAAAATGACTGACATTTATATCCTCGACTGAGTCCTATTGGAGTGCTTTACCACTTTGATCCGGTGATGCTATCATCAGTGTATCCTTAATAAAGTTGGTTTGTTTTCACCTGACATAACTGTGCCACTCCCATAACATTAATACTGAGTTGTGACTCCATGAAATTCAATATCGGTAAGTCTATTTTGAACTTGGGTAGGTGGGGGTGCTCGCCATCCACTCACTTGATGTAGTGCAGCTCTCGGATGTCTGCCCTTTTCTCTCCTCCATCCATTTTTCCTTCTATCCTCTCCTTCATTCTTTCCTTGTCCTTCTGCTTACGGGTGACTTTATACTCCCTCTTCCGTCTTTCTTTCCTTCATTCTCTCCTCTTAATTCTGCCCCTGGGCGACTCTACACTGAGTGACAAGCCAAATGGTTTCCTGTACACCAGGAAACCATTTACTATGTTGGGTGGTAACCATTCATCCATCCATCATCTAATCCTACGTTGCCCCATGAGGAGCGTAGGAGCCCGGGGCTAGGCATTTGGTCCTGACATTTAAGATGAGAGTGACCAGCCTCACTCATCCCTGAGTGGCATTACATGAGCAATAAACCCCAACCACCCCTTGGATATAAACCTTAACGGGTTCAATCCGACTGGAGCACCGTTATTACCCACTAAACCACCAGGCGCCAAAATTTTGTTAATATAACCAAATTTTGGCGCCTGGTGGTTTAGTGGGTAATTACGGCACTCCAATCGGATTGAGCTGGTGAAAGTTTATATCCAAGGGATGGTTGGGGTTTACTGCTCATGTAATGCCACTCAGGGCTGAGTGAGGCTGGTCACTCTCATCTTAAATGTCAGGACTAACTTGCCTAGCCCCGGGCTCCTACACTCCTCATGAGGCAACACTGGATTGGATGGATGGATGGAACGTCTCCTTGGTAACTAGACAAATCAACCCTTCAGTATGACCGCCCTTGGCCATCAACTGGATACAGCTCATTTCGTCACCATAGTTTTAATCCACTTTGTAACCCCGATCTCGCCCATTTCGTTACCACATTCTACCTGTTTTGTCACACAGATCCTCTCTCTCTCTCTCTCTCTCTCTCTCTCTCGAAATGCGCGCGCGCACACACACACACACACACACACACACACACACACACACACACACACACACACACACATGTACGTACGTTCATGCGTGAGAAACATAAGATAGCGGTCAGGATGTCGTACTAAAGGGATTGGACTACTTCCATGCAATAATTCTCTAAAGGTGGCGGCACAGTTAACTTGAAATACTTCACTAAACAATGAATTTTAAAAGAACCCTATTAATATGAATACGAAAAGTCTGTCACATATATCACAACACAAATACTGAGCTGGTGTAAAAAAGAAAAATACTTCTCCGTCGTCTAGAAGCACGTCCTCCCCCCGTCAATTCTGGCTGGTAAATGAGCGGACCGTTACAGGATTCAAGGATTCAAATGATTCGAAGAGAGTGAACTTGGCTGTGAAGATTTCGAACGACCCCATACGTAGGCCCATAATATGATCCTTTGGCTGAACTTCGGTTCTGTGAGCTAACGAAACAATAAAATACTCCACTGCACTTTAAGCTGCGATATATTATGAAATTCTTTGTTCTAGGCCAGAAATTTAATTACGACAATCTTTAGAACATGTATGACGGTCAAGGCTTTCCCGAGCATGGTACAATTTTCTGAACTAGCAGGTATTTCGAAATTAAAGATTCGAATATGGAGGGATGAATTCAGCCGTGGGGCTTTTCGAATGGATGCGAGAGAGAGAGAGAGAGAGAGAGAGAGAGAGAGAGAGAGAGAGAGAGAGAGAGAGAGAATCTTCCCTTGTCTCTCGCTCACCGAAAACAGTTATGAGTGAAGAATTATCATGACCTTTATTTCAATTTAGTAGGCTCTACAAGGAATGGGAATTGCAGAAACTTCTCATATGTCTAGCTCCTACTCCAAACGAAAATATAACTGAGGAAACACACACACACACACACACACAGGGAGACAACCATACCAATTCTCGAAGCTTCTCATGTTCGCCATTACTACCACTACCACCACCACCACCACTACTACTACCACTAGTACTACTGGGTGGGGTGCAGCGGAGTTTTTGGCAGGGTTGTGTCGGGTGTGGGGTGCAGTGGGGTTCTGGCAGGGTTGGATGGGGTGCGGTGGGGTTCTGGCTGGGTTGGGTGGAGTGCAGTGGGGTTTTGGCTGGGTTGGGTGGGGTGTAGTGGGGTTCTGGCTGGGATGTGTGGGGTGCAGTGGGGTTTTGGCTGGGTTGGGTGGGGTGCAGTTGGGTTCTGGCTGGGTTGGGTGGGGTTTAGTTGGGTTCTGGCTGGGTTGGGTGGGGTGCAGTGGGATGGGGTTCTGGCTGGGTTGGGTGGGGTGCAGTGGGATGGGGTTCTGGCTGGGTTGGGTGGGGTGCAGTGGGATGGGGTTCTGGCTGGGTTGGAAGGGGTGCAGTGGGATGGGGTTCTGGCTGGGTTGGGTGGGGTGTCGTTGGGTTCTGGCTGGGTTGGGTGGGGTCCAGTGAGGTTTGGCTGGGTTGGGTGAGGTGCAGTGGAGTTCTGGCTGGGTTGGGTGGGAAGCAGTGGGGTTTTGGCTGGGTTGGCTGGGGTGCAGTGAGGTTTTGGCTGGGTTGGGTGGGGTGCAGTGAGGTTTTGGCTGGGTTGGGTGGGGTGCAGTGGGGTTTTGGCTGGGTTGGCTGGGGTACAGTGGGGTTTTGGCTGGGTTGGCTAGGGTGTCGTTGGGCTCTGGCTGGGTTGGGTGGGAAGCAGTGGGGTTCTGGCTGAGTTGGGTGGGGTGCAGTGGGGTTCTGGCTGGGTTGGGTGGGGTGCAGTGGGGTTTTGGCTGCATGAAAATAATAAATTTGGATGGAAAGATATGGTGTGTTCATAAATAAAATTCTACATGCATATACACAATATAATTTAATAGATACAGTGTGTGTGTGTGTGTGTGTGTGTGTGTGTGTGTGTGTGTGTGTGTGTGTGTGTGTGTGTGTGTGTGTGTGTGTGTGTGTGTGTGTGTTAGAGTAAAAACTCTAATTTGCTTCAACCAAGGTAGTGATACTGATATTTCAAGTGGCAAAAAGGGTGAAAGTAGGAAGAAATACAGAAAGATGGAACAGACGACAAATTAACGACGAAAGACTCAGAGGAGGAAGAAGGGTGAACAAAGAGAACTGACATGGAAGGGAAAAAAGCTACAGGGAAACAACAGTCGTAGCTGTAATATTAGTAATAATAATAATAATAATAATAATAATAATAATAATAATAATAATAATAATAATAAAATCTACTACTAGGTACATTACTACTACTTCTACTAATGCTGAAATAGAATAAAAGTGCCAGCATATTGGTCACAGATGACCTAGGCCGCTATTATCATTTTATTCCTGCTATCTCCTGACGATTTTATTCAGCTTAAGAGAAATTTTGAAATAAATGAATTTAATATAGCATTGATTAACCCCTTCACTACGAGAAGTCAACTCGAAGTCTGTGTAAAATCGTCTGGAAGAAAGAACAGGACAATTACATTCTCGGGGTGAAGTAGTCAAGGGGGTGGTGTGGTGAGAGCTGATTGGTCATGGAGGGTTGGAATATTCGTGGTTGGTGTGTGGAGGATGGTTTGTGGTGCGGTGAGTGGTGATTGGCTGGGGAAGGGTAATGCGAGGTGAGGTGGGGGGTGACTCTGCCTGAACTTTCAATACCCTACTAGACATCATCGCAACAATATCAACCTCGAAAGTCACTTCTATCTCTATAGTTTAAGTAAGGCTGCTATTGTGGGTAGTGCAAAGTGTGGTGGCTCATTTTGCAAAAACCTGACTGTATCCAACAAGATAAACTTAAAGTTTTAACAGCATAAGGTATAAATGGTGTTTTTTTTTTTTTTTTTTTTTTTCTCTTTGGTACTTAACATTTCTTAATCTTCAGTCAAGCTTCAATAAAAATTGAAGAGGCTATTGTTAACTAGGGGTCTAGTTGAAATAGTAATTTTCGGCTGGATATGAACTTTGTAATTAAACTTTTAGGTAACTTTCGCATGTGACTAAAAAAGCAATATAAATGATACGAGGCAGTTAAAACCAGATGCATAATCGGTACTTCTTACACCATTGACCTTAAAGGCCTAAAGAATAAAGACCATAGGGCTAAGATTTGCACAGCCTGCAATGCTTAATAAAGCTGTGTCAAATATTCACAGTAAATATACTGTTGCGACTTGACAGGCGCATTTACTTATGGCACTAATTTACTAATCTCTGCTTCTTTTTCAGGTCTTAATTGATAGCCTTCCAAGACGTGTAACCTGTCTTCTGGCAACAGGCTTAACTCCCGTTAAGACTTCTCTCCATGTGTTCAAACTACTTGCTGTAGTTTGGTGGCCAAGCCTTTCTACAGTACATGATTTTTACAAACGAAACGTTACTACCTACCTCGCACTTTCAAAAGCTAAATAAAATCTGTATTCGGTGCCTAATGAAGTGCTAAGTCTAACCACCTAAATGTGTGGTGCCAAGATGAGTGACTTGTAAGGTTAAATAAATTTAACAATTTAGATGTGTTTAACTTAACAATCTGTTAAAAACTAAGTTTTATAGCAGGCGGGATGAATACACCTAGCTCGTAATGCCACTGGTGCCTAAACTATACTAAGAACCTAACAATTGAAGTTAAAGCATTAACTTCGTAACGGTAAATAACTGACCGACCTCTAAGTGTAGAGTATTAAAAATTCTCAAATTAAACTGTTCAGTTAGTGATAAACTTACTAAATTAACTATATTTAATGGATGTAAGTAAAACTTAATAAACCTACAAAGGGTCTGCAGTTACTTTACAGGCCAGTTCAATATTGCGTTGGTTTTGATAGATTTTTACTAAATGTTGTGCTAAGCTTCCACATTGGTTTTGAATATGGCAGACAACTTCACAGAAGAAAATGTTTAAATGCAAAAAGAGATCCATTAAGTCTTACTCATTTTTATCTGCCTATAATTAACTGTGCATACGATTTAAGCAGGTACAAAATTTAGTTATTTTCTGCTTAAATACACTGAAAATAAATTGCAAAAATACTGCTTCCCTCAAGTTATTCTAAATAAAACAGACCCTACTTTTCTATGGATTAAACATACTATACATATGTACCCAAACTGAGATATTAGTTTTAATGACTACTGTCAATTACCTCTGCAAAATGTTTGTCTAGTTTAAATAAAATTCTAAGCCTAAGAACAGCAGCTCTAAAAACTTTCATAAAGACCATCGGTTAGTGGCTTGGGACAACCTGGCAGGGGTGATTGGCTGCCTGTGGATGATGAGTCTACTTGGCCACACAAACTGGGGATGCTCAACACCATCTTAAGAATATTGTACATTGGGATAATGGACAGAGTTCTCTCCTGGACAGTATCAACATCCTAACTGTCATGGCATCATCTGGTCATATGCAGGGCTCTCCAATTTTACCTGCAACCACCCCTTATTTTCAAAGGTCTCGCCATCCCACACTCTATAATGTCCCACTGCCATCTGCCCCTCCCTCTGTCTCTATGCCCCTCTCTCCAGCTTCTCCACCCTTCATTCTCGACAATTCCTGTCCCTCCCCACTTAACTCCACCATCCCTCCAATTCCTACTGTCCAACATTCTTTTGCCCCTCTCATCACTGTCCCCAACTTTCCACCGCTCCTCCACAGTATTACTTTCTCTGTCCACTGCACTCTACTTCTGACCATCCTACCACTCTCACCACTACCCCTCCACTCCATTCCACTCACTACTGCTTCTCCACTCCACTCCAATCTCTCCTCAGCGTTATCACCTCTGCTATTACACTCCGCTCCAAACTTCCACGAGGAAATGACATTAACTCTGCATCCCGTGTGCACTCGAACACCATTCCTGCACTACCATGGTTTGTCATGACCACCCAGACACCATCCCTGCATCACCTTAGCTAGCTGTGTGCACCTAACCAACATCCCTTTATGCAGTACCTTTTCTTGTCCTGACCACACAAACTACATTACTGCACTACCTTGGCTATCGGCACCCACACTACCCCTTGCCCCATATAGGCTTGTCATGAACACCCAGACTGCACCACCACCATATGAACTAGGGGTCCTGACTCACCCACATGTGCATAATCTTTTCCTAGATGTTTTTCACTATTTTGAGTGATTTACATTGGGAAATCCTGTAGACAAAAGGTTTGCATTTAGACAATCTTACACCTTGATAAACGTTTATATAAAAAAGCTTACATCCCCCCCAAATTCGTATGTACAAGTCAATCTGCTTCCATCCTAACCCCTGCATTATTTGCTATGCACCCAGATCCTTCACTATGCACAGGGCTCCTTCACCAATCCACTAGTTCTGGTCCCTAAACTGTCAGTGGGAACAAACTGGCTAAGACATTCTGTAGAATGAACAAGTTAAATAATTCTATGCACTTATTAAAACCATTCTGTTTGAGAATGCACTAACCTACTCAATCTTAAGTACTCAAATTTACCTAATCTTTTGTGGGTCAGATCTACACACTCCTATCTGTCAGGGTTTGGTACAGGTGCCACGTCAACCAGAGTCTGAGGACGATGATACACAAGTCTCACTCATATAGGTGAACCTCACTGCCATCTTTGTCACCCAGGACCTGACGAACAATGTGATGGGGCCTCTCAATGAACTTTGCTATGAACATGGCGCCATTCCCAAATGCAGCCTCAGCCACAGCGGAAGCTCGCTGGAAGCTCTCCGTAACATCATTCGGTTCCCTGACCACTCTCATTCCTTGGCTACTACCTTCACTACCATCAGTTGCCAGCCCTGGGAAAAGCTTAGGTTCTGTGGGAGACAGACTAAAAAAAGTGTTATGTTCACAGACGTGCTTTAATAACCTAACAGCACTAACATCCTATCTAAGTGAACAAATTCCAACACTCACCACCGGCGCGCTTGAATTAGAGATGCTCCAGCGAAGGGAGGTGGAGGGGTGCTCCAGCGGAGTTTCGTTTTTTTTTTTTTTTTTTCCTACCTGAAAATAAAAATAAAGGTAATCACAAACTATACAAAATTTCCTTGTTCAATCAACTGCCTAACAGAAGAGAAAGAACAGTGGAAATGTTACAAAGAGGAGGCAAAACTAGCTACAATTTGGGAAAGTATGTAAAAGAGTTGGGACTTTGTTTACAAGCTACTTTCTCACATTTTGAAAGTCCGAGTACAGCACTCACGTGTGACTACAGTCTATTCTAGACTCAAGACAATATCAATGTACCCTGTAGAGCAAAGAGATGTTACAGAGAGCAAAGATGCTTGTTTGACCAAACGAATGCACAGCTGTGATGTTATTCACGAAACTATGATGTTCATCAGCAGTCTACAAATGCACACCCAAGAGATATTACATGCAACAATGATAATTTCCAGCCTACAAATACAAATCTAAAAGATATTATACAAAGATGTTTGAATGCAACTTACAAATACACAGCCAACAGAAGTTACAAAAATCATAAATACTCTCCTGCAGCCTACATATGCTACCAGTATCAAACACAGGGAGTTACAACTGAATATCGCAAATCTGAGGAAGATACCAACTCAGTTAAGTATCTGACTCCTTCATATTTACGCATTTACAAATGGAACTGCTTCCCATCTTTTACACTGACTGATGGCCCAGTTTGAATCCTTTGAAATTAGAATCACACATTATCTCCCTGACCAATTCTCATCCTAGTATGTTCACAACATTTCATTCCTGCTCTTGCTCTGTAAATAAGGATGTAAAATGAAAATAAATGCATATGAATACAATCTGTAACAATGTGAGAGTTTGAGTTTGAACTCTTACTCTATATACTGTCACTAAGATGAAGGAGCATCAAGGGGCTGTATTTATGGCTGCATGTTTCCAGTCAAAATGTGATGATTGTGTGGCCTACTACCAAGCTTGCAGCCACATCTCATTCACGGCAGTACTTCCAAGGGTCATTAGTAGCCACCCATCTACTACCTACATTTCTCTCTCTCTCTCGCATATCAAATTGCTACTGATAACTAAAAATTTCCCTCGGGTTTTCAGGGGGGCAACCCCCTCCCCTAACTACCTATGCCAATGTATCTACTCAAGAACCAAACTGAAGGAAAAACAAACATCCCATTTCTGGGTGCAAGGGATGATGAACAGGGACCTAAAATGCAAGACTGTCCAACTTATAGCTGTTTGGCCACCTTGATGTTAAGGTTGTCCTGTGCACCAACTGTCAGACCTTCAGACATCTGCTAACCTTTACACACCAAACTATTGCTGCCTAAGGTGCAGTTATTGCATACTGTACAGTACGGTACTATGACAGAATGTAGGCATGTGCTGGATACTGCAGCACCAAAACTGTATGGTGAGATGGTTGCATCTTAGCCTTTCTATACTGACTAACTGGAAACATCCCTTTAACCTGAACCGCCACCACACATCTTTTGAAAAAAATTGCCTTGTAGGTTACTTTTTTGTAGATGACTTAGATGCATTAAAAGTGTTAAGAGAATTTCACTCACAACTTGACAGTCTAAACTACATGCACCACATTCAAATGAAATTACAGAAAAGTATTCAGTTACATCTAATTGATTTCCCTACAAAAGTCATCAGAGTGTCACTTTAAATCTTAAGCTATGCCAAATGCCAGCATTTCTATCTTGGGTTGACAAACAGGTTACATAAATTACCATTTCCCATAAATACAACTATAGTATATAATACACAGTCTCCACACTGAAAAGGTAAAGTACAGTCTGTCCTTGCCTACCACGGTTTGCTATAACGCGATATTGTTCTAACACAGCGTGACTTTGCTAAAGGAAATAAACATTCTAACACAGGCACTATTAATGTAACGTGGATATTTGAACCAGGCGGGCTGTGATGCGGTATGAATCGAGCAGCCTCACAATACTTTATGTCACTGCCAGCCAATCATGCTTCGCCTTTCTTGCTCTCCTAGCCACCCAACCAATCAAGACCCTCCTACCTCCCTCCTGCATTCCCCTCTCAGCCCATTCCTACCCACACCATCCTCCTCAGCTTGCCTCGTGTTCTCCCCGTCTGCCATCTCGGGCGACGTGTGTCTGCTCCTCTCCTCACATAAGGTACAATAAATAAAGAAGTCCTATTGACCTAATGTATTTTTCATAACCATATTAATGATTTAAGGAGGTTTAAACTAGGGGGTATAAAAAAAAAAATTTGCACCACAAAGGGGGAAAAAGTAGAATTTGGGCTGGGGTGCGGAAATAAATGGGGGTTTTCAAGAGTCCCTGTTAACGCGATATTTGACTAACGCGAGGTCAGTATGGAAGCAAATACCCACGTTAAGCGAGGACAGACTCATTAGTGTAAGATACGATGATTTACCTCGTATGGAGCGAAGATGGGTAGGTGGTGGAGTCAATGGACGGTGATCATGGTGACCCCGTCAACAGCAGCGGCACCAGCAACTCTTGACGCTGGTTCGTGCCAGTTACAACAGCTGGAAAAGAAATGAATGCGTTTACCAAACTGCTTACAACAAAATGCCTCCATAACTAGATATGTGAATTTGCACAAGCAGAGGGCAATCAGTTAACCACTTCAAAGAAAAAGTGCTTAAAAAATGGGCAATGTGCAAGGCAGCTTTGTACACAGCTTACTTAACCAGAGGTTTTGGAGGGTATGAAGTGTGAGTCATGTGCCATATGCATATTGGCTCCAATGAGAAGTGTCAATGTTCCATGGTACAAGAGCAAAGGAAAAAACTGTAACACTGTTTACAAGAACATTACACATGGTGTGATGTTTGTAAGTTTAATACCCAAATGCATATTTTACAATTAAAACTGATGATTACAGTGATCCCATCATTACTGTGCATAATTGGTACCAAGCCTGGTGAGAGAATATTGTGCATTAACAAAAGCACAGTACCTATTGGATTTATCCTAACTGGTACCAGACATCCCAAGTGCTGGCCCAAATTTTCCCTTTAACAACATTCTAGACCAAATAAATACATACACACTGTTACAGTATCACAAACACATAGGCATGGTTAGGTTAATAGAAAATTTAATGAAAAGGCACAATTGGAGAGAAACACATACCACAGAGGCACCGAAGCTCAACAAAACCTAACTAAACTGACATAACCTAATCCAAACTAACGTAATTTAACTCCATCTTCTTAATCTAGAGTATGTAGTGGGTACTATAAGTTTAATCATTGCGGAAAGTCTGGAAAGACGATGTGTGGCAGTGCTGGTGGCTGGAATTATGGGCAAATGGTAAAATTTTACAATCTGAAGAAATCAAGATGTACGCTGCTGATGGAGGAGGAATTTCTGAGCCTACTCACAGGATGAATGTGGGTGAAAGTGAGTGTGGCTAATGGTGTTGGTGCACAAAATGTGATTGATAATGCTGATGATAAGCATGGCAGTTGGTGATACCATAAAGATGATAAGAACAGGAATGATGATGGTGATGATGATGCAAACACAATGATGATTATGATGATGCAAACACAATGATGATGACGATGACTGCCTGTTAGGGCATTCAGAGCACTACTGATCAAACCAAGTTTTTGTTTTACCTGCTGGGGATACATTTCCAGTGCTCCACAATACTCCAAGCCAAAGTCAGTATTCTCCAGGCTATCTTCTGGTTCTGTACTCTATCTATATAGTTTCTTCACGGGAGCAAGCACACATGAAGACGGTTCAAAGACTCTGGGAGACACATCCTTCGGCATCTGACTGGCATTACGGTAAGCCTTGAGGTGTGACGGATCGTGACCATGGAGTGCGACTAAGTTCAACAAAAAAATCTGAAATAAAATAAGAGATGTTAGAGGTGCTGAAAAAGCAAAGAAAAATAACAAATACAAAGAAGAGTGAGAAGAAAATTACCTAAAATAAAGGGATACTTATCTCACCACGGTTTGTTTACAAGTTGGACCACGTGATGAGCGGGGCCTTTAAATTCAGACCGCATGATCAGCGGGACTTTTAAATTCTGACCATGTGGTGAGCGGGACTTTCAAATTCTGACCACATGCTCACGGAAATTTTAGTTTCGATTAATAAACCTCCCTCAGTTATTTTGATACATTCTGTGCCCTTGCCTCGTCACTTAAAACATCTTTCCCTCATGACGGTTACGGAAAGATGAATGGGGATGGTACTGAGCGGTGGCTTATACGAAATCGGATGTACGAGTTTGTATATGTTGCTTGCTACAAGTGAAACAGTTTTGCAAAATGTTGCAGAGTTTACAGGATGTCTAAGTGACGTGTTTTAAAAGAATAATGTAGATGAGTGACGGTGATGTGCTGGCGAATAGAGACGATATGGTGGGGAAGTCTTTGTGCAGTAGTATAAAAGAAACTGCACGAATAACGTTTAAGGTAGCGTGGCCGAGGGAAGGAAGGTGACTGATGTTATGAAAACCTTTCCACTAAATAGAGTGGGGAGGCTGCACGATGACTGTCTGAAGTGCTTACATGGGTATAAGACTGATGTGGCAAAAGAGCATAACATCAAGAGTTAAGAACACTGGAAATGGGCTTATTGAGGGATATATATGGCGTCCATAGAGTACACACATTTAGAAATAATTACTGATAGCAGAAGACGTGGAACAAGGAAGTCCGTTGACAGTGAAGTTTTTGAACATAATGTGCTTTGACAGTGTGATCACATGGAGGTAATGGATGTCAACAGGGTGGTGAAAAGATGTATGGGTTATGGGAGGTGTTTGGTGATAAGAAAAGACATGGTAGATCAAGAAGGAGGATGGTTATGAACCTAGGGTAAATAATCCATTAAGAAAGCGAGGCATGAAAAACGATAATGCTTGAATGTGTTGAATGAGTGCCTGGCCCATTTCACTGGATATGAGGCTGATAGTTCTCCCTCCACTGCGCTTTCTACTTATTTGCTTTCTGGATCCTATCTCACCCCATCTTCAGGTGGGAGAGGTCAAAATGATGATGATGATGATGATGATAATGATGATGACCCTTGCGTTGTCAACAGAATGTAAACTCTCCCGGTTTTTTGTACTAGACAAAACATTTGGATATGATGGCTGGCAACTGATAATAGGTACAACGGACAGACTGATAAAGACTGAATGATAAGCTGAGCAAAGTAATGACGGTACCATTAAGCTATGCATGGGTGCGTCCAGATTCTCTGAGAAGATAAATTAAATCATGGAGGACAGAGCCAACTGTTTAGATTATGTTAACTTCATCGTTTTCTATCATGCAAGAAGATCCAAGAAAACGGCAATTATTGGGTAACTTTAGCGCAGGAATCCAGACCCTGTGTATCTCCCTGTCTAAACTGCCTGTAACCTCCCCCTCCCTGCCATTCGCCTTCATGTATCCGAGGAGTGTCGGGAAAATTTCTCGAGAAGGGGTCAGGGAAGAGCTAGACCTGCGTACTGATGATGAACGTCCCATCAGCGTCACCAACTAACACTACAACTACCGTGGGGTGACATCTATAGTAGACACACCATCTTTACTCACCGCTGTGATACATAGCCGTCTCTCTCTCTCTCTCTCTCTCTCTCTCTCTCTCTCTCTCTCTCTCTCTCTCTCTCTCTCTCTCTCTCCAGCCATCACTCTTCAACTCACCTCATTTCCAGCCACAAGGCCTGCCTCTCCCTCCCTCACCCCCACTTAACCACGCCCGCCCATTGAACGCTCTTCACGGAGGCACAAGAGACGAGACAGCGAGATAGACTGGGACCCTCTGTGTTCTTCACCCCATCCACCAGGTAGGCTAAAATTTTCATTTATTTGTTTTTGCATCATCATCATCAACATCATCATCATCATCATCATCATCATCACCACCATCACCACCACCGCCACCACCATCAACATCATTTCTACGCTGCATAAAACTGCTTGGAAATAACAATAACATTTTTATAAGTCTACGGATTCCAGATGTTAATAAGGACACTGTAGCTGTGACAAAAAAAAAAAAAAAATGCCTTGTAGAAGTTAGATAAAAAATAAGTAAATAAATAAGCAAATAAAGTAAACCTCTTTAGTTCGGTGAAAATAATTGTCCCTAAATTTTGATACTAGTTTTTTAAATCAGTTTTTAAAAATCGTACAAGAGTAAATGAAGGCCGTATTAACCCCTCCAGTTCGAAAAGTCTCAAGCTGAATAAAAAGTAAGGAAACAACAACAATATTCAATACGTTACGGAACTGATGATGTTAATACGGAGAATGAAGGCAGTGGTGGAGGTGGTGGTGGTGGTGGTGGTGGTGTTGTGGCCCTCGTGCACTGGCGCGAAAAATGCGAAGAAAATGGGGGAAAAAATGGTTCCTATTCCCAGCCTACAGCTCAAAGTTTTATTGAATTCCTTGAGGGTGGGTTGAACACCTTTACTCTCTCTCTCTCTCTCTCTGATGCCAATGCATTAAAAATATATATATCTAGTTTGCTGGACTGCATGTTCATTTTCTGTCCCTCCATTAATCACAAATCCTTTCATTCCTTATCTCCGTCATCACCTCATCTCCTTCATTATTCTTCACCCCCTCCCCCGTCACCTCCACACCCGTCCCTCCGTCACAATTCCCTCCGCCACCCCCTCCCCCGTCATCTTCTCCTTCCCCCTTCACTTCCATCCCCTTCCCCTCCCCTCCCCCGCCTCTCGTGGGACTTGGGTAATCTTTCTTCCTTAAGGAGCGTCAAAGCGGCTTCCATCATCCTTCAACTCGTCCTTCTGATGCCACTCAAGACACTTCTTCTCCCTTGCTACCAGCCAAGAGAGTATAAAAGGCGGCAACACTGTCCAGCCCCCTTCCCTCCCCCCCTCCTCACGTTGATTATCGTAGTGAAGGGGATTACAGGGGTTGCTTTGGGTCCCTACTGTCAAAGAGGTTTATCCGATGCTTAATTACATCACCTGGTTGAGACACGATTCAACTGCCAGAGTCATCATCAATGTCAGTATTAATGAGTCACACACACACACACACACACACACACACACACACACACACACACACACACACACACACACACACACACACACACACACACAAAGCCCTCGTCACTAATATCTTACACCCATGAATCTGACTACGATTTTGATAACTTTGGAGGAACCATCTTGAGTGACAGGTCAGAAAAAATCTTGATTAATTTCCTTACAATATGATTTCTCTCCTTACAACGAATACAACTGCCAGAAAGTAAAACAAAATTAATGCAAAAACATAAACTAAATATAAAAAATAATCGAATTGATAGAGTTCTAAGCTAAAAAATAAAGTGTGAAGTATGGTAGTAGGGATCCCAATGTCAGATCATCTAGTTGGGTACTGTCAGACAACACGGTAAAACTTTGTCGTGGAATCCGATGGGAAACGAAATTATTCATGATATATATTCTTTCCATTTTTCTTCTTTCAAAAAAACCTACAAATTTGGGGGAAAGGAGAGAGAGAGAGAGAGTGTTACAAAGTTTCCTTTGCCATTCAGAACACCGCCTCTCGGCTTGCTACAACAGTCTATAGCACAAAATAAATCGCTACGGGAGGGGTTTTACGAAGCGGCCCATGTCACTCAGAATACCTCCTCTTAACTCACTGTTCCACCACCCTGCCCCGCCGCCGTATCTTGCCCTGGCGGTGTCCGGGGCAGGCAGAACTGATGCGGTGGCTTCTAATTAAAACTTTGCGCTGTAACTCCCATGCCGTGATGTAGCGCTGATCTCCTCTCCTCGACCCTTCCTTTAATTTACTGATTTACTTCGGCCTGAGACGCTAATGCCACCGCACACTGCTTCTGCAATAATTACTTGTTTTACTTTAATTTGGTCCGATCTTCCTCCCTGTACAGCTTATTTATCACAGCTCTGAGGCAAACGAAACTAATGCTACAGCTCTACATGCTTCCCATAACTCTTCTTCGTGATTAGCAACAATCTAGTGTTAACTTATTGCTATAACTCGGCACTCAAAATGGAGATACGGTCATTTTAGGCCAAGTCAGAGCAAAATAAGTTTAGATCAAAATTATTTCAAGTGACGTTTCGCTGATCTCGTCCCCTCTGTCTTAGGAGTTTATTTCTATGAGTAAATACGTTACCGCCGCCACATACTGCTTATGCAGCAACTAACAGTAGAAAAAAATTTTAAAACGAAATATTATTACAAGACGAACATAAAATTAGGCAACTCACATACAAAGACGGAGAGAAAGGGAAGGCGCAAGGGAAGGAGGCAGGCAGGAAGGCAGGTAGGTATGTAAGCAGGCAGACGAGCAGGAAGGAAGGAAGGAATGAACAAAGGAAAGATGGAAAACATGAAAAAAGGAAGTAATGGAAAAGGAAACAACAAACAGAGGGGATGACAAAAAGTAATAAAGTAGACAAAATTTATGAAAGAAAGGAATAGAAAGACTCCTTCACTATATATAGCAAAGCTCCTTCCTAAGCTTAAAATTTTCCAGTATAATGACGCGTAACTTTATTCTTGCCATTTCCAGTGATTTGATAAAATTTGTGTGTGTGTATATATATATATATATATATATATATATATATATATATATATATATATATATATATATATATATATATATATATAACCAGAGAACTTAGATAAACTATTGCCTTCATTGAACCCTTCACTACGGCAGGTTTTCCCTGAGCTGCAAAAAATCGTCTGGAAGTACAGGTAAGCCATTGGAAAAAAAAAAAAAAAAAAAAAAAAAAGGATAAGAATTTCGTGACCATCGTAATATTCTAGAGTTAATCTGTTACAGCACAGCACTGATGATCCTGAGGTGTAGTAAGAACATACTAGAGTAGGTACCACACTAAAAGGATTAAAACAGTTTAGTGGAAAGAAGTAAGAGGAAGAGGAGAGGAATAAAACAGGAAGTGGTGAAGAAGTGTTCCGCGGGAGAGCCCTAGTGCGACCTAAATATCGCCCGGGGACCACTCCACAAACTTAATACTTCCCGCTCCCACTGTCTCGACCGTTCTTCCTAATGGATAATAACCCTCAGCTGTCATATACCGCAAGGAGAGAGAGAGAGAGAGAGAATGGGGGGTGGAGGAAATAACTGAAAGAGAGGAGAAAGGACTAAAAGCAGACGATGAAGACACGAAGATGGGAAAGATGGACATGATGTAAGACAGACTGAAGAAAACGACTGAGGAGGGGAAGAAGAGAAGCAATAATAACTGGGAGATAAGATGGAAGAAGACAGAAATAAATACAGGACAGGAAGACCAGAAAGAAGTAGGTAGTCATGAATAAGAGGGAGATGAAAAAGAAAGGCTGAAGAAATACAGGAAAGGAAGACGAGGAGAGGCAAGTAAAAGCCTCTAATTTGGAACAAGAGAGATGGCGGAGAAGAAAGACAGGAAGAAATAAAGGACAGAAAGATCAGAAGTAAGAACAAGTCAAGAATAAGAGAGATGAAGACGAAGTACGAAGACAAGAAGAACTACAGACGAGTAAGTCGAGGAGCAGAAGCAACAAGTCCCTAATCAAGAGGGTGAAGGAAGACGGAGAAATGCAGGAGAGGAAGAGGAGGAGAAATAAGAGCAAATTAAGAAAGGGAGGAGAAGTCAGGCGGGAAGAAATGGAAGAGAAGACGAGCTGGAGAAGTAAGATCAAATCTCTAGTCAAAAATAAAAAGGAGATGAAGGAGAAGAAGGAAGGCAGGAAGAAATGCTGGAGATGAGGTGAAATAATAACAAGTCCCAGTCACCGCGGCTCCAAGTGAAGTGGCCTAAACTCCGCCAGGGCGCAGGAAACACGAGTACCCGCAACTCCATACACACACTTACACACATTTCACAAGTTCATGGCTCGTGTTCTCGTCTGTTATGGGCAGCCCCTAGCACTTCTTCCTGACTAGTTATTTCTGCACATACTGTAAACGTTAATATTCTCCTGTTATGCTTTTTCTGTAACACTATACTCCGTTTATCTTAACCCAACATAAAACTGGCTTCTCTCTGTCTCGAATGCAGAGCGGTAACAAGAGATTAACACTAGAATATGATGCTAGTCACGAGGAAGTGCAATGGAAAGGGTACAGACTCTTACTATTATCTTATCTCGCCACTGACCTACGGGGAATAAACTATCAAGGGACGAAAATTTCTGCCTAGTTAAAATGACAGAACTTAAAAACGCAGGGATTCACTTGATATAGTCTTCCATCCCTTCATCCCGTTTCTCTCCACCTTTTCTTTCTTCCCTCCCTCTTACGTCTCCCCATGCGTCCGTTCTTCCCTCCCTCTTGTCTCCATCCCTCCGTTCTTCCCTCTCTCCCTCCCTCTACACCCAATTCCGCCATCTGAACTTGTGTTGAAATGTGTTGCAGTGTGAGTGGTGTGCCCATTTCAGCTCTTCAGCACTTTCCCACATGAAGTTCAAATGACAGCAGAGTTTGGGAAGGAAAAAAGTGAGGCGAAAGAAAAGATAAATGGAGAGAAACGGACGGGAGGGAGGGTAGCAACGATGGATGAAGACAAATGGAAGAGGGAAGAAAAGAAAATAAACTAAACTAAAAAAAAAAAAAAAAAACTAAGACCAGGGGATAAACAGCCACCAACCAAACCCCAAGTCACGCCCCCCTCCCCCTCCCCTTATCATCCCGACCTCGCTGTGTGGGGAGGGGAGGGAAGGGGGGAAAGGAAGGGAAGGGGGAAGGGAGGGAACAGAAGGGGGAAGCGGAGGGATGGAGCAAGCCAATACAAGGGGATGAGGAAGAGGAACCAAAGGACGTCACTCGCGAAGAAGGGGCTGAAGGTGGACGTAACATCAGAAAAGATCCCTACAAACCTGGGAATGTTTTATTGTTTGCATCGGATCAGTTTTTTTCTTTAATTATACTGCATATTTCCTAAAGACGAAGTAAAATTAATCATCATCATTATCATCATTATTACTATTATTATGATTATGATGATGATGAAAATGATGATGATGATGGTGATGATGATCATTATTATTAAAGGTGACACGACACGACGCTCCTACACCACACCACATCACACCATCACACGCAGCAAAGTACACCAAATAACCGCACTTCCCTCCTCGACATAACCAACACATTCAACCACGTCTGTACTCACCAAACAATGACTAGGAACAACCCAAATCACATCACACGCGCCACAACGAAAGAAAAACGGAGAGCAAGCGACGAGTAACGTTAACAAAGCACAGGGAACAAAAGGACTGAGGTTTTGGATACATTCTGACCCGATGATCTACCTTGGGGGAGGAGGGAGGGGGAGGGAAGGAGTGGTGAGAGATTAGCACTCCTCTGAGATCCGTCTTAGGTCGAATTTATTTTTCTTTCGTTCTTTTTCTATTCCAGCCAAGTATCTTCTGTTTCTCTACTCTATTCACTTCAACTAGGCATAAAATTGGCATCCCTCCGCCTTGACTGCTGAGTTACAACACAAATTGACATTAGTATACGAAGCTGGTTTCTAAAGAAGTTCTATGAGGAGGATGTACGCTGGCTGTATTGTTTTGTTTTGACATTATAATAAGTTGCGGGACTGGTGTGTGTGTGTGTGTGTGTGTGTGTGTGTGTGTGTGTGTGTGTGTGTGTGTGTGTGTGTGTGTGTGTGTGTGTGTGTGTGTGTGTGTGTGTGTGTGTGTGTGTGTGTGTGTGTGTGTGTGTGTGTGTGTGTGTGTGTGTGTGTGTGTGTGTGTGTGTGTGTGTGTGTGTGTGTGTGTGTGTGTGTGTGTGTGTGTGTGTGTGTGTGTGTGTGTGTGTGTGTGTGTGTGTGTGTGTGTGTGTGTGTGTGTGTGTGTGTGTGTGTGTGTGTGTGTGTGTGTTTGTGTGTGTGTGTGTGTGTGTGTGTGTGTGTGTGTGTGTGTGTGTGTGTGTGTGTGTGTGTGTGTGTGTGTGTGTGTGTGTGTGTGTGTGTGAAGCCCCTCCCACTGCCGACTCTCTCTCTCTCTCTCTCTCTCTCTCAACATCCACCCAAATATTACTCCCATTTCGGCCCAACACACCGAAATCAAAACCAAACTCTCAACACACACACACACACACACACACACACACACAGCGAGAGAGAGAGAGAGAGAGAAACCAAAAGAAAAGCTAGGAGGGGAGGGAGGGTAGGAAGCAACGGAGAACTGCGAGAGACAGCGAGAGGCTGCGAGAGACAATCATTGGAAGGTTTCAGCAAGATTTAACAAGAGAGGAACTTCCGCAGATGGAACAAAGGATTCAACACCCATTAAGCTAACGACCCGAATGCCTTCAGGACGAGGTTGGGGAGGTCCTCGCTGATGGCCTTCCCTTATAGTTTTCTTCCTCTTATACTTTCTTTGGAGGGGACGAGGGGGGGGGGGGAATGTGGTTCTTGGAGGGGAAACTTCAATTGGCACTTTGGTGTCTAAGATGGGGTGGACCTTGAGGTTCCTCTCTGGAATTGCGGTTCTGATTGTGGTTGTAAAGGGAGTAGTGGTTGTCTCGTTGTGGTGAGTGTGTGTGTGAAGGGAAATGCGGTAGTGCTGGGTGGCTGTCTGGTTGTGGTGAGTGTGGGTTGAAGGGAAGTGTGGTGGTGGTGAGCGGTTGTGTAGAGAATGTGGTTGTGAAGAGAATAGTGGTATATGGTGATCCTTATGAGCCAGGAGGTGTCTATTTTCTTAATATTCTTGCCATTCTCAGACGCCTACACTGAATACAGGCTAGGGACGACTTATATAGTTCTGGTTTGATGGGCATTTGAGGGTTTGGCACCACTTCTGCAATATAAAGTCAACGGATTGGCCAACTGTTGGGCAATGTGTAACGCGTCTACAAAGAAAAAGAAAAAATGTGCAGATGGTATGGCATGTCAGGCTGCGTGAGGATATCAGGGCCTGAATATTAAGAGAATGAGTTTCTGGTCATTTCACTAGGCATGGAGTTCGACAGTTCTTCCTTTTTCGCACTTTCGTTTTCCTCGTTTCTCCCTATCCGCTGCTCCCTTCTTCCTCTATGTTCCTTCCTCCCATCGTTCTCTCTCATTCAACTCTTCCCTCTCTAACCCTCCTCTCCCCACCTCCTCTCTCCTCAAACTCTTCCCTTAACAAATCTCGCCTCTTTCCAATCCCCCATCCCTTCACTACCTCTCCCCTTCAACCTCTTTACAAACCTCCCTTTCTCTATCCTCCAAACATCCCATCCTCTCTCCTCCAACTCCCCCTCCCCTCCATTTCACTCTTACAACTCCTTCCCTCCAAACCCTCCTCTTCTCTCCTCTAATTCTCCTTTAAATCCACCTCCAAATCCCCCTCTCCCTACCATCTCTCTCTTCCAAAACCCCCCTTTAAACTCTCCCTTCCCACCTCCCTTCCCGCACCCTCTTTTAACTCCCCCCCCCTCTCTCAGCTCCCTCTCCCCACCACCTCTCTTCTCCAAACTCCTCCTCCTCCTCTCTCCTCCCACTCCCTCCAACCTCCCCCTTTCCTCACCACTTCTCCAACTCCTCTCTTCCCCAGCACTTTCTTTTTGCGGGCCATTCCCCTCACGTTCTTCCTTGGGCTCCGTCAGCACTGTGCCCCCCCCGTCCCTGGCAATATCCTGACCTGCGGGTGGCACGTCGGTCCCCCAGTACGCACACGATCTCCATCAATATACACATGACCCTCACCAGTACGCACACGACTCAAACACGCACCCTCCCCCCCCTCCCACATAATACGCACACGCTCGGATCTTACGGACGCAACTCTTCGAACAGCCGGAACTAATCTCTCTATGTATTACCAGAAAAAGTACGGCACATACTTCATTAATTTTTAACTACACTCGTGCATATAACAATCATCTTGCTGGGAATCCTCTAACTGGAACGATAAAATCGGCTAAAAAAGACGGCCGTACACATGGAGGTCTGCTAAGTGGGATACATCATCGTAAGGAAAGAACTGGGAAGAAAGGAGTACAACATACATTTGATTACTATTTTTGTTCAACCCATCTTCTTTATAAGGCCAAGAATATCGTGGAACCCTCAGTTTTGTTAGTGAAAACTTAATGTTCAACATGACAACACTCAGCTTTAACTGGATTTGGAGAGAATAACATCAATTGGTAGCTATAACCCTCACACCCGCAGTTGATGTATCTGTCAGAAGTTCACAGGCTACCACCAAACGGCAGGACCTTTCAGTACTTTAGCACAAGGCATTCCCCGTAAGGTGAATTGATTCGTCTAATGGTATGGAAGAATAAAAAGTGAGTGGCCGCCACGTAGTGATGCTCGGGTACCACAAATCCCCACGGGCCATCTACCTCAATCCCCCTGAGCAGAGCCAAGTCATCCGGGAATAGTAAGACTAAAATCAAAGACATAATCGAAAAAAAAAAAAAAACACACAAATCCAACAATCAAAGTAACAGTACTCTCAGATAAATAAGTAAAATCAAGGATAAAAATGAGAAATAAAAAAAATAGTGACCCAAACAACGCAGGCCATTACATGAAACAAGTGCAGAGAAGCATGGCCATTAGAGTGGTCTGTGCATCATGTATACAGCATTTCTTTAGTATGATGAGCAATTTGTCAGCAATCCCCTCTCCATTTTTTCTTCCCCCCTACCTCACTTATTCTCCCTACCCTATTTTCTCTCCTCTCCTTACGCTACTCTTCCTCTCTCTCTCTCTCCCTCTCCCTTTCCCCTCCCCTCTATATACCCTAATCTCCTTCTCTCCTTGCCTCCAGAGCCCACTCTCTCCCTTCCACCCTCCCTCAACCTCTCACCTTCTACTCTCCCTTCCTACTCTTTACCCTACTCCTCCCCTCTCCTTCACCTCTTCCCCTCTACTCTCTCTCTCCCCTCCCTTCCCACCTTTTCCCTACACATCCTCTCTTACTCCTCCTCCCCCTCCCTCTTCCCCTCCACTTTTCTACCCTCCCTTCCCTCTCGTTTCCCCTTCCCTTCTATCCCCTTATCTCATTACCCAGTGAGTTACGGCCCCTTAAAAAAAAAAAAAAAGTGTATTGTTCCCTGGACTAGCATAAACAGACCCCGAAAATACTGCCTAATAATACCGGTAGTAACTCAATACGACCATTATTTACCCTATGTGGTGGAAAAGTCCGATTTCCTACGTAGTCTGATTGGATGAAAAATGATCAAAATAATAATGATAAAGGCTGATCAGGATGAAAAATAAAAGTAATAGTAATAATAATAATAATAATAATAATAATAGTAATCATCAACAGCATCATCATCATCAAAATAATAATAATACGACTGTGCTTGATGTGAAAGAATACAGAGCAAAAAATGTAAACAGAGAGCAAATGACATAAACAAACCCGAGTTGCACTGGCAAATAAAGAGCAGCATTAATATCAACTGCGTACATAAAGAAAAAAAAAAAATAATAATGATGATGATAATAATAATAATAATAATAATAATAATAATAATAATAATAATAATAATAAAAATAATAATAAATGACAAGTGCTCAAAATCACACATATTCTTTCAGGATGTTGAGGAGTAAGGCATCGACATAATCCTCTTTTAATCCCCACTCTCTCTCTCTCTCTCTCCCTCTTTCATTCTATCCATTTTTCTCCTTCGACTTTCATTCCATCTTCCTACACGAGATTAAATTCAGTTCGGGTAACCACGCACACTCCCACCATCAACTCAAAAGCCTCCCTTCCACCCGAGAGAGCACCGAGGGAGGGAGGGAGGGAGGGGGAGAGATGGAAAGAGGGAAGGGGAGAAGAGAGGGGGGGGGTCGGGATGGGGAAGGGAGAGATGGAGGAAGGGGAAATGAGAAGGGAAGCGGGAGAGGTGAAGGAAGAAATGGAATGCTGTAAAAAGGGAAGGAGGGATGGGGAGGGGGAGGGGAAGTGAGGTAGGGAGGGAGGGAAGGAGTGAGGAAGGGGGAATGGAAGGTAAGGTGGGGAAGGAAATTAAAAAAAAAAAAGGGGGGGGGAAGGAAAATGATAATGACAAAAAGCAGGATGAAAGCAAGAGAAAATGTACACAAATAGAAGATGGAGGAACAAGGTGCACATAGGAAGGTGTACATAGAAGCTGAGAGGAGGTACAGGTAACAAATGAGCCTTATCAGTACAAAAGAGAGAGAGAGAGAGAGAGAGAGAGAGAGAGAGAGAATGGAAAAAGAAAACATTACACTACTGAACCACTGTGTGTGAGAAAAGAGAGAAGAAAGGAAGGTTCATGCTTCCACCATGAGAAAAAGAAAGAATGGAAGAAAATAAAAGAGAGAAAAACAGGGAGGGAGGTAACAACAGGGAAAAGAAAGGGAGGAGAGAGAGGAAAAAAGGTAAAGTAATGGAGAAAGGTAGAGAATAAAATGATACGAAAGAGAGAGAGAGAGAGAGAGAGAGAGAGAGAGAGAGAGAGAGAGAGAGAGAGAGATGGAAGGTAGAGTAATGAGAGTCTAAGAGGACCCTCACAATAGCAGAGTGGAAGAAAAGGTCTATATGAGGGAGCACACGCAGCTAAGCAGGCAGGGAGGCAGGTAGGGAGGTAAGCAGGAAGGGAGGTAATGAGGAATGGATATAGGCAGGCTGAGAGGAAGGTAGGATGGGGGGAGGGAGGTAGTAGGTAGGCAGGAAAGCAGGGAGGAAGGCTGAGAGGCAAGGAGGTCAGCAGAGAGACCAGCAGATAAGGAAGGGAAGCAGGGAGGTAGGGAAGGATATGGAGGTGAAGAGGTAAGCAGGAAGGCAGGGAGATAAGCAGTGTAAGAGGAAGGTAGGGAGGGGAGGAAGGAGGTAAGCAGGGAGGGGAGGGAAGGATGGACAAGGAGGAAGAGAAAGAGGGTTATTCCACACACTCAGTTTCTTCTCCAACACCTCTCAGTATTCCCTACACCCACTTCTTCCCACACTGGTTTCATTCATTACTTTAAAGACTACATTTTCTTCTCTCATTATTTTTTTTTTTTCAAGTCCTCTCAACATTTTCTTTACCGTATTCCTGTTTTCTTCCCCACATACCCTTTAACATCTTACCTAAATTCTATTCTCTTTCTCCCCTACCATCACTTTTTTTTTTTTTTTTTGGTCTCGTCTGGTGATAGCACAAAGAGAGTCTAAACAGTATCCAAGTGGTGACATGCGAATTTGTGTGGTTTCCTCTGCTGCACGTTGGAGGACTGTCTGAAGTCGGATACATTAAAAAGGGCAATGCAGAAGTTTCAGGGTCCATCGGTTTATGAACTCCAATGGCTTATGTTGTGTGGTGTGGTTTGGTGTGGTGTGTGGAGTTGTGCGGTGCGGTGCGGTGCGGTGTGTTGTGGTGTGGCTTCGCTAAAGTTGCTAAAGTCTACGGGAATGAACCACCTCGTTTCCGAAAATAATTAGTGACATATGAACAGACCCGAGCCAGACGTTGCCAAATCTAAAACAGGACAATACTATGGAGAGAAAAAAAAAACGGCACCTGTTATCTGTCGTCGTTTATCTTTTCTACCGTTTTCACAAAGGATACTGTTTTCTGCACCTTTTATTCCGGCAAGACATCTCCCGCTATGGAACTGTGCACTATCAGGCATCCCACTCCCACGCGATCACATTCTAAGCTTATAAACTGAAGTGATATCGAGTCACAATAAAACCTTCACGACTCGACATTCATCCACACTGCTGCCTGTTCTATTTCAAGTGTAAAAGGTGAATTGTCTGGCAGGAGGGTTACCAATCTTATTTTTGTTGCCGCTAGAGGAATTGTTTCAGCTTTGCGTGTCTTCTCTTTGAGTCGTATTAATAATAATGATAGTAGTAATAATAATAATAATAATAATAATAATAATAATAATAACGCACTACTACTACTACTACTACTACTACTACTACTACTTTTACTATACCTTCACAGACATACAACACACACTGGATAAAGACTGAATACACCAACCATCATCTTAAGAGACGTGATTAAGATGACCAACAAAGACAAGAGCAGAGAAGAGGACAAACAGGAGAGCCAGCAAACAATTCTAAGTCCCAGACGTAAACAAAAACTCGAGTACCTTCCTTAGACACATGTGAAAAAATATATATAACAGGAGGAAGAGTGGGATTTCTTAGACGGCAGGAAAAAAAAGGAAAAAAATTGTGTGGAGTGTTTTGAGTTGGAGACGCTTCGAAGGACGAGATGGCAGCAAGGTTGTATAGAACTCGAGCTGCGGTCGTGGAGGAGGAGCTGTCGAGTGGAGGAGGAGAAAGGAGGGGAGGTGGAGGGGGAATGTGGAAGGGAGAAGGGGAGAGAGAATGTGGAGGAGTTGAGAGAGGAAATGGAGAAAAGAGGGAGAGGATGAGAGAGGAAATGGAGAAGAAATGAAGTAGAAGACGGCAGAGTGAAAAAGATGATAGGAAGTGGAGAAGACGGAAACTGGAGAAGACGGGAAGTGGGGAAGAAGAAAAGTGGAGAAAGGGAGTGGAGGAGAAGAGAGAGAGATAGCAAGATGAAGGATGACTGTATGGCCGAACAGCACAGCCATCCGGTTATATCAGTGCCACCACGTGAAGGCGTCCCTCTCCATCCGCCACCTGACGATATTTAGCGACAATAGAATATCAATTAAATCAACCTCGGAAAGAACTGACAATATCAACTCTCCATCCTGTGTCCCGAGTTGCAAAGATATTAACACTGATGCTAGTCACGAAGAAGTGTGCTACAGAAAGGATGTAGAGGAACAGTGCTTCTTATTCTGCCTATGAGGTACGTAAAATTGCAAAAGGACAAAAGTTTGGGCCAAATTAACAGGAATATAAGTCTGTAAACACTCTCCTCCCCCCGAGACCAACCCCCCACCCAATCTTGACTATTCCAAGGCCTTCTCCTCACCTCTTAACCTCTCCTCTCATTATTCTCCCAGCATCCTCTCTACACACTCCTGCTCTCACTGCTCTAGTTCCATTTCTTTCTCCTCTTCAGTCCCCTCTCCTTGCTTCTCCACTGACCTGCCTTTCTTTACTCTGTCTCTCTCTCTCTCTCTCTTCGAAACCACAAGAAAACTTCAAAAACAGACAAATTCCAAAGTCCGTATTCTCGTTCGCTGAGGCTCCCTAGCACCTCTTCTTTAGCGATTTATTTTTAGACAGAGCTGGTTATTATCCTTTCGTATATATATGAAGTGAGACGATATCAGAAGAATTTACCTAACACAGAGGACCGTATGGTGTAATAAGCAAAAAAACAAACAAACAAACAAAATCGCTTAGGAAAAGGTGTTAGGGGCCTATATACTCGATGTTGCCAGAATTATATCACTCTTCTCGTTACGTCCGCGGCGCTGATAAACAAATGAATAAATGAAATCGTAAATAAATGAAACAGTAAATTAATGATAGTGTATTTTATCTCCAGTATATTGCGGGCGTTGTGGCGGGTCTGCGTTAGCCACCCACACATATAATACATAATTCTATCCATCCGCTAAATAATGCATAATCCACTCATCAGTATGTCTGTCTGTCTGTATGAATGTATGTATGTTAGGGGTCTATGTATGCATGTATGTAATAATTTTATCATCTGAATAATGCATAACGCCATCTATACATAACTCCATTCATGCCGCAAATAATGCATAACCCCACCTCCACACAGTAAGGCCATTCATCCACCAATAGAGCACATTACTATCTACCCGCTACGTAACTCCATTCAGTAAAAAATGCATAACGCCATCCAGTACATTTCCCGCCGCAAAAAAACAATCAGTTAAGCTATTACCCGGAATTCATTTCCCCGAAAAGTCCGAAAAAAAAAAGGAAAATGTGAACGTAAACCAATTACTACATTTACTGACTCGCTCTGATGATTCTTTTATGTGGCGGGAAAACAACACGCTTAAAAAAAAGGATAGAGGGAATATATACCGTATACATATATAAATATATATATATATAAATTAAAAAAAAATGATACATGGATAAAACAGAATACAAAGAGAAAAGACGGATGACGAATTGAAAAAAAGACAAAAAAGTCAAGAATTCTAAAAACCATCAGTGTAAGAAGTTTTCATTAACTCTTTCACTACGACGACGCCATTATTAGTGAATTCCTGACACCACAGAACGATTTGATTTAGCTTAAAAGAGTCCCTCTGAGTATCTGAATTGGCTAAAAAGATGATGATGATGATGATGATGATGGATTAAAGATACTACAACTACTACAACAACAATAACATCAGCAACACCAACAACAATAATAATAGCAATAATAATGATGATGATGATGATAATAATAATAATAATAATAATAATAATAATAATAATAATAAATAAATAAATAAATAAACACACAATCAGTAGGCAGAAAGTAACGCAGACAATAATAGTTATAAATAGAAAAAGAATAGTGAGCGAAACTACCCTGCCACTAGCGAGGCCAGTATTTAGCAGGCTGTGTTATTTTCAACGTTTATCTCCGAGCAAGACTTAAGAGGTGGGGGGGAGGGGGAGGCTGTCTTGGAAGGAATCTGTTAGTGGATATATCGGTAATTTTGGCAGACGTGATGGTGGTGGTGGCTGATGATGATGCTGGAAGTGATGATGATGGCTATGGATGATGACGGTGATGGTGGTGGAGGTTATTATGATGATGATGATGTTGGATGTTATGATGATGAAAGTGATGATGATGATGATGATGGATGTTATGATGATGATGATGAAAGTTATGATGATGATAATGTCGCTGGAAGCTACGATGATGAAGATGATGATGATGATGATGGAAATGATGACGGCGATGATGATGATGAAAGTTATGATGATGATAATGTCTTTGGAAGCTATGATGATGATGATGATGATGAAGAATTATTTACAAAAAGTTTTACACATTTTTTTTTTTTTTTACTCCTGCATGACGTTTTTCGCATTTAGTTTTTTCCCATTCTAATCCATGAAGTTATATATATATATATATATATATATATATATATATATATATATATATATATATATATATATTAGATCCTGTTTGAAAATTTTGGCATTCTCTCAATTTTCTCAGGATGGAGGTTGGTGATGATGTTCTGGGATGCTGGCCATAGAAGATGTAAGCGAGGTATGTCAGGAGGAGGAGGAGGAGGAGGAGGAGGAGGTGATGGTGGTGGTGGTGGTGGTAGTGGAGGTCTCTCAGGTGGATGGAGATGGAGTACGACAATGTATTTAAAAATCTCCCAAGTTTAAATTCTACATGGGATTCTTTGTACATAAGCTTGTCGTCACTCGTGCAGCCACCAAACACACTTCACAGTCAATTAGGAATGAATATCAGTGTGTGTGTGTGTGTGTGTGTGTGTGTGTGTGTGTGTGTGTGTGTGTGTGTGTGTGTGTGTGTGTGTGTGTGTGTGTGTGTGTGTGTGTGTGTGTGTGTGTGTGTGTGTAAATAGGATGAACTAAGAAAAAAAAAACTCCCATACACAAGATTACAGGTGTCCTCCATTCATAAACAAAAAAATCTGTAAACGTTGATCTTGAATATAAAAAGAAAATGTGGAAAGATGATTGTAACAGAGGCTTCTTTATCGTATCCTTCATTAATACGACCTCTGAAGGCCTTACCCATGGAGGAAGAGGCGAGAAAGAAAGGAAGAGAAGGAGAGAAAGGGGCAAAAGTGAAAGAGGAGTTGGGAGGGGGAAAGATGAGAGAGAAAAGAGAGGAAAGCTGGGAAATGAGACAGCTAGATTGGAGGAAAGAAGCAAATGACAACGATGGGAAGAAGAAACAGGAAAATGGACAACGAAAAGGCTTAGAGAACAGGGATAGGAGAGGTGAGAAGCTAGGAAAAATAGAGAAAAAATGAATAAAAGAAATAAATAAAGAGAAAGAAAGCAAGAATGGATGGAGGAGAGAAAGAAAGAAAATGAATGAATGAATGAATGGAGGAGAGAAAGAAGGAGGGAGAGAGAGAGGAAGGAAGGAAGGAAGGAAGGAAGGGAGGGAGGGAGGGAGGAAGGAAAGCAGGAAGGAAGGGAGGCAGGAAGGAAGGAAGGAAAGAGGAAGGGGGAAGGGTAGAAAATACTTCCAGGAAAGGAAAGAGGTGGTGGGGGAAGGAAAGAGGGGTGTCAAGAGAAGAGGGAAAGAAAATAAAGTAGATGTCAGGGGCAGGGATGTGTGTGTGTGTGTGTGTGTGTGTGTGTGTGTGTGTGTGTGTGTGTGTGTGTGTGTGTGTGTGTGTGTGTGTGTGTGTGTGTGTGTGTGTGTGTGTGTGTGTGTGTGTGTGTGTGTGTGTGTGTGTGAGAGAGAGAGAGAGAGAGAGAGAGAACAAAATATAGCAGATGCCAAGGCCAGGGATGAGAAATGCTGATTGGAGGGGGTAAGGAAAAATTGTTCACGACGAGATGAGAGTGGTGGGGAAAGGAAGGAAGGAAAGAAAAAGGAAGGAAGGAAGGATGGAAGGAAGGAAGGAAAGAAGAAAGGAAGGAAGGAAGGAAATAAAAAAGGAAGGAAGGAAGGAAAGAAAAAAGGAAGGAAGCAAGGAAGCAAAGAAAAAAGGAAGGAAGGAAGGACGGACGAAAAGGAGGGAGGGTGGAAGGAAGAAAATATAGGAAGGACGAAGGGCTAAGGGAGATAAGGAACGAAAAGAGGAGTATGAATAAAAGAACGAAGGAGGAAGGGCGGGGGGAAATAATTAGGTAAAGGGGAGATAAGTGCCGTAAATGAAAAAATAAAAAATCACATTCAAGATGTACTGAAGGTGATTTAAATGTTCTTGACAGTGATTTTTTACGATTTCAATGTTAGGAAGTGGAGAATGGTGATTGAATTTCTTGATAAAGTGATGAAAGTGACTGAAATACCGTAGGGAAGTGATTTAAAGATCTTGGTGAAGTGATGCAGGTGATTTAACTATTGAGGTGATTTAAATGTAGCAGGCAGATAATGGATGGAATGGGAATTAAATGGACTGGGAGAGTGATTTAAGAGAGTGATTTAAATGTGGGGAGGGTGACTTAAATAATTAGGCGAGATGATTCACTTATCGTGAGAAAACGACGTAAATAAAGGAAGGTGATTTAAATGTCTTGATGGAGGGATGGAAGTGATTTAAATGCCGTGGAAAGGTAATTTAAATGCAGGAAGGTGATTTAAATGTCATGACGAAGTGATGAGGGGGATTTGAACATTCAGGAAAGGCACTTTAAACACTGTAAAAGAGGGAAGGCCATTTCAAGAGGGAAGGCCATTTAAAGAGGGGGGAAGGCCATTTAAAGAGGGAAGGCCATTTAAAGAGGGGGGAAGGCCATTTAAAGAGGGATGGCCATTTAAAGGGCTGGGGCATGAATATTCAACGAGGTGGGAGTGAAGCACGAGAGGGATGGGAGGGTGACGGAAACTTAGGCGGAAATTAATAGAGCATAAATCATGTGGCACTGGGAGCAGCTCGTTCCTCAAGGCCCCAATATGTGAAACTAATGAAGAGAAACGCACGCCCTCACCATTCATTCGTTCTTATAATAGCCTCGTTTACGACGGACCTTAAGTTTTTTTTTTCATCGAGTTTTTTTTGGCACCTCAGTTTCTCTTCTCTTCTCTCTTCCCTTCTCTTTTCTCTTCTCTTCGTCCTTTTTCTCAGTTCCTTTTTCTCTTTCCTTTTCCCTCTTCCCTCTTTTCTTTTTCTTTTTTCTCTCCCTTTTCTGTTCTCTTTTTAACCCTTTTTCTTCCTCTTCTCTCTCTCTCTCTCTCTCTCTCTCTCTCTCTCTCTCTCTCTCTCTCTCTCTCCGTTCCTTACTGCTCATGGCATTTCCTCTTTACTACTAGATAATAAATGACTACCAGGTGGATATATAAATCATGATATCCATCCTCACTGCACTCTGGCTATTACCTGACTCTTAATTAATAACCTCTCCGGCTGAAGGGATAATTGGACCATGATATATAACACTTATGTCTATTTTATTTGTGGCTTCTTTTCGACGCCTGGGACCTCTAATGGAAGGGGGAAAAAAACACTGAAAAAAAATCAATACAAGAAAACTAAACTAAAACAAACAAAGCACTACAAAGTAAAACAAAATATAAAAAAGAAAAAAACACACAAAAAGAAACAATACAAAACAAAATATAAAACAAAAAAAGAAAACAAAATAATAAACCAAACCAAACCAAAGCAAAAAAAAAAAAAAATACAAATGCAAGACAAAAAAACAAAACCCTAAACCCTTTCCCCCAATGAAACAAAACAAAATAAAACAAAAGCCAAACTAAAAAAAACATAAAATCAAACTAAACCCTTTCCCGCAAACGACTAATTATTTTACCTGCGTCATAATTTCTCTACTTTTCATCTCCCCTTTTTGCCTTAATTTTTCTTTTCTTTGTTTTTCATACCGAACGATTTTATTTCGCTCACGAAGACCCTCTGGTGGTGACAAGACTGAATGAGGGAAAATAGAGGAAAGATTAGAGAAGGAAAAAACAGGTGAAGACAGTGGGAGACAGTGGAGGAGAGTGGTAGAATGGAGGATTGTGGAAGAGAGTGGAGGAAAGTGGTGAGGAATGTGAAAAGAGTGTAGGTTAGCGGAGGAATGTGAAGGAGAGTGGAGGTATGTGAAGAAGGGTATAGGTAGGTGGAAGAACGTGAAGGTGAATGGAAGATGGTGGAGAGTGGAGGAAAGTGGAGGACTGTAAAAGAAGGTGGAGGAATGTAAAGGAGAGTGGAGATACACAGAGGAGAGTGGGGGTAAGTGGAGGAGAGTGGAGGAAAGTGTGAGTGCAGGAAAGTGGAATAAAGGTCAGTGGTGCAGAAACCCTTGACGTAATCTGTGATGGAGAGAACCCAGGAAAAATTAGTGGCGAAGAAATCAGTGATGGAGGGGGTAGTGATGGAGGGATATTGGTGGAGAGGTGGTGGGGAGAATGGTGGTGCGGGTGGCTGAAATGGAGCAACGTTGGTGGAAAGGTGGTGGAGACAAGTGGTGGTGATGTTTAGGATGGAGAGCGTCTGATGGATATACTTTCATGTGGTAAAAAATTGGTGATACATGTGGCAGTGGTGGAGGGATATTGGTGGAGAGAGAGAGAGAGAGAGAGAGAGAGAGAGAGAGAGAGAGAGAGAGAGAGAGAGAGAGAGAGATTCTCAGTACCTCATTAAGGAAGGGATTTGACCATGTAAAGGAGCAGTGAGAGGGCAGAGAGGACGTAATGAGGAGGGGGGAGGAGGAGGAGGAGGAGGAAATAAGAGAAAAAAGATAAAATGACAGAAGACGAAAGAAGATGCATAATACATGAAGAGACGAAACGGAGAGAGTGGGAAGGAAAACAGAGGAAAGACACACAAGAGAATAAAAGAGAGAGGTGACAGGAGGGGAAAACATTAGCAGCAGCAGCACAGGCGGAAGCAAAATAAAAATATACCAGGAAATGTGAACGTAGAACAAAGAGAGAGAAAAAAAAAAAACTACCACCACCACCACCACCACCACCACCACCACTACTACTACTACTACTAATACTACTACTCTTTCTACTACTACTACTAAAACACTATTAAATGTCTCTCTACAGATGACTAGCTTTGCCCTGAGCATCAAGAACACTAATATAGACAAACCATGGTGGTGCTAGGCCTATGAGCAGCACCAGTAGCGATCCTCACAAGCTGTCGCGTCTACTTTGCATATTATGAAATACAACACATTAATATATATTTTTTTTTGGGTGGGGAAGGGGTATTTGGGGGGTCAACCATCCACTTAAAACTAATTCCTTTTCTTTCTCTCTTTCTCTCTCCCTCTTTAGTTAGAAGCCTGAATCCTGTAAGGGGTCGCCATAAACAAATCGCCCCCATTTCGCCCTATCCTCTGCCATTTGACTGCCCCCCCTCCAACTCCCACCCCTCTCCCTCATAGCTCTTCACTCCATCCCTCTAACTCATCTTATCCTCTGTCTCCTCCACTCCACCTCACTCACACGGCCTACTCTCATAGTCAGTCTCTCATCATCCTATCCTCCATCCTCTGCACACGGGTATAACGAAAATACGTGTGTGTGTGTGTGTGTGTGTGTGTGTGTGTGTGTAATGTATGCATGTGTGTATATGTCAACTCTGGTATGTCACAGCCCCCGCCGGCACATTTCCTCGCCTAACTTTCCGTCTATAACTCTGCATCATTACCATAACTTCACAACTTTTCTCATTTTACTTCGCAACACTGACAGACGGGTTAAAAAAAAAGTCGAAACCACAAGAAAGTTACTACAGTGGTTTAGTTTTCATCTGAGGGAAATGGGCAACTCTCACACTAGGTCAGGGTTGCGTGAAATTCCAAGGTTTTTAGATATAAGGTAGGATTAAGTCTCCGTGGTTACTAGTCAAATTAACCCTCCGATCTGACTTCTCTCTCTCTCTCTCTCTCTCTCTCTCTCTCTCTCTCTCTCACACACACACACACACACACACACACACACACACACTCAATCGGTAGAGAGGTGGCCTGCAGTCCCACCGGACCCAGGTTCGAATCCCGGCTGAGGCAGGGAACAGTTTAAGGATTTGAATTTCATTAAATCAGGCTTTACTGATCTACCAGAAGACCCGCCGACATGTCGTAAAAATACCCCCGCTAATACCAATACACCAGTCCTGTATGAGACAGCCCTAGCATGTATTCAATATGGACGGTGGGTGTTAGTGCCGAAGTGGTGACATGTAGAGGTGTATGGTATGTAGGAGGACTGCTGGGCCTTGATAGCAGGCTGTGAAGCCTATGCCCAGAGTCGGACACAAAAACACACACACACACACACACACACACACACACACACACACACACACACCACTCATCCAACAAGGCCTATGTCCCTCCCTCCCACACCCAACTGGTCAACCCACAATACCAGTATCTTGAACATCGGTTGTCTGTTGGCCCTCCTGTTTCACCTCTGTGTGTGTGTGTGTGTGTGTGTGTGTGTGTGTGTGTGTGTGTGTGTGTGTGTGTGTGTGTGTGTGTGTGTGTGTGTGTGTGTGTACAGAGATGCTTGGGAGGGTTATTGACAGGAGGCTTGTGGGAGAAGGCACGGATCGTTTTCTCGTATGAATCCTTTATATGTCTGACTCGGAGCCTGACAGTCCGCTCCCTGAGGCCAAGCAGCCCCTCTACGTACCGGAAACCTTCACGTGACAAAAGGAAATTGAGAAAAACTGAATGAAAAAAGTCTAAAAGGGGTTCTCGGGATGAAAGAATGAGTGGAAAAGGTGAAGAAGAAAAAGGTGGCAAAGAAAAATAAATAAGAGACGTTTAGGGAAGACAAGAAAATGGCTGTAAGGGGTACTGAGGATGACAGAATAAATGGAAAAGTGAAGAGCAAAACAACTGGCTGATAAACATGAATACAGACGCTGAAGTGAAAGAAATGACATGACTGAGATGAAGTGAATTAAGTGCGGGGATGAAAATGACATGTTGCGCTCTCTCTCTCTCTCTCTGAATGGTTTCCATCCCACAAATATTGGTAAGTACTTGTATTGTTTATTTATTTATTTATTTGCTTTTGCGAACTGCTAGGCCTGTGAGGTATGCGGGAAATTTCGAAGACTTGAACTATGAGTGACTGTGTGGCCAATGTAAGTGAAAAGTAAGTTTGTGATGATGATGATGATGATGATGATGATGATGATGATGATGATGATGATGTTGATGATGATGATGATGATGATGATGATGATGATGATGATGATGATGATGATGATGATGACGACGACAAAATATAGTGGCAGAAGACAGAGGTATGGTAAAACTGATATACGGCCTAGACGCGGAAAAACAACACAGTGGTAGGGGGTAGTGGTGTAGGTTTGACTGTCTCATTGCAACAGACAGCCATTAGGTTGCAAGTGACCACCCTGCAATATTTAGTGGTGCTCGAACCCACATCAGAGCGACCCCATGAAACAAAGATCGAGTCACCTATTCCTTCACATCACGGAGGTCCAAGGGCACAGAGGGCTTCGTAATACCTCTTCCTTAGCGATTTATTTTGCATGTTACCTCTCAGCTTTCTAGTGTACCAGGATGTTGCTTTATATAATTTTAATATCAACATAGTTTCCATTAATATAATACAGGATCATGAGTCGTTATGTGCAGAATAAACCGCTAAGTAGGAGGCGTTACGAAAACTTAAAAGCGACTGAGAAAACGAGAAACAGGATATTGATGTGTAAAGTGTAGCATAAATCGCTACATAGGAGGTGCCTGGGAAGCTCCAAAGCCATTCTGAATCCGAATTGACAGCACTTGGCCATCACAGCCGCCTCCTCATCCACTCCCTCTCCATCTGGCAGCCCTCCCTCCCTCATCCCCTGACCATCTACGGTAATGCTAGGTTATCTCACCATCTGGCAGCCCTCCCTCCCTCACCCCCTGACCATCTACGGTAATGCTAGGTTATCTAAGGCCATTCCTACCCGATGGTCGCGCTGCCCTCCTGTTACACACCTCTCTTCCTTTGGTCCATTCTCTTTTTATAGTCCTTCCCTCTCTCTCTCTCTCTCTCTCTCTCTCTCTCTCTCTCTCTCTCTCTCTCGCCTTCCACCTCACCACCCTCAGTTCCTTTCTTCACCTTTTTTTATCCTTCTCTCTCTCTCCGCCCTCCCTTCTCATTCCCCTTTCTCTCCCCTCACCCAACTCCCTTCGATTTCATTCCTACTTCATTTCCCTCCCTCTCCTGGCTCTCCTCCCTCCTTCTACTCCTCCTCTCTTCCTTCTACCCCTCTTCTCGCTCCAGATTCCCTCCATTCCTCTCCTCGCTTCTTTTATTCCCTTTTCCCGCTCCCTTCGTCTACTCCTCCCGCACCTTCCCTCGCTTCCTCTACTTCTCTCGCCCCTCCACCCTCTCTCCTCTTATCACCTCTTCTGACTCCCCTTCGTCACCTCTTTCCCCTCAACTCTCACCGCGCCCCCTTTCTTGCCGCTCCCCCCCCCGCCCCCTTTCTTGCCCCTGCCCCCCAGCCCCCCCTGTCCTCCAATTATCCGTCTGGCACCGCCCCCCGGCCTGTATAGATCTTTTGTCCGGCCTGATTAACCCGGGGCGGTGCTGGTTTCTTCACCCTCCTTCCCCTTCCCTTGGACGACACTCCATATGTCCCGCCACGCCACAGAAAAAAAGGAACTGGCATTCTTTCTTGTTTTTTATTTTCTTCGGTTATTTGTTTAGTTAAATGTGCTTCATGTGGAATAGGACGCATATAGAGATGTCAAAAATGAGTGTGTAAGACGGAAAAACAAAGAAAGTCGAACTTGAGGAAACCACGAATCTGATAAGGGATCGAAGTGAATGAGTTAAAAACGTATGGAGGCGCACACGATAAGGATTACACCTCTTTTTCTTTTAATGTGTTGTTGTTAAGAGAATTGCTATATCCCACAGGTGTATGGAAAGTGGCAGGTGAAAAAAAAAAAATAATATGCGTGGGTCGCTTCTGTATGTTAAGTGGGGAGAAAATTTCAAAGGTCTTAATGACGTGCAAATACGTAACCCATCCTAATGAACATGGTCTTCAATAGTTCTATCTATTTAAATCAACCTACCTACCTACCTACCTTTCTGTCTACCTATCTATCTATCTGTCTATCTATATTAAACCATCATAAGGACAATGCTAACATAATAGGACTGCAGACTTATGTAACTGTAAGCTCACACACACCACACAGCACCAAGCTCTAACACATAAACACTAAATTCCGATATATAAGACTAGCAACTCCTCACACAACAACACTACACATGCCTCTCCCCTCCACTTCATTAACTCTCTCTCCTTCCTTCCTTCCTTCCCTCCTTCCTTCCTTAACACACAAAAACACTACTCCCCTCCATCCCACCTCATTACAGCAGTTCTCTCTCTCTCTCTCTCTCTCTCTCTCTCTCTCTCTCTCTCCACACCATTCCCTCTTTCGTCCCCTCCCTCCATCCCCCCGTCCCCTCTTCCTCCTAAACACACATCAACACTACAGTACATATCATCTTCTCCCTTCCTCCCTCCCTTCCTCCCTCCGTCTAGTTACAGCATTACAGCATCCCTCCCCCTCCCTCTCTCCCTCCCCCTCCCTCTCCATCCCTCTCCCCCTCCTCCTCTCCCTCCTTAACATACATCAACACTACACACCGTCCCCTCTCCATCCCCACTCCGGTTGCATAAGAAAGCGTATTTGAAGGACAAACAAAGTGACTGTTTGCCCGAAGGTGGGGAAACTCATTTAGCATACACCCCACCTCCCCCACCCTCACCCCCTCCCTCAGTGTATAAGAGACGCATACCCCTCTTAGAAACCCTCCCTGTCATCCCCCACCCCACTCCCCTCTCCAACCCTCCACCCGTTTCCTCAGTTTGTAAAAAAAGTATACCCCTCTCAAACACCCCTCACCCCCATCCAAACCCACCCCCAACTCTATCCTCACCCCCACTCCCTCTCTCATTTTATCAGGAAAGCATACCACTATTAAAATTCTTTCTCCCCAACCAACTCTCAAACATCCCCACTCCCCCCAAATGTACGAGAGAAGCATACCCCTAACACCCTCCCCACACCCCCACCCCGACCCTTGCTCAGTTTATAAGACAAGGATACCCCTATTAAAAACACTTCACCTCACCCCCACCCCACCCCTCACCCCAACCCCACCCCTCAAGCCCACCCCCACCCTCCCTACTTCTGCCTTTAATCTGTTAGAAAAGCATGTCCCATTTATGTAATCCCCTCCCCCCATCCCTTCATCTCTCCTCCCGCTTCCTCTGTTCCCTAAACCCCTTCAGTCCAGTGGCGTGTATTTACTCTAGCTACCAGACGATTTTGTTCACTCTGGGGGGCAGGTCTCGTTGTGAAGGGGTGAATGAAGGGTTATATCTACATCATCCAGTTTCAAAGGCGGATCTTAAGATGAGGAAAATCGTCTAGTTGCAAGAATAAAATTAAATAAACGTTATGAGACTGTAAGGGTTAAGCTCATTCGATCCCTGCTCCAGCTCCTTTACCCTCTGTTAACCCTTTCAATCCCGTGACTTCTTAAATTTGTCAACCCACCACCAGACGATTTCATTCAACCTAGAAAGGATCGCTAGGAATGACGGGGTTAAATAAGGCTTTAAACAATTCCTCTGCTTCGAAAGGGTTCTCTTAAGCTGAATAAAGTTGTCTGGAGGCGGCTAGAACAGGCTGAAGAAATACCTCACCAGATTGAGAGGGTTAAATAAGGAAACACTCTTCTTATTCACCTCCCTCCCCCGTCCTCTGCCCTTATTTTGTACGCATATACCCTCTTACGCCCTTTTCCCCACCTACTCCCCTCCCTGTTTCTTCAATCATAGTGTATTTGCAAAGGGAAACACGGCCCTCTTCAACCTGCCCTCCTACCCTACTTTTCCCCTGTGTCTTGTCCGTATGGAGCTGCTTGCATAACTTCCCCTTCCATCCTCATTTTCACCTCCTCTTTTCTCCCGATACACAGAAAGCACATTCCTTTTCAACCCTTGCGCTCTTTCATTCAGCCCCACACCTCGACGAAGGAAGGATTTTACTCTGGCTAACGTCAACATATTTTTCTCGCCACTGGAAAACTGACCGAAATTTGTAAGAAAAAAAAACACACACACACACACACACACAATACGCCTCAAAGAAAAAAAAAAACACACACACACACACACACAATACGCCTCCTTCACCACTTCTCTGCACCAGGTTTATAAGGTTACACACATTTCCTTTCCTTTCGCAGTTTCATTCCCACGAGTATATGTTTGCCACGCCGCTCTACATTCTCCTTCCTCCGTTGATCAACACACATCCCCTTCCACTCCTACCCCCATACCATCACGCCAATACCCTCCAGCAAGTCTTTCCTTTTCATTCTTACCATCTACTTATCAATTTCTTCCCACTCTTACAAACACCATAATTCCCTTCACCCTCTCGTTATCGCCCCCCTCACACACACAAAACACACACACACACACACACACACACACACACACACACACACACACACACACACACAATTTCCTTTCACCCCTCATTATCCTTCCTTCTTCAATCCCCCTCTCAAACACACCTCCTCCTCCCATCCATCTGCCTCTCCCCTCCTCCATCTCCCTCACTACCCCTCTCCCTCCCCGTCTCCCTCCCCCTTCACCCTCTCCTTCTCTTTCTATCTCCCACACCACCGCCCCTTTCCCCTCCATCTACCCCTTCACCCCTTCCCTTCCCCTCCATTTCTCACTCTCTCCCCCCATTGCTCCCTCTCCCTCCATTTCCACTTCTGCTGCCTATCCCTTTATCTTCCTCTCCACCCTCCCTTCCTCCTCCATTTCTCCCTCTCTACTCACCTCCACTTCCATTTCTCCTGCTTCTTACTCCCTCATCTTCCTCTCTACCCTTTCCTTCCTCCTCCATTTCTCCCTCTCTACTCCCTCCATTTCCATTTCTCCTGTTTCCTGCCCCCTTCATCTTCCTCTCCACCCTTCTTTCCTCCTCCATTTCTCCCTCTCTTCTCCCTCCATTTCCATTTCTCCAGCACCCTACCCCCTTATCTCCCTCTCCACCCTTCCTTCCTCCTCCATTTCTCCCTCTCTTCTCCCTCCATTTCCATTTCTCCTGCTTCCTACCATCTCCTCTCCACCTTTCCTTCCTCCTCCATTTCTCCCTCTCTTCTCCCTTCATTTCCATTTCTCCTGCCTACCCCATTATCTCCCTCTCCACCCTTCCTTCCTCCTCCATTTCTCCCTCTCTTCTCCCTCCATTTCCATTTCTCCTGCCTACCCCATTATCTCCCTCTCCACCCTTCCTTCCTCCTCCATTTCTCCCTCTCCCTCCATTTCCATTTCTCCTGCTGCCTACTCCTTTATCTCCCTCGCCACCCTTGCCCTCCCGTTCCATCCCCTCCACGACAAATGTTTGGACAACACAAACACCCGGGCCGGAGACTTTTAACAACCAGGCTTTTAATTAGAGGCGAGTTAGAGCCACACACTCATATGCTTCCTCCCTTCCCTCACACACCATCCGTGGCTTAGGGGTGAGGGGTGAAAAATGAATATGAATGTGGAATTATACAATGGAAGGGAAGGGCGGGGGTGGGGAAGAAAAGGGGGATGTAAAGGAGGGGAAGAGTGCGGGTTGTGAAAAGGAAGGGGATGTAGAGGAAGAAGGGAGGATAAGCAGGAGGGGTGGAGAGAGAAAAAAGTGAGGAAAGGATGGGGGATAGAAGGATACGGGAGAGGTATAAGGGAGGAGGAAGGGGAGGGTGTGGGGAAGAGTGGGAAACGTAAAAGGGAGACGGGAAGGGGAGGGGGGGAGGGGAAATGGAAGGGGATGGAAGGTGGATGTACTGGAGAAAAAATCAGAGGAAGGGGAGAGGGTGGGGAAATAGAGGGGTGGATGGGGGACAGGGTGGGCGGCAGGGAGGTGATAACAGGGGAGGCGGTGAAGGGGCGAGGGGGCGACAAGGGGAAGGAAGAACAGGGAAGGAGAAAAGGAGGAAGAGAGGAAAAGGCAGAGGAGAGAAAGTCAGGGGAGTGGAAGACAGGGTAGGAGAAGACTGAGGCGAGGAAGATGGGAAGAGTGAGGAAGAGATGGGGGTTTACAGGAAGGGGGTTCAGGGAGTGTAGGGGGCAGGGGGGGGGAGAACAGGTGAGTTAATCTGAGTGGATACTGTCGCAGGTGGTGAGGTGGGGGTGTTGGGGGTGGGGTGGGGTGGAAATAAGGGTGGGCTTTTGTGGGTTGTTGGGGTGGGGTGGAAAGGGTGGGGGTGTTGGATGGGGTGGGGTGGAATCTAGGGTGAGGGTGAGGGTAGGGGTGTCTGTCCTTGCTTCCTACCTACCTACCTTCTTCCTCCTCTTACACTAACTTATTCATTATTCACCGCTTCATCTTCCCCAGCGAAAACGGAGAGGAAATTAAGTTGAGTTTAAACAGACAAAAAATTCCCGGGCTCTGAATGAACTAAGACTGATGAGCGTAAACACAGAAAAAAGTTCCAAAAGTCTTATATTAATTTTTTCATTTCATCAAGGCCAAGGAATTTCACTCGGTAACTTAACTGGAATTCTCGTGTGGAAAAAAAACGATAAATAGTAATCCCACATATTTTCTTCTCGTTGTAAAAGTCGGAAAAATTGCTTGAAGTCTATTTCCCCCCCTTTTGTTCACGTGCGGAGATTTTCACTTCGTAGCCCTACCCGACCTTCATGTAAAAAAAAAGTGATAAATGAAAACCATCTTTAGTTTCCATCTCCTTTCGTAAAAAAATAAATAAGCATCTACCCGCCTCCACCACAATTTTTATTTACTAACTTCCCTGTAAGACTAGCAAAATTTGCAGATTAATAAATACCTCCTATCTTTTCCGTAACTATCGGTGTGCTTTAGAACTACTGTATACACTTCTAAGAAAACAAACGTATTAATTCCTTCATGGTTAGCGTTTCCGTGCATTCCGACTAATGATGGAGGAAATTAAAAAGAGTATTACAAGACTGTGAATGCGACTGTGACCAGAAGAGACGGTAATTCTAGATCAACTTAGAGAATAATAAGTACCGGTATCGAGACTGCTTGTGAATGCGAGTATGAATAGTAGGGATAGCAATTTTAGGTCAACTTAGAGAAAGGAGATAAAAAAGGATATAGGAGTATTTGTGAAGGTGTGTGTGTGTGTGTGTGTGTGTGTGTGTGTGTGTGTGTGTGTGTGTGTGTGTACCGTGCCTCTTCTCCTCCGTCGTAGGTCTATATGAGGTGCAAACACAAACACACAGATTCATTTGTTTGCCCTCCTCAAACTCTCTCTCACATGAACCCGTAGCCTCGTCGGGTTAGAGGGAGCCGTACCATCCCTTTTACTTAAACCCTTTCAGTTTGGGGAAGCGTTTTATTTACGGGTATTTCCTGCCTTGTAGCGACCAGAGGCATTAATTTAAGAAAGTGCACTCATACCAAAGGGGTTTCTAATGCCATCGCTAACGCCTACTATAAACTGGAAAATTGCTAGACGATGGAAGATGAAAATTAAAAAAAAAAAAAAAGAAATCCCTATATATTTCAATATGAATAAAATCGCCAGGAGAAGAAAAAGACAATTCACCTTAAAAGATATGATCCAGTGTGGGGGAGGGTTCTCTCTCATCCCAATAATAATAAAAGTAATAATAATAATAATAATAATAATAATAATAATTAGTAATAGTAATAATACTAATACTAATACTAATAATAATAACACAATATAAAATAACCGCATCATCACTAGCTGAAAAAATAATATATATGCAACTCAATAATAATAACAATAATAATAATAATAATAATAACAATAATAATAATAATAATAATAATAATAGTTGTAGTAGTAGTAATAATAATAACAAAAATAATGATGATAATAATAATAATAATAATAACCACATCATCACTACCTGAAAATATAATATATATGCAACTCAATAATAATAATAATAATAATAATAATAAAAACAATAATAGTAGTAGTAGTAGTAGTAGTAATAATAATAACAAAAATAATAATTTGTAACTAAAATAATAATAATAATAATAATAATAATAATAATAATAATAGTAATAAATAATAATAATAATAATAATAATAATAATAATAATAATAATAAAAACACAATATAAAATAACCGCATCATCACTACCTGAAAAAATAATATATATGCAACTCAAAATTTTCCCAACACGTCACTGACCCAGCCTACGTGACTTATGGTCTGATACGCCCCCATTCAAAAAAAAAAAAAGAAAAAAAGCAAAATGAAAAAAGCCAGCTGCGCAATCCTCCCAGAATTTTAATTTTTGGCGACTTATGAACTCATAGGGGGGGCTGTTCTCCCCCTCATGCACTTCCGGGGATGGTGGGAAGGGGGCGGGGGGCTCGTGAAAAAATTTTAAAAGGTGGCGTTGCACTTTTTTTTCTTATTTCTGGCGACACAGTGAGCGTTTTAATTAAGGCAGCCGTAAGTTGAGGCGCTCCCGGCCACACCACACCACTCCACTTCACTCCACCCTCTGCACCACCACCACTCCCTATTTATTTTTCTTCCCCTTTTAAATCATTTTTTTCTTCATGTCCCTTCCCCCCAACACACACACACACACACACACACACACACACACACACACACACAGTTTTGAGGACTGACTAGGTGACAGTGCATAAAGCTTTCCCCGTATTTTTTATTATCACAATTATTATTATTATTATTATTATTATTATTATTTTTGCGCTCCGCTCCCAACCCACCCCTCTGAGTACTAACTTTAGGAGGGCGCATAAAGTTTTCCTGGAAATTTCTTATTCCTCTTTTTTTTTTTTTTTTTTCTGGTGGGGGAAGGGGCGCTCCTACCCACCCACTCCTCTGAGGCTAGTCTCTCTCTCTCTCTCTCTCTCTAACCTTTTGAAGATTGACACGAGGAGGGAGGCATAAAGTTTTCCTCGTATTTTCATTTTTGGGCCTGGCTTCAAGGGCCGCTATTCTCAACTCCTGCATGGGCTGATGGCGCCTCAAGCACCTTAGTTTTTATTTTTATTTACATATTTATTTTTTACTTCCAGGCTCAAAAGGGGTGCTATTCGCTTTTATCAACACGAGGGTCGAGATAAATTAACATAGTATGCATGATGGCTCCTCTCGTCTACACCTACGCGCCGAAGCTAGAGGGCGTTGTGTGCTTGGTTCGGTCTCTGTCTTTCGGTCTGTCTGTTAGCAATATTATGGAAAAACTACTTGATGAAAATACCGTATATCAAATTTGACCAAGGAACAGAGAGGGGACTTTTTTATGCAAGGAAGGAAGAACTAAAGGCCAGGAACCCGCCGCAAGACTGTTCCCTCCATGAAATAAAAGAGAGCAAAATTCAAGATCTGTTTGTTTCGAGATGCCTGGACACAAAGCGTTTAAAAGACTGGAGGTCATAGGCAGTAAGTAATTAATCTAAGGTAGAAAAATGGTCATAGGTTATTGGGCTTCGAAGCATGGTATCGATTCACGCTATATATAGATTCACCTCATATACAGATTCAAGAATAAATATTTTTTTAATGCCCAATCACCGTGTGGAAGGGTCCTTAGAACGACTGTACGGTGTGGGTGTTGCATTCTGTGTCCTTCCTTCTATTTTCATCACAACAGAATCATCATCACCATCATCATCATTTCTCTCTCTCTCTCTCTCTCTCTCTCTCTCTCTCTCTCTCTCTCTCTCTCTCTCAGGCACGCTTTTCTGTCTTACTCTCTAATCTTTATCGCATCCTTCTCAATCCTTCCAACCTTTACCGAACTCCTCCAAACTTTTATCTCCGCTGTTTCCTCTCTCTCTCTCTCTCTCTCTCTCTCTCTCTCTAAATCACGTCAGCCATCATTTTCACTCAGTAATTATCTCATCACTGGACGTGTAGTGTAATTAGAGAGAATACTGCAGCCTCACTCGCTCACTCACGCATTATCTCTCTATCATTCTATCACTAAGAGTACAAAAACAATAGCAAGAAAATAAAAAAAAATCAATAAACACAAACCTATATTAACTGAGAGAGTCAACAAATTAAAGCAAGTGAGATAGTGAGCTAGTGATGGAGCAGTTCTGTCCCTAATTACAGTAGCGGTGGGTGGCGATGGCAAATTAATAGGGTTTTAATATCAGTAATCCCCGGCGCTGTCACCCAGGCTAATGAATAACCGGTGATTAATTGCCCTGACTGGCTGGATGAGGAGAGAGAGTGAGGAGCGACAGAAGAGAGGGTGAGGAGAGGAGAGAAGCTAAGAAAAGAACACTGAGGATGAGGAGACAGTGCGAGGATGAGGGGAGAGAAAGAGAGAGGAGAGAGAGTGAGGAGAGAAGAGAGGCTGAGGAGAGAACAGAGAGGATGAGGAGAGTGTGAGGATGAGGAGAGAACAGAGAGGATGAGGAGAGGACAGAGAGGATGAGGAGAGTGTAAGGATGAGGAGAGGACACAGAGGATGAGGAGAGAACAGACAGGATGAGGAGAGAACAGACAGGATGAGGAGAGAACAGAGAGGATGAGGAGAGAACAGAGAGGATTAGGAGAGAACAGAGAGAATGAGGAGAGTGTGAGGATGAGGAGAGAACAGAGAGGATGAGGAGAGAGTGAGGAAAGAAAGATGAGAGAGGATCAGGAGAGAGTGAGGAGAGAAGAGTGAGGAAAGAAAAGAGAGGATAAAGAGATAGAGGAGAGAGAGTGAGGAAATGGAGAGGAAAAAAAAGTGACAGAGTTACGGGAAAGTGAGACTTAGAGAGAGATGAAAAAACCGCAACGGAAGGAATGAGGAGAGATTAGGAAAAAGTAAGGAGAGGTTGAGATGAGGAAGGTTAATCAAGAGGAGAGTAAGAAGAGAGGTACATATGGGTTAGGCAGGCGTGAACCCAGTAAGAGGAGTGAGAGGACAGGGAGAAGACAAGAATTTGAGAAAGGAGGTAAGGAAATGTGAGGAGATTGTGAGATGAGGTGAGAAGAGTGTGAAACAAGACGAGACAACGTGAAACAAGCTGACAAGAGGGTGAGTTAAGGTGAGACAAGTGAGGAGAGGGTGGAAGGTGAAGACAGTGTGAGGGATAGAAACCAGATGAGATGAGATGAAGTAAGGACAGGGTAAGAGCAGGTGAGATGAGGAAATGCAAGGTGAGAACAGGATGAGACGAGGGTGAGAAAAGGGTGAGACGTGACGCAGGGAGAAATGTCAGAGAGTAATACTAGGAATAACATGAAGAAAGTGAGAATATAATTACCTGGATCATCACTGCTTAGGATATACCATCAGTGTGCATTATTTTCTGTCAAATGCTTTCATACTTACATTTAATATATGGCAAAAAATTAAGTCTATCCGTTTTATTTCATTATATAAAATTAATATACGTAAATCATCTATCTATCTACCTTCAGCCAGACGCCTTGGTCCCGTAAGGGGTGGTCACAAACAAATCGTCTCCATGTCGCCTTGTCCTCTGCCAGGTCGCTGCCCTGCCCCTAACTTACTCTCTCATATACCTCTCTACTCCATCCCTCCACCTCATCCTCGGTCTCCCCCTCCCCCTTCCCCCCCTCCAAATCAGCCCTTCGTTAAATATGTCAGTGCAGTTCAGGTATTCCAAATTAATGAGCCTAATTGACCTGGGGCAGTGTTATAATTGCCATAATGAAACTACACACTGCATTTTTGTGCACGTAAAATACAATATATTTTTTTCTCAAATTTTTGGCACAGAAGCTTTAATAAAAACTATATATTTTAACCACAATTCCTGACTCTTTTTAAGGTGATCTTGGGAACTCTTAATCTTTATTTAAATTGATGTTGTTGTTGTTGTTATTATTATTATTATTATTATTATTATTACTACTACTCCTACTGCTACTACTATTACTATCTATTCTTTGCGCGGCACCTCCCTCACCCTTCCACTACTACTACTACTACTTCAACTACTACTACTATTACCATTTATTTATTTGTTTTTTGTGCGGCACCTCCCCCATCCACAACCCCCAGACAACTTACCAACATCACATCCAGTTCCTGATAAAACAAAATCGATTTACATCACCGAAAGGCGAAATTTTTGGCCTGAAATAAGCAAGGACGATCGGGTTTTTATTTCTTAGTGCAACCCAAAAATAACTATTCCTATAACTGATATGAGGGAGGGGGTGGGTGAGTTGGAGGGAGGGCAGCGGGACTGAGGAGGGCAGGGTGATATGGGGGCGATTTGTCTGCAGTCACCCCTTACGGGATTAAGGCGTCGGGCCCGTGAAAGCAGAGTGAACAATAATAAAAGACAAACAAGACTGAAAATTAACGAAAGGACAAGGGGAAAAAATGAAGTTGGAAAAAAATGAACCACCTAAGAAGCGACATCAAAAGAGAAGGAAAAATACTGGAGGACGAAGAAAGGGGAAAAGAAGTGGGTAAAAAGGATGGTGGGAGAGTTTAAGTGAAATATTAAGAACAGAAATTACGAACAGAAACTTAAAGGAAATGAAGAAAAAGGGGAAAGAAAATTAAAAATGATATCTGGGGAGAACTTAACGAGAAATAATGAAACATATTAATCATAAAAGCAGAAAAGAAGGAGATAAAATGAAAATACGATGCGGGAATAAAGCTCTCTCTCTCTCTCTCTCTCTCTCTCTCTCTCTCTCTCTCTTTCTATATATATATATATTAGAGAGAGAGAGAGAGAGAGAGAGAGAGAGAGAGAATGGAAACGTGATTTCGTGGAAGGTGAGGAGGGAGAGTAAAGAGAGGAGAGACGGCAGGGACAGTAATTGGGTAAGACGAGGAGCAGGAGGAGGAGGAGGAGGAGGAGGAAGATGGGGAGGAAGAGGAAAGGGAGAAGCTGGAGGATAGGGAATGAACGAAATTTGAGAGAAAAAATGGAGAAAGAGAAGGAGGAGGAGGAGGAGGAGGAGGAGGAGGAGGGGGAGGAGGAGGCAAGGGAAACAGCTACAAATTTATACCTTAGTGTTACGTGAATCATTTTATTCCCTTTACCCTGAGGACGCCTTTTATTTACCATCATCATCATCATCATCATAATCACGACCTCTTTTCCCTCCTAAGGATAGTTATTTCCAAGCAACTTTATTTTTGTTTAGGACATTTACGGACTGAGGTGGTCTGATACAACACTCATTACCCCCTCTCGGTTAGGTGAATAGCTAGCCAAAGCTGAACACTACAATCTGATAATCCAAAAAAAAAATAAAAATAAAATAAAAAGTGAACATTGTAATTTGGTATTCAAGATAAAAAAAAAGCTGACTACTATAATTTGGTAATCAAGAGAAAATAAATAAATCATCGTAGTGAGAGTGACAAAACACTTACGAATCCAAACATTACTATTAGGGCATTTGGTGACTCATATACAAAGGGGCGAGATACAGAAGAGTCAAACACGAAAATTTAGATGCGTTGTGTAAATAACTTCTACACTTACAATATGGACTAGCTGCCTACCCTCTAAAGGAAAACTTGAATTTTATACAGAAGAAGAAGAAGAAAAAAAAGATTCATTGTGGTATCTATAGACGATTTGATTACGTGACTACGGTAAATGATCTGTATAAATGAAAACTTCACTATCTATCTATCTATTTATTTATCTATCTCTATCTATCTATCTATCTACCTATCGATCTATCTATCTATCTATCCATCTATATATTGGTACACAGAAAAGCAAGTAACAATAAAGCCTTTTTCATGTTCTCCCTCTATATTCTGACTGTTGAAGCTGATGGAATGAACTGTTTCTCCTATTCTACCCAGTTATAAAGAGAAACACCACCACCAATAACGTGTGTGTGTGTGTGTGTGTGTGTGTGTGTGTGTGTGTGTGTGTGTGTGTGTGTGTGTGTGTGTGTGTGTGTGTGTGTGTGTGTGTGTGTGTGTGTGTGTGTGTGTGTGGAGAGAGAGAGAGAGAGAGAGAGAATCCTGGCAGCATCTATACTAACCAAACAACCCCGATCTGCTACTACTACTACTACTACTACTACGACACGGACCCGCCACAGTAACTTCCTTCATCTTTCCGCACCCCACAAACTACCCCATCTCTGACCTAACATCCCCTACCGTCACCGTCACAGCGTCTCATTAGTGGAAAGACTATATGAGGACAATTAGTGACGGAGGGGAGACGACGTTTCTCTCTCTCTCTCTCTCTCTCTCTCTCTCTCTCTCTCTCTCTCTCTCTCTCTCTCTCTCATTAGCTACTTACCCCATCTTTAGGCCCATCAAGCGCACATCAACACATACCATCCTTTACTCAGCACACATCCACTCTCAACACACCCGTTCCCTATGCATCTTTAAACACACCAACCATCCATTAAACTCGTCCAACATCTTTCCAACACATAACAATCATCCATCAACCCAACATCAATTTTTTTTTAACACATCAAATCTACGTAGCATATATTCCAGTCATATTTCAATTCGATATCAATTATTTTTCATCACACCAAGTTATTTAGCATCTTTTAACACATCAGTCACCCATTAACACCATACACCACTTAACACATAGCAATCATCTATACATGATTCTCTCTCTATATCATTATCGCCTCTAATTATCTGTGCACAACTATCTCTCCATAATTATCGCTTCCGATCATCTCTACATAATTTTCTCCATATATTTATCACTACCAATCATATTTACATCATCTCTATTTTATCATCGCTGTCAATCTTCTCAACATAATCATCACTACATACTTATAGCTATCAATCATATGTACATACTTCTCTCAACATAATCATCACTATTAATCATCCCTACATAGTTATCTCTCCACAATTATCGCTACCAATCATCTCGACGTAATTCTCTCTCTACATTATTACTGTACCTCTAACAATCATCTCCACACAACTATCTCTACAGAAGTATCTCTCCACCTAAATATATTTCTCGTGTCTGATGCTGGCTCCGTAATTCTCACAGCGTGTCCTCCTCAGCCAGCATTTACGTAAGGTCTTTTGTGGGCGGCCACCTCTTTAACTCGCCCATCGTCGCGTGGAGAGGGGCGGGAAGGGGGGGGCAAAGGAGAGGGAGGGGGGTGAAGAGGGAAGAAGAGGAACGGGGAGACAGGTCAGGAAGGGGAGGGTAGGAGTAAGGGGTGGGGAGGAAGAGAGGTAGCGGCAGACGAAGGAGGTGGGGGTTGGAAAAAGGGGAAGAGACGGGAAGGAGGTTGGGGGATGAGAGGAGGGGTGAAAGATGGGGATGTGGAGGGGGAGGGGGGAAAGAAGGGGAGGAGACGGGAAGGAGGGGAAAGGAAGAGGAGTGGCAGTTGGTAAGGAGGTCTCAGAGAGCTATAGGGTGGGATAGAGGGAGGGATGGAGGAAGGAAGGACGAAGAAAGGTGGCAAGAGGAAGAGGGAGAGGGAAGGAGGAAAGAGGATGAAGGGTCAAAGAAGAGAGGAAAAGGGAAGGAGGAAGAAGGGTGAGAGGAGAGAGGGAGGGGGAGGGATGGGACGGCAGAATGGGACGGACAGGTGCTGATCAGGGACACAAATAAGGGAGAGAAAAGCGATAGCAAAAATATATGAGAGAGAGAGAGAGAGAGAGAGAGAGAGAGAATGAATTTCGATGTGGTGAAGGAGGGAGATACGAAGATGGAATGAAGAGGTGGAAAAGGATAGGTAAGGTGGATAAGGATGCTGAGAAAGGGCCATTAAAGTGGTAGATTCTCTCTCTCTCTCTCTCTCTCTCGTATTTCCTTCCCCTGCTGGATGATGCAGTGAAGAATAATATCAAAAGGGGGAAATAGTAAAAGGAAGAAGTTGAATGAAGATATAAACACAAGAAATAGTTATATAAAAGGTAAGAGCGATGGAAGAAGAAGGAGAAAGAGGCTCAGAAAAATGACAAGGAAAAGGATAAAAACATATAAACAGATGAGGAAACAGATACAGAAGTGAAATGAAGTGATAAATAAAAGGAATAATGTGATATACGTAAAGAATTGAGAAGAATGAAAAATGTGGAAGAAGTAGAATTAAAGTGAAAGGGATCGACAGTGGCTCAGGGGTTGCGTGTTCGTCTTCTGATGTGTGAGAAAGTAAGAAATATGCAAGTAAAGATACATGAAAAGGCAAGGAGCAAAATTACAAAGAGAAGAAGATACGACACACGATGAATTACTTAAGGCTGGAGGCAAGGAAGGGCTGGTGACCTCTTATACAAGTGAAGTGACCTGAGATAAGGCACAACCCCCTTTTGTCTCTCTCTCTCTCTCTCTCTCTCTCTCTCTCTTTCTCTCGCTTCCACCGATATCTCTCTCTTTTTTCCTCCTCTCTGTGTGAGTGAGGGAGAGATGATTTATTCACTCTGACACCTCACCTTCCTCCCTGCCTCCCCCACTTTCACCCTCCCTTCCTCCCTCCCTCCCCCACTTCCACCCTCCCTTCCTCCCTCCCTCCCTCCCTCTTATTCCCCACTCCACTCCCTCTTCACCCATCTCCCTTCCCATCCCTTCTCTGTCTCCCTCCTTACCTCCTATTCTCTCTCTCTCTCTCTCTCTCTGTCTACCTTTCTCCCTTCCCATCATCCCTATTCCCCCCCCCTCTCTCTCTCTCTCCCTCTCTCTCTCTCTGGTGTTTAAAGGGGAAGAGGAGGAGGGAGAGGAGAGGAGAGAAAATTGGGTGAGAAACAGGAACACAGAGTAAGAAGAGGAGGAGCAGGGAAAGAAGGAATGAATAAGAAAAGTAGAGAGAGGGTGAAAATAAGATAAAGAGAGGAGGCAGAATGAAGTGAGAGGAGGCGAGATGAAGAGAGGGAAGAGAAAATGACAGTGAAAAAGAGAAGCAAGCAGTAAAAGGAGATGAAAGAGACAGAGAAAAGAGGAGAATACGGAATGTAAAAATGTAAACAGGAGAAAATGAAGAGAAAAAAGGAGGAAACAGAAGGAACTGAGAGGCGGGGAGATGAGAGTAAAGAGAAAATGATAGTGGAGAAGAGAAACAAACAATAAAAGGAGATGACAGAAAAAAGACAGAAGGAAAGGGATGGCAGAGAGAGTGACCGAGAAAGAAAAGGAGGCAGTGAAAGTAAAGAGAGATGATCAAAGAATGAGGCAGAGAAAAAATTGAAGTGTAAAGAAATTTCTATATAAACACTAAAGGCCCCCCCTCCCCCCAAAAAAAAAGCCTAAAAAACAAAAATATATCTGGATTTATGGAGAATTACTTAAGCAGGATTACCTTGATTTAGATATCAGTAAGAGTCTAGTTTTTCACAGCTCTATAGCTAATACCTCGAACTTGAAAATCATCTCGTAAACTAAATAGATGACTCTCAGCCTACAACAACAACAACAACAACAATAATAATAATAATAATAATAATAATAATAATAACAGGTTAGAAAAGATAATTTGGGGAAGGTAGTGAAAAAATTGTCTCCACTTTTTTCCTTTTTTTCCCATACCTCACACTATCTATATTCTACATCACACCATCAATTCCACATCTCACGCCACCTCTCCTCCACCTCTATGGGCTGCGGCAGTCACGCTCAATACGTTAATGGAGAACACATTGGAAAAGAAAGAGGAAAACACTGCAAATGAGTTTTAATGTACTCACTTCAAAAGTTTTACCCTTGTGGAATATCGGGGCAAGTTTGATGTGTGTGTGTGTGTGTGTGTGTGTGTGTGTGTGTGTGTGTGTGTGTGTGTGTGTGTGTGTGTGTGTGTGTGTGTGTGTGTGTGTGTGTGTGTGTGTGTGTGTGTGTGTGTGTGTGTGTGTGTGTGTGTGGTATAACATCTAGGGAGAAGCTCGTTTACCCAGATATATTAAGTTTGTCAGGTGATTGCATGCACGTGAATTCCTGAATACAACTTGTGGTGACTGTATCAGAGAAGGGTTGGTACGGTCGGCAACATAAGTCCTGTCCCCTCTCATGTCTCTCTTCACGACCTTTGTAAATCAGTGTGATGGACCTGAAGCTTACGGCACTGATTTGAGGCCCCATAAATATATGTACGTTGCTGTGTATTCAACTTATATTCTGAAAGCTCGTGGACAGAAAAGCAGAAAAGCAGGAGAGGAGAAAAAGCAGGAGAGGGGGGAAGCAGAAGAGCAGAAAAAGCAACAAAAGAGAGAAAGCACGAGAGGAGACAGACCTTTTTATGCCACTTGTACATATAGAAAGATAGACAAATCATAGGGAGCGCCCCCCTCCTCGCTCTCTGTGCCACATTTCTCAAGTTCCCTTTGCCAGTCTTTACAACCATCCTGTGTGGCGCTGCATGGCCTCAACTTGCGCCGGTATTGTGAGGGAAGGAACAGCCATCTCAACCATATGTCGTGGCACAAACACAAACTCCGAACCCAGTCCATTCGTGAGGCGCTGCAGTGTTGACTCTACCCCACAAGTTCGCTCCCTGACTGTGATATTAGCTCAGCCACACACAGACACTCCTGCTTGTATTTAATCTAGTACAAGATAAATATTTCCCCAAGCCGAATAAAAGTCCTTGTTGGTTGCTAAAATGAAATACCTTAGTAAGACCTTGCCTGAAACGGATTAGACTACCTGCTGAATAGCCGAAAACTGATAGGCGGATTTTCTTACTAAATAGTTCACATTTCATTAATTTCTGTAAGAAACTTCAGCAGGGTGTCAAATGCACTATAAATAAATTTTTAAATTTACCTACATAAACTTGCATGAAAATATGTTTACCACCACCTTAAAACATGTATGTATGTAGGTAGGTAGGTATGAATATGTACTTTGTGTGTGTATGTATGTATGTATGTAATTACTGGAGTTCTGTTGGTCCAGGTAAAATCGCTACACAAATGGAACCCGTCCATTATCCATCGGCGCCATTACAAAAACAAGAGGCAGAGTGTGGGCCGCATATTGGATGAGCACCTGGCCTCATTATCGAGCAGGTTCGTTCCGGCACATTGCAATACAAGTTGTTTTGGATGCAGATCAAGAACGTTAACCCTTTCACGACGCCGGATATTCGGACCAAATGTCATACGATGTCCTACGGTTTAGTGGTAACAGTTTCCGCCTTATACGGGTGACATTTTCAGTTATTCATCGATTTAACTGTTGAATTTTGGGAATTTCACGTAAATAATCACTTGCACGTTTACTGAGCAGTGTATGATGATTTCAAATATACACAATCATACAGGAAAATACTAGGGTAGATGTGTTAACCCCTTCAGTTCTGTAACAAACTTTAGATTCTATTTTTACCATCTAAAAATGACTATATTCAGTAAGGAGACAGACTTCGAAGAGGAGGGATTAGACAAAGCCATCATTACCCCATTCACTTCTAAGGGGCCATCCTAAGTGAAGCCACAAGAGTAAAATCAGAAGTACATCATCGGGTTGAAGGGGTCCAGGTGGGTTGTGGAGGGGAGTATGGAAGGCGGTGATGGACGGGTTAATGTGTGTGAGGCCAAGACCCATCGAATAGTCTAGATGATGGGCAGACAGGTGACGGGCAGGCAGACACGCGGGGCAGACTGGAGACACGGAAACTCAGACAAGAGATGGATAAAAATAAAACAAAGCAGACGAGAAATAAACAGAATAACACAGCAGACAGTGGAAGAAACGTGATGGACAGGAGGACAGACGGACAGACTGGAGACACAAACACTCAGACGAGAGATAGTAAAACGACAAGACAGACAAGAAATAAACAGAAAGACACCCAGGAGACAGGGAAAGAAACAGGAGACATAAACACAGAAAAAGACGGGTGGGTGACAAACAGAAAGACGTAAGGAAGTCAGAAAAATAACAGAAGGGAAACAAATGTAGACAGAAAGATAGATAAAGGGACAGAAAGACAGATAATTAACCTGCTCTGCTGATTAATCTCTTTAGTGACGACTTTTTTAACGTAATTCATTCCTACCAAATACCAAACAAATATATTATGATTGTGAAAGCTCCCTACTGGTGAAAGAGTTAACCAAGGCTCTATCTAACTCCCCCCTGTACTAAAAATTACTCCTAAACACCACAAAATTGCCTAAGAGAGGGAGGGAATAAAATATAAACGACATCTTAGCAGGAAATCTCTCTACATACAAGAGATACTTTCTATGTTACATAAAATCGACCGAGTTCACAAGAGCAAACTAAAGAGGTCATTAGGTGAGACGCCAGGGTGGATGTCGAGTGTCAGGTGTCGGGTATCAGGTGTCGGGTGTCGAATATCAGATGTCAAGCGACAGATTTTGGGTATCAAGGATCAGGTGTCAGAAGGTGTCAGGCGTCAAGTATCTGGTATTGGAATTCAGGTGCCAGGTATCAGGTAGCAAGTTTCGGGTGTCAAGTGTCAGGTATCAGGTTTCGGGTGCCAAATATCAGGTATCTATATGGTATCAGGTGTGGTGTGTGCCCTCCAACCTAACCTGACCTGAACTCTTAACCCCGCACGGCACATCATCGTGACCTCTGACCTACTGCCTCTCGGGTCAGCTGTCTCCACGGGTGTCATACGCCACAGACGCTTGGTTGACACGGAAAAAAAAAAAAAAAATAAAAAAGAGGCGCGCTTCTGAAAGCTACTTCACGAGAAAAAATAAATAAAAAAGGCAACTCGAAAAAAAAAATCATGACTTGGGTAAACACGGATCTAAACAGAAAATGGTGTGTGTGTGTGTGTGTGTGTGTGTGTGTGTGTGTGTGTGTGTGTGTGTGTGTGTGTGTGTGTGTGTGTGTGTGTGTGTGTGTGTGTGTGTGTGTGTGTGTGTGTGTGTGCGCAAGAGAGGGCGTGTGCGTGCGTGCGTGTGTGTGAGCTCTAACGCCGTCTCTCTCTGGCAGGTGCGGGAAAAGAATAATTCATAGTCAGCCCTCCAGAAGGCGCCAGGGCACGCGGGAAGGGTCTAGTTAATATTCACAGGGACTGGATTCATAAGGAGACGAATTGTAAGTGCCATGAGAGGTTTCGTTTCACCTTTTCTTAAGCTATTTATTCAGAATTCTAAACCTGAATATTTTGTTGTACTGAATGGTATGTATATGTTTTTAGTATCAACATATTTTTACATTATAACGCACAGGAGGATACCCAGGTGTGCTGAGCAGAATAATTCGCTAGGGAGGAGGTGTTAGGAAACATTTAAAGTTGCTTAGATTAGAACACGACCGAAAATTTCTTTGACTAAAATGGTATATACAAAGTCGTGTTTGTGTACTGTCTTCAATCAGTGTGTGTGTGTGTGTGTGTGTGTGTGTGTGTGTGTGTGTGTGTGTGTGTGTGTGTGTGTGTGTGTGTGTGTGTGTGTGTGTGTGTGTGTGTCCATCAGCTTCATCTCAGTCCATCCTTTCTCATTTTCTCTAATATCCCATTCTCTTGCTCCCCTTCGTGACCTTTCCTCGTCTCTCTCTCTCTCTCTCTCTCTCTCTCTCTCTCTCTTTCCATTCTCTCCATGCTCTTCTCTTTCTTTCTCTAATTTCCTTCCCTTCTCCCCTCCCCTCTTTCCCCCTTCTCATTTTCCAGCTCCCTTTCTCTCTTTTTGTCCTCTTTCTCCTTCCTATCCTTTCCCTCTCATCTCTTTTTTTTCCCTTCCCTCTGCCTCCCCCTCCTCTCTTCCGTACCCCGTCATCTCTCTCCTCCTTCCTCTCCCTTGCCTCACACCTCCTTCCCTTACATTTTTTCCCTCCTTTCCTTTTTCCCTCCCCCTCCCTTTCTCTTCTCACGTTCCTCACCCTATGTCTCTCTCCCTTCTTCTCTCGCCTTCCAGTCTCTTCACTTTCCATTACCCCTTCCTCCTCCTTCCCCCCCCTTCTCTCTCTCCTCATTCTTCCCCTCCTCACTTTTCCCCCCTCCAGCTACCCCTTCACCTCTACCTTGATTACTTCCCCTCATCTCCCCCTACCCCCTCATCTCCCCCTCCATGGCCTCATATATAATGTAGGTGACACTCGTGCCTGGTGAGGGTCCTCGTGTGGTTCTCTCCCCCCCTTCTCTTCTCCCCACTCCACTTCTCCCCACCCTCTCTCACCCCCTTTACGCCCACCTCTCCCTTCCTCTCTCCTCTCCCCTTCCCCCTCTCCTCTCTCCCTCCCCCTCTCCTCTTATCCTTACTCTTTTCTCTTAATCCCTCTCTCTTTTTACCCCCCCTCCTCTCTCCCTATCTCCTCTCACATCCCCCTCTCTCCTGTCACCGCCACGCTCTCTCCTCTCATCCCTCCTCTCCTCCCACCCTCCTCTCTCTTCTCACTGTCCCTCCTCTCCTCCCCACCCTCTCTTCTCTCACCCAGTCTCCTGTCACTGTACCCCCCCACCTCTCACCCCCTCTCTCAACGCACCCTCTTCATAATTTTTTTCCGTCATTATAATTTCATGCCTTAAACTTTTCCCGTCTGGAGCTGGGAATAAAAAAAGTGGGGATGTGACACAAAGTTGTCTCTCTGGGTAAGACTCCGGCGTTGTTAAATTGTACCTGCAGCCTGGCGGAATGCAATGATGAAAAACGTGATGAGAAAAATGCAATGATGAAAGAAGTGATGAAAAAAATGCAATGATGGAAAGTAGGTGATGAAAAAATGAAAAAAAATGAGAAATGAAAATGATACGGTAAGAAAAATGCTTGGAGGTGGATAAAAAAAAAATGCAATGATGAAAAAAAGCAATGAAAAAATGCAAAAAAAAAAAAATGAGAGAAATGAAAATGACATGGTAATAAAAATGCTAAGAGGTCGATAAAAAAAAAAATGCAATGATGAAAAAAAAAGTGATTAAAAACACGAAATATGAGAACCAGGTGATGAAAAAACGCAAAATATGAGAAAAAAATGACATGGAAATAAAACTGCTAAGTGGCAGATTAAAAAAAATATATATATATGCAAAGATGAAAAAATGCAGAACATAAGAGAATGAAAATGACATGAAAAAAATGCTAAGAGGTGGAAAATGAAATGCAATGATGAATATAAAGTGATGAAAAACGCAAAACATGAGATAAACGAAAATGGCATGATAAAATTATATATGCTCCGAGGTGGCTGAAAGAAAGGCAGTGCTCAAAAAACTAAAATAAATGAAAAAAAAAAATAAAATAAGACAATAGAAACGCTGACATGAGAAAATAAAACTGATAATAATATAAGATTATCCAAACATTACTATATTTATTAACTTATTTATTTACTCATTATTTCATTCATTTACTTATTTATCATCATCATTCATCATCATTCGGACCTCCTTTCCCATCCTAGGGCTGGGTGAGGAGTAGCAACGTCTAGACAGCCCAAGTGTGCTCAATCCAATGGGCCACGCTTCCATTCACTCATCATTCAAGCCCCCCGGAATCCTGGCTCTATCTGATATGCCAAAATACTTTCACCACATTCTGTAGCTTTACATAAACGTATCCGATAGACTCTTCTTATTAATGTGATAGATAAATGAATGGAATTTTGAGAGAGAGTTAAAAATGTACAAAATTCAGAGACAAAAACAATGCAAGAATGAACTTTAAACTTTACATGACAGATAAAAGCAATACACAAGACGGATTAAAAAAATGATAATATAAATGTGGACAGCAGACGGGGAGAGGAAAATGAGTTATTTAAGTGTCTTGAGGAAGATAAAAAAAAATAATAATAATAATAATGACCAGGTATGTAAATGCTGCAGTAAATAAATAAATAAAAACAAAATAAATTACAGCACATCAACCAAGGGGAATAAAACTGATATGCAAATTTACACATTATGAGGAGGATAAAAGAGAGAAAATAAGGACTATGAGGAAAAAAAAAAACAGGAGACGATGAAAATAAATAATAACCAACGCTTTATAATGGAAGACTATCCTAATTTTTCTTCTTCTTTTTTTCTGTTTTTGTTTTATCGGGGATGTGATCACCTAGACAGTATATTATGCCTAAAGACGGACGATTTTATTCAGCTGATGGTCAACAGCGCCTGGCAAACAGTTATCATCATCACTATCATAAGCATCACCATCATCATCACAATCATCACAGTCATCATTCTCACAGACGTCATTATCATCATCATCACCATCATCATCATCATTCGCGCAGTCACAACCATCATCATCATCATCATCATTCTCGCCGTCACCACCACCACCACCACCACCATCATCATCATCATCATCATCACTCCACTCCCCCCCTTTCTTCCCCTCCCTTCTTTCCAACATCCTCTACTTTCAATTAAGCTAACTCAATTTGTTCAACTAAAAGGTCAACTTACTGGAAGGACCCCATTTGCAGAAGACAGGAAGCCGCAGAAAATTAATAGGATAGAGAATAATGTATAATTGCTTACGTAAACTTAACTTTTTTATTTAAATGAGTTAAAATGGGAGTCTTGAGATATGGATATTTAGCAGTACATATACAGTATAAATTATAGTGTGGCCTACAGGTAAAAAAAAATCCCCGTGTGTGTGTGTGTGTGTGTGTGTGTGTGTGTGTGTGTGTGTGTGTGTGTGTGTGTGTGTGTGTGTGTGTGTGTGTGTGTGTGTGTGTGGAGGGATTACTAAGCGGGCGTAGGGTTCACGGAGGGGGGGTCTAGACGCTGAAAAGAAGAAATCCTGTGTTTCGTGACGGGAATAAATGGCGATGAATTTGTTATCGAAATTGAGGCGGCGTGAGATGAAACCTGTGGCGCTTATGGCAGGGATCCATCAGGGGGCAGTGTTGGTAGGCGCAGGAGGGAAGGAGGGAAGAGAGTGAAGGAGCGAGGAAGGGAGGGAAGAGAGTGAAGGAGGACAGCGAGGGAGGGAGGGAGGAGTGAGAGTTTTGCTTGCTGGAGTGTTTATACCAAAGGATCTCACACACACACACACACACACACACACACACACACACACACACACACACACACACACACACACACACACTATCAGGACAGCACAGACTCGGGCATGTACACCTCGAAGGAAGTAATATTCGACTGGCTTTTCCTTTTTTTTTTTTCATAATTCAAGCCCCTACCCTGACCTTACTGGTTTTCAGGATTATTCTCAATGTTATAGACGAGTATGTATGGTTATGCTCAGTTAGGACCTATGGATGGGGTGTTCAAAGTTAGGTTAGGTCAGTATATGCTTGAACAGTGTGTGTGTGTGTGTGTGTGTGTGTGTGTGTGTGTGTGTGTGTGTGTGTGTGTGTGTGTGTGTGTGTGTGTGTGTGTGTGTGTGTGTGTGTGTGTGTGTGTGTGTGTGTGTGTGTGTGTGTGTGTACAATGATGCTATGTGAGACTCCCACTTCTTGACGCACTGCTCTCTTTCTCCCTAAACTCATCCATGTTCTCTCTCTCTCTCTCTCTCTCTCTCTCTCTCTCTCTCTCTCTCTCTTTTATCCCAGCCTTGACCGATGACCCAATAAACGCCTCGTCCATTTCCCTGTGTCGTGGCTCACTTAACTTGGATTGCACCCGAGGACCACCGCAGACTCTGAAACTACCCCCACCCACCCCACCCAACACCACCCACCTCCCCTCCAACCCCGTACCTCTCTCCCATAACCCCTTCACTCCCCTTACTCCCTCGTTACAACCCCCATCCCTACTGCAACTCCTCCCTCATCACTCACTCCATCCCCATCACCTTTCACCCATCCTTACCCTCCCCTACCACCTTCCTTCTCCAGCCTCCACCCCTCCCCACCACCCCCTCACTTCCTTACCCTTTCCCACACACCCCACCCACAGCAAGCAAAATGAAAGGAGACACTACCAGTACCCACCTTCAAATGCTCGCCAAGAAAGTATTTGAACCCTGCCTCGGAATACCAAGGATCAGGAGGCGAACGCGATAATCACTGAACCAACGTGGCTCCCAATCACAAAATATCATTATTGGAGACACATAAACTTCTACTCCACGGCAAACTATTATTTCTTAAGCTCGAAGCCAGAAAAATAATAATAATAATAATAATAATAATAATAATAATAATAATAATAATAACAATAATAACGGCTAAAATAAAACATTCACTTACCTTGTTTTCTGTATTATCTCCAGGGAAATGAGAAGCCTTATTACCGGTAGCATCAACACTGCAGAGGTGAGCTTTACTTCCAGGTGCAGAACTCGCTCTGTAAACACCTGCGAGGAAGAATTACAAAGACAAATTAAAATACAGATAAAGAAAGTCATACCGTAATGTAGCAAGACTATTATTCATTCTCAACCAATTTTCTGAGCCAAGATTTGCCCTGTGAATCATTACATTATACAGCGAATGACGAAGGTGAATATAACACATCTTTAGCTTGTTGTGTCTGACATGATTTCGTCACTGAATTTGTAACTTTTTTTTTTTTTTTAACAGATGAAGAGGAAGGAAAAAAAAATCCGTATCATTCTTCATTGCCACTTGATGATATGCGTGTCACTGCATCAAAAACCTGACCCTTTCAGTGCCATGACGTACTTAACATAATCGTTTTTGCTACTTGATTTTTTTTTTTCAGCTAAGAGTGAGACTCAAAGACGTGGATATCCAGAACGTCCAGTCTGAGGCAGTGGCAATATTTGGAACTATATCTGGAACTATACTTGGAACTATGTCTGGAACTATATCTGGACCTACATCTGGAACTATAATTGGAACTATATCTGGAACTATGTCTGGAACTATATTTGGAACTATGTCTGGAACTATATCTGGAACTATGTCTGGAACTATATCTGGATGTATATTTGGAACTATATCTGGAACTGTCTGGAACTATATCTGGACCTACATCTGGAACTATAATTGGAACTATATCTGGAACTATGTCTGGAACTATATTTGGAACTATGTCTGGAACTATATCTGGAATTATGTCTGGAACTATATCTGGAACAATATTTTTGCCACACACCCTCGTCTGTTCTATTTTCCCTCCTTCCCGCCTCACCCCACGGAATAGTTACCTCCCCTCCCCTCTCGCATCTCTCCATCCCTCCCCCCACCCACACCCTCTGTTACCCCTCCTCCGGTCCTCCTTCCTCATATCCTTCCCCCTACCCTTCCACCCCCTCCCTTCCCCACTAAATCTTCCCAAACCCCTCCTTCCCTCCTGCATCTTTCCTTCTCCCTTCCTTCTCCTCTCCTCCCCCTCCCCCCACTCCTCTCCACTCCCCTCTCTTCCCTCTTCCTCCCCCTTACGTCCCCTACAACCCCTCGCACTCCCCCTCTTCCCTCGTGAGTCCTCCCTCCATTTCCCTCCCTCTTCTCCCTCCTCCCCCCTCCCCACCGCCTTATCCTTCTGCGCTGCTCCCGGGGGTGACAAATGGTGACGAAGACTTGGTGGGACGGGAGGAAAGGGAGAGATGGGGGGAATGGAGGCAAAGACGAGAGGAAAGAGAGGGAGGGGGGATGGAAGAAAAGGAAGGGACGGGAGAGGGAGGAAAGGGAAGAGAAGGGGGAAAGGAAATCAGAGATAGATGGAGGAGGGACGAGAAGGGAGGGATCGGAGGAGAGGGAGGGTTGGAAAGAGGAGGAAGAATGAGAGAGAAGAGGGTAAAGAACTTAAATGGGAGAAAAGCGAGGAATGGGAGAGGGAGAGAGAACAGAAAAATGAAAGGGAAGAGAGGGAAGGACAGGAGAGGGAAGAGAAAGGGGAAAGAGAAGAGAGGGAGGGACACGATGGAAGGAATGAGAGAGAAAAGAGGGAGGGGAGGAGTAGGGAGGATGGAGGGAATGGTAGGAAAGGGCTTGGCATCACGTCCCTTAGGGGGGTGGAGGCACTTTGTCAACATCTAGAGTAGTATTCCCTCCAACGCTCCATATATCTGATTCATTTCTCTTCTTCCTTCATTTGCTATCTTCCTTTTCTTCTCTTTCCCTCCTTCCTTTTCACTTCTGTACTTCTCTTCCTTCTCTCTTCTTTATCCCTCTTCCTACAGTTTTCTCTACCTCCGTCATTCTCTCTTCTCTACCTCACTTCCTTTCCTCTTCTTTACCTTCTTCCTTCTCTCTTCTTTACCTCCTCCCAATCTCTGTTCTCCATTCTTTCATTCTTATCTTTCTTCTTTCACTCTTCTTTACCTCTCTTCCTTCTTTTTTCTATCTCTTCCATTTCTCTTCTCCAATTACTTCCTTCTCTCCTCTCTGTTCCTTCTTTTTTCTCTGCATCAGTTCCTACACCTACATCAACCTCATTTTTGTTTTTATCATCCTGTTATCATTCTCTCTCTCTCTCTCTCTCTCTCTCTCTCTCTCTCTCTCCATTCCATTCATTCATTTCCCTCTAAATTCATTCATTTCCCTCTGAATATTTCAACATTTCCCCTCGCCTGCCACGTCCCCGCCTCCCTACACACACACAATCATAATAACTCATTTCTCATTCATCATCTCCTCTCGCATATATTTCTTCCTTCCTTCTCTTCCTCTCTCCTCCGCCAGTCTCTTCTTCTCTCCTCCTCCAATCTCTTCACCTCTCCTCCTTCAATCTCTTCCTCTCTCTTCCTCCAGTCCCTTTACCTCTCCTCTCCAACCTCTTCCTCCATCCTCTCTCCAACCTCTTCCTCCCTCCTCCCTCCAATCTCTTTCTCCCTTCTCCCGTATTTGTTACCTCCTCTTTCCAATCTCATCTTCCCTCCTCCTGCAGGTTTCCTCCTCTCTCCCGTCTCTTCCTCTCTCCTCTCGTATATGTTACCTCCTTCCAATCTCTTCCTCCCTCCTCCTGCACAATGTTACCTCTTCTCTCCATTCTCCTCCTCGTCGTTCCCTGTACACGCCCCCCCCCCCCAACCACCTCCCTCGCATACACGTCCTCCCCATACACGCTGGTAACCGCTCCTCCCGGCCAGCCCCTTATCTCCCGTCTCATCCATATTTATTGCCCGCCATACTGGCTAAGACCCCCCTATGATTGTCACCGCCGCTTTCTTTCCGTTTTCCTTTCTCTCCCAATTTTTCCTAGCTTCGTTACGCTTTCGATCTATTTCCACTGTTCATCTATCTATCTATCTACAGTATCTATCTATCGGTCTGTCTATCTACCTATTCACTATTCAGAAAAAGTCCATTGTTTAAGGCCAAGCACGAAAGCTGAACCCTGTGGACTGTCAGCTTTAAAATGCCCATTCCCTATTCCACCATCCCAATTTCTGGGGACAGAATAGTTAGCTGAGGGACGTTTGTATAACCTGGCACTTGATCCGCCCAGCTATATCGGTGTCACCACGTGAAGGCGCTCCTCTCCATCACCTCTACGTGAAGTAAACTGCAAAAAGGACGAAAACCTGGGCCAGTTTATGGTGAAAGAATATAAGGAATGGATGGAAGGTTAAGGAAATGGAGAAAGAGGACGAGCGGACCCCCCCCCCCCAGAAAAAAACAGGAGTTATTTATTACCCTCTATTCTGGTTCAGATCCTCCTCTGGCTGTCACTCATGCTTTCTTCCCATTTTCTTCCTGATCTTTTTACATTTTCTTTACTTTTTCTTTTCTCTGTCCCCCACTTTCTTCCTTTTCTCGCTCTCTTTACTCCACTCTACACTGAGAAGCCTAATGAGTTTCCTGTAACCCAGGAAACCAGTTATAACGCTGGGTGGAAACCATACAACCAAATTACGGGGTGCAGTGGAGCCTTCTATGGTGCTCCTGTTGATAACTGGGTGGAGAGACGCAAATGCGTTGTCCATTCAGAAACCAAACCTCCACACTATTCCCCGCGCCTACTCTGATAGGGCATTGCCAGGCACGGGAGAACATCGGTTCACTGCCCAGGACGGTCCAGCAGGGGCGGTTATTTGCTTGCGGTTGATGGATCTGCTCGGTCAGACAGACAGGGGTTTATCATCATCATCATCAACAACAACAGCAACAACTCCCCTCTCCCCTCTACATTTCCCTCTCTCTTAGCCTTCCCTACTTTCCCCCTCTTTCTTTCCAGCCTTTTCTTCTCTCACTAAATCTCTCTCCTTTCTATCTCCCCATTTAGTTCCTCCCTCTGTTCTTCCCTTCTCTCTCTCTCTCCCTCTTCCCTTCTCACTTTTTCCTCCTACCTCCCTCTCTCTCCATACCTCCCTCATCCATACAGATTGCTCTCCCTACTGGCTAAGACCCCCCTCTGATTGTCGTTCCTTTTCTTTTCTCCTATTTTCTTCCTTCACCTCTTGTTTTACTTCCTTTCCTTACTTACCTCTCCCTACCCCCGTCCCTCCTGTTTGTCTGTCGCTGTCTGTGTCTGTCTGTCTGCTTGCCTGTATGTGTCTGTCTGTCTCTGCCTGTCTGTCTGTCGTTCCTTCTACATCTCTATTTCCTACGCTCCCTCCTCCATCTGCATACTCTTTACCTCCTCTGTCTCTACTCTCTCTCTTCATCTTCTTTCATTCATCCCACTCTAGCTCTTCTTTACTTCATCCTCTCTTCTCCCTCCCTCCCTCCTTCTCTCCCCCATCTCCCTAGACATCCCCCCTTCCCTCCTTCCTTCCTTTCCCGCCCTCTCCCTCCCTTATCCATATTTATTACCGTCCATACTAGCAAAGACCCCCCTCTGACCATTCCTCCAAGTCTTCCCATTTTCTTCCTTCTCCCCGATATTCAACATTTCCTCCCTCTTATTATTACACTCTCTCCACTCTTTATTACATTATTTTTTCGTCTCTCTATTACTCTCTTCTACCCACTTTAATTCTCCCTTTCGTCAGTTCTTACTTCCTCCCCTTCTCACTTTCTCCTTTTCTCCCTCCTCTCTCTTCTGTTTATTACTCTCTCCTCTTTTACTACGCTCTCTCCTCTCTTTATTACATTCCCTCGTCTCTCTTTATTACTCTCTTTCTTCTCTCTTTATACCTCTCTCTTGCCTCATCCACACATACAGTCCTTTCTCGTGGCTGACATCCTATAATTGTCAGACCTAAACCCTCTTTCCTACCAATTCTCTCTCTCTCTCTCTCTCTCTCTCTCTCTCTCTCTCTCTCTCTCTCCACATCCATCCATTTCAGCTTTCTTGTATTTTATTTTCCTGATCTTTTTTCTGTCCCACACTTTATCGCTTCATATTTCACCTTAACGGTACTCTTTCTCCTTTGTATTCTCACAGGTATTATTCTCACGGCGGCCATGAGAATAGTTCCGGTCCTTGAGGTAAAATTTTCATCTCATTAACAGCCATATCGGTGCTGTTGAGGAGTAGCCCCCAAAATAAAGCCTACAGTGTTTCAAAAAAGTGTCTTCAAAATCAACGCCACAATAAATAACTTTAACCTCACCCTGTTACCTGGCAGTCTGACCCTATCAACTACTATTTACTGCCAGACGCCTCAATCCAGTAAAGGGTGGCCACAAACAAATCGCCTCCACGTCGCCCTGTCCCCCGCCATTTCATTGACCTGCTCCCAGCTCACACCCCCCTCTCTCACATACCTCTCCACTCCATCCGTCTGACCCACTGTGTTTAAATGATGTATATTTTGTCATTAAGGGCTCAACTCTTTCACCTAATTTGACTATAATTGGGGTGAGACAGTTTTGGCCTAACCGGAACTGTTCTCACGGGGCCGGAACTATTCTCACGGCTGCAGCGAGATTTATTCTAGCCTTTATTTACCGAAGAGTTTTTTTCTGATTTTAATTAAATTTGGTGGAGGTGTAGAGGGGTGGCCCATCACGGAATCACGAGAGAGAGAGAGAGAGAGAGAGAGAGAGCAATCTAGTCGTCATCAGTCTCTCCCCTCTTTCCCCTCGCTTTCATTCCCCTCCCGTTCCCTCACTTCCCTCCAGATCTCTCCTTTTCTCTCCCTCTTCTCTCCTTTTCTTTCCTTTCAGCTCACCCACCTCCCCACTCCTATCTTTTAAGCCTTCCTTCTCGCTTCTCAATCCCTCCCTCGGTTCTCTCTCTCTCTCTCTCTCTCTCTCTCTCTCTCTCTCTCTCTTCTGTTCTCTCCACCGGTTCCTCCAACATTTTCAACGTTCTTTCCCTCTTGTTCTCTCCATCTTTTCACATCTTTCTCCTCAATCTCCAACATCTTCCTCCTCCCTCTCCTCCTCCCCCTCCTCCTCCTCTTCCTCCTCCTCCTCTTCCTGTTCTCTTCATTTCTCCTCAGTTTACATCACTTATCCTCCTCTTCTATTCCTTCCCCCTGTCCACAACCTCATACTCTTTTTTCTCTCCTCTCCTATATTCTCTTTTCTTCTCTTTTTTCCTCTCCTCTCGTCTCGTCTCCTCTTCTCTTCTCTTCTCCTCTCCTTCCCTCTCTTTTCTCCTCTCCTTTCCTCTCATCTGTCTCCATTCCTCTTCTTTTCTCTCTCTCTCTCTCTCTCTCTCTCTCTCTCTCTCTCTCTCTCTCTCTCTCTCTCCTAAAAGCCCGCATTAGCCCCCAAAATAAAACACGATAAAAACGCAAATAAGTCTATCGAATCCAAAGCTTTTTTTTTTTTTTCAATGTATCTTTTTCCCTGGCTTAATTGACAGCCCTAATGTTTTTCCCTTGCTGCTGCCTCTGTTTTATCCGACACACACACACACACACACACACACACACACACACACACACACAAACATTTATCTCAACCTCTCTCTCACTCACTCTCTCTCTAACACACACACACACACACACACACACACACACACACACACACATTTGTCTCAACCTCTCTCTCTCTCTCTCTCTCTCTCACACACACACACACACACACACACACACACACACACACATTTGTCTCAACCTCTCTCTCTCTCTCTCTCTCTCTCTCTCTCTCTCTCACACACACACACACACACACACACACACACACACACACACACACACCAAGTTCCCCTGAGGCACAAATAAAAACAATACTGTGCGTGTCTATGCTGGAGGGGAGGGAGGGGGGGCTCGAAGAAAAAAAAAAAGGAAGAAAAAAGTTAAGAGAAAATGAATAAATATATACAACGAGGACAGGAACGAGGGGAGGGGAAGCTGGGGGGGAGGTTATAGAGGGGGGAGGTTATAGTGGGGTGAGGTTGGGGAGAGGGAGAGGGAGTGGGAGGAGACAGGAAGAAAAGAAAAATATATATAAGCAGAAAACAGATCCCGAAAAAATATAGGACGAAAATGAATAATTAAAGAGAGAGAGAGAGAGAGAGAGAGAGAGAGAGAGAGAGAGAGAGAGAGAGAGAGAGAAAAAAAGAGCCAGTGAAAATTAGTAAATAAAAGCGAGGCCAGGGGCCCCCAGGCCAGGACACAATTCTGCCCCGCCTCGACCCCGGATTTCATTACAACACTTTAGATGGTAATTTGTATCAGTTTTTCCCTTAGATTGGACGTTACGAGGCCCGGATTCGCTTCGGGTGAGGGAGGGGGAGGGTGGTGGAGATGGGGGAAGGGAGAGAGAAAGGAGGGAGAGAAAGTGAGGAGAGGAAGAGATGGGGTGAAAAAGATGGGGATGGGAAGGTGGATAGGGGGAGGGGAAGAGTGAGAGAGATGGAGAGGAAAAAGGACGTGTGAAAGTGAGTGAGGGAAATAAAAGCCTGTGGAAGAAGATGGAGGAGAAGGGAAGGATGGGAGAGTGATAAAAGGGTTGTGGGGAAGAGGTGGATTGTGGTGTTGGGATGTAAAACGATGTGGCTGGGAAAGATAATGAGGAGAAGGAGGATAAGAAACACACATCTGATATTATGGCATTAGTGGGGGTGTTTTATGATGTGTGGATGGACCCTTATCAAGATGCAGTGAACACGGTGATAACAGACACACACACACAGGTCCTTGCAACACTCAAGATGCAACCCGCGACTGCACACACCCAAACCGATGCATACTGAGAAGAGTTTTAGCCGTAGGATAAGGAGCAATTTTTATTTGATTGTATCCAGATTTAGTAGAAGTGTCGAGTGGCAGACCAAGACGAAACCTGTAATTTTTCACTTCAGGTTAAAGGTCAGGATCACAGGGGAAGGTCAACTCTGTGCCTGCTCTGTAACCTTGACTTTTGACCTATTGCTCTGAAACAAAGCAGATTTCATCACGTGCCTCTCGACCAGTCCACAAAATCTGGTAAAATCGAGAAAAAGCAATTCGATTCTAATGGCCGGGACTATTCTCACATTGCGCGAGACAGTGCTTTGGGTGGAGGAAAGGGAGGCAGGGAGGGATGGCTGGAGGGAGGGTGGGAGGAAGGGAGGGAAGGAGGGAAGTCATGAGGCAGAGTGCAAACGAGAACAAAGGAAAGCACACAGCAACAAACGCAATGGTCTTTTCGAGGCTGTTTGTTACACAGAAGACTAATGTTATGATATCCAGAGATGAAGATAAGGACGGAAAAACATGAGGGAGGGAGGGATATTGTGAGGCTATGCAGGGGGGAGGGGGAGGATAGGATGTTAGGTAGGAAAGGAGAAAGGAATGATGAGTTGGGAGAATGTGGAGGAAGGGAGTTGAGAGGAACTCGGGGGAAAGAGTAAGAGAGGGAAGAGTCTTGAGAAAGTGAAAGGAAGGAAGAAGGGAAGTTGGGAGAGAGAGTGGATGGAGAGATACTAAGTGGGAGTGGAGGTAGGGAAGGAGGGGTGTTGGGAGGGAGAGGTGGAGGAGGAGGGGAGGGAGAGGAGTTGTGAGCAAGGGAGCAAGAGAAGGTGGGAGAAGAGCTGTGAGGAACTCGAGGGAGGGAGAGTGGGGGGAGCTGTAAGATATGTGGGGAGGAGAAAGACGAGGACTGGCTTCCTTTAAATTTCAGTGTGCAAGATGGCGCTGGTATAACTCAGGTCCTTGTTTCCTTATTCATATATAACGCCGAGGGAGCCAAAGCTGTATATAGGAAGGGGAAACTATAAAGAGGCTGCTGAACGTTTTACAGCATCGTATAGCCTCGCCTCACCAATATTATATAGCCTAGCACTGTATACTGTATCCCCAAACTGTATATCGTAACCTAACCAACATCATACGCTCACTACTATACTCGTTTTACTCTAACTTGGTTCAGATTTTCGTCCCTCTGCAGCGTTTTTCACGTAGCTCAGTGGCAGAAAAATCAATGCCATGGCCCAACATCCTTTCCATAGCACTTCTTCGTGACTGGCACCGTATTTTAGTCCTAATCTTCTGTCACAACTTAGCACTGAAGTCGGAGAGATGGCAATTTTAGGCCAAGTTAGAATAAAAAAAGCATAGTATTGAAGGTACACAGAGATGGCAGGAGAGTAATTAAGATACAAACTTTATTTTCTTCACGTTGACTTTACGAAGACGATCCTGTTTCAGTGTTTTTCTATAATAAAGTACAACGGTAAGATTAATTAGTGAACGGGTAGTGGGGAATACTTAGAGCTTTAGGGCTGGTACTGGGGAATATTTAGAGTTTTAGAGCTGGTACTGGGGAATATTTAGAGTTTTAGGGGCTGCTGACTCTCCAGGTAGCTGATTTCCGTTTCGAGTACAATTTTTGCACTTTTTCTTGCTCAGGAAAACCTAGGCTAGGTTAAGTTTGTTTTCTTAGTATCAGGTGAGGTTAGTAAGTCTGTCAGATTAAATGTTAGGGTAGTTACGCAGCGGGAGATTTAAGTTAGGTTACAGTAAAACAAATACAAAAAATGGAAGAATAAATGTTACGGTAGTTATGTGGCGAAAGATTAAATTACGTTACAGTAAAACAAAGAGAAAAAATGGAAGAATGATCATCCCAGGAAAATCACACTTAGCGCTTAGGGCAAATACAGAACGGAAATCTGGCCCGGGTATACGAGATGGTACCAGCGATATACGAAAGCATACACGCCGAACAAATCACCTATATTCCCGTATTTTCTAATCTTCTGTAATCACGTATGTCCAAGAACTTTATATCCTACTGTAACCTTTCACGGAGCAGATGCATGAACAAATTTACCATCCATTTCAGTCCTTCATGGTGCAGATTCACGAACCATTTTATCATTCATTCCCAGTCGTAACTATGAATTCTGCAGGAAAGACAAGGGAAGAAGAGAGCAGTCCTTGTTCCTCTTACGAAAAAAAAATCTTACACGAGGCATGTTATCGCTGGAAGAACATGGAACGTGCGAGAACCTCCATGTCTCAACCCACAAGCAAAAAATCCAGGTTGAGAGAGAGAGAGAGAGAGAAACTGGGCTTGAGTTTGCTTATAAATCCAGGATCAGATTAATATACTGCCTTTACTCTGACTTGGCCTAAAACTGCCACCTCTCCGTCTTGAATTTGGAGCTTTAGTACCAGATTAATACTAGAAAATGAGGCTAGTCACGAAGTGCTATGGAATGAATATACAGCCACACTAATATCTTTTTCTGCCAATGAACTATGTGAAATAAGCAACGAAAGAACGAAAATCTGGACCAAGTTAATGTGAAAGACGTACAATTCTTAATCCTTTCTGTCTGGCTTGTGTACCAGAGATGAATAACACTTGAGATGATGGAAATTAAGCGCAAAGTTGGTAATTTCCTACCTAAGGGTTAAAAGGGAATAGTTCTTAATTCAATTACTTGACTGGATATTCCTAACTTGAAGAAAAACATAAAAGAAAATAGAAATCGATTTAGGATAGTCAGAAAACAGACTCTGCTTGCAAATCCCAGCGAAAGTGGCAAGTGGAGAAAATAAATAATGGAAGAAAGTGGTCAATGGAGGAACAGTAAGAGGCGATGGGTGTTGACTGATAACTCCAGGTGTTGGGAGACGAATGAGAGGCTGAGTGGGGTGCTGATGGCTGAAAGAACTGTGGGTGGGGAGTGACGGATCATCGGGGAAATGGAAAGGACTGTCGTGGTGGCGGGGAATGGATGGATGGAGGAGAGAGAGTGGGTAGAGGGAAGAGTGACTTGAGATGATAAAAAAGGAAAGTTGGTGAGGACGATGAAAGCAAAAAGAGTACACACACACACACACACACACACACACACACACACACACACACACACACATCTATCTGAGAGAGAGAGAGGAGTGGGGGGGAATTCGAGAGCAGAGGTAGTGGACAATGGCGTGTGTCAGCAGGAGTTAACCCTAGTGTGAAGCGTCCCTAGCCAGCAGACACAGCAGAAGCAGAGAGGAGCAAGCAAGCAGGGAGGGGATGAAGCAGATATCAGTAACACCAACTTTGTACCTGAACCACCACTGAGATTGTTCATATCCAGGTTGTACTGTATGCTGACAACCATGGGACATTCGCTTAACGACAACATTCAGCGATTGTATTTGCTCTTCTTTTACGGATTCGCCAAATGGAGATTACACGGTTCATACTTGTTCCTCTTCTGCCTCTCCTGTAAAATTTGCATGCTTCTTCATTCTAACATGCATGGATTTTTTTTTACTTTTTTTCATGTCTGTTTAACCTTTTCTTTTACACTTTCGTTAGATCTTAGCAGAATTAGCATTTTTTCCCAACAATAACCTCGTCACTGTGTACTCTCCTCTTTGCTCTCCCGCCTCCACTCTCTCCTTCCCCCTCCTCCACATTTCCTTTCCCACCCTCCACCCTCTCCTTCCCCCTTCTCCCCTCCTTCCTTCCCCTTCCACTCTCTCCTTCCCCCTCCTCCACTCTCTCCTTTCCCATCCTCCACTCCCTCCTTTCCCATCCTCCACTCTTTCCTTCCCCCTCCTCCACTCTCTCCTTCCCCACCTCCTTCACTCTCTCCTTCCAGCTCCTCCCCTTATTAATCTCCCCCTCGACCTTCCACTTTATTGCTGTCCGGAATCTTAGGCAGGCGGGGTGAAATGGAAGGGGTGGGGAGGGAAGAGGGAAGAGGGAAGCGGGGAGGGGTGGTGGGGTGGGGGGAAGGGTGTGGAAGGGTGAAGGTGGGGGGACGGGTATGGGTATGGGTGTGGATGTATGTACGGGGGATGTGGATGTATGTATGGGAGGTGTGGATGTGTGTGGGGGGTGTGAGTGGGTGTGGGCGGAGATTATTAATTTGGGAGGGGAGTGGGAATGGGGAGGGGGGAGGTTTGGGAGGTGAGTGGATGAGTGGGGGAGGGAGTCCTTAAGTAGAGAGGGGTGCGGGACGGGGATAGGTGGACCAGCTTGGTAGAGATGGGAGAAAAATGGAAGGGAGAATGAGGTGAAGGGATGAAGTAGTGGGGAAGAAGGTGGGGAAGTGAGGAGATGTGTGGAAGAGTGGGGAGGGGAAGTATGGAGAAGTGGGGAAGATTGTGGGGGGAGATGGAAAGTAGGATGGATGAAAGAGGAATGAAAAATGATGTAAGGGGTGAATAGGAGGTGAGTTAAGTTTGATGATCTGGGAAATGGAGATGGAAAGATGTGTAACGTGAAAGGGGAAAGTAGAAAAAGAGCGGGGGAGCACTGAATTGGAGAAAGATGCTGTGAGCCCTTGAGGTAAGTAAGGGATCTGTTATGAGAGGGAATTAAGAGGGGAAGGTATGATGTGAGGGAGGCAGGAAGGGTGGGAAACTAATGTGGAGGGAGGGAGGAAAGGAGACAGGGCGGGAGCCGGTAACGGAAGGGAGGGAGGGAAATAGGAAGGAATGGAGGGAATCTGTATGTGGAAGAGGAAGGGGGGGAGTCTGTATGTGAGGGAGGAAGGAAGGGAGGGAGACTGTATGCGGAAAAGGAAGGGAGTAAATCTGTGTTGCGTGGGAATGAAGGTTGACGAAGACTTCACCTCGCCCACAAAGTCCCCTGAGTCAGATAGAAATGTCATGATTATACAGATGGAGGGCGGGAGAGTAAGAGGATAGGAGGGCCAGAGGAGGGAGAGAAGGGCCTATGGAAATGTGGCTGGGGTCTGTGAAGGCAGGTGGCAGCGCTGAGTTGTGGCTAAATATTATAGCTTTGCATCTCACTTAACTCTGGTGCCTCGGATATAATGAAGTCTTCTAATGTCTCGCACGATTGTCACGCTAGGTTCTGTTAAAATAATGGTGTTTTCTGCGTCGCTCAGGACTGCAAGATTAAGGCAGGCGAGGACAAACGTGAAGCGTAATGAAGCTGGAGTCAGAGGCACACAAATTACCCGTGTGAGACTCCTGACGCGATAGTTGTTTCATTTGTCTCCAGGGCCCCGTGACGCCGCTCCTCTCAAGAACAATTTGCACGCAGGCATCTGTCAGTGTCTCTCTCAAGGTGGCAGGCAGGTTGAAGTTACTGCTAAATTATCTGAACAACAGGTATTCACAATCTACGAATATACGAGTCGCATTCCGATCAATTTTCTGTGCTGGTTCAAGTCGCACTCTTCCCAGAAATATCTGTCTGTAGACCTATTTTATGTATCGTAGGTAAATATGAAGGTGTGTCTGGAAAGTTTTACCTATGGGATGGAGCGAAGATTTCAGAGGGTTGGTTGGTGAATGAATGGGTGTGTGGACCATTTCACTGGGCAGGCTCTTAATTAGTTATTATTCTTCCTTTTATTTGCTTTCTGAATCCCTCCTCACTTCCCCCTTTCCCGTAGGTGGGAAAAAAGAAGCAATGATGATGAAGATGATACTATGATCAATGAACAGTATTAATATTTACTTATTTGGTACTTATCATTCGCTTAACCATTCTCGTACCTGTTCCAAGACTGACTAGCGCATTCATCTCTAAAACTATAGCTAAAGCTGAAGATGTAACCTATTCCGATTAAAAAAAAACTTCAGATGCAAACTATAAAGGGAAGAATCTTCCACAAACAGAAATGCGCAGGTACCACCCACGTGTTCTTTCATGTCAGTGGAACCTGAGACTGACCTTTCCCTTACGGCAATCAGCATTCAGTTTCAAAAGGCTTCTCCCACGCACACTTAATATCGAAACACTAAAAGCCTGATTCAAAAGGATGCTTACCAAGGGAGGGTCAGAGCCAAGTATTATGTAAATGCTGAAAAGAGAACGAGATGTTAGTAGAGCTGTTACTTCTACTGTCTTGTTCGTGTTACTGATAAATGTTACCTTTATTAAGCTATATTCTTTTTTATAAGTCGAGGTGGGGGTGTTCACTATCCACACACGCGATGTTGTGCTACCTTCTGAGGCAGCCTTATAACTAACAAATGGACCTCGGGGTTAGGGTGTTAAGAAGCTCTAAACGAATGTGGCCCAATTATAACGCCACTCTAACAGCGAGTAACTTTTCACTCTTCTACTGAAATATCTGGGTAGTCAAGCACCAGGCTTATTTGCTCTTGATAGCGCTACACACGATTAGGTGACGGACGGATGAAGAGATAGCTTATTTTATTTTTACTTTCTCCTCTTTTTATTCAATATATGGCAGTGAGAAGAAAAAGTTGCTGTGATGAGAATTTAGGCAAGGTGAGGCACAAAAACATGGAAATAGTAAAGGTAAGTGTTAGGCAGAATAGGGATGTAGGAGAAGTGAAATGAGTTAGGCAGTAGGCAGAACGGGTGGCCTGCCTGTGTGGGTGTGAGGCAGGAGACAGGCAGGCAGGCACCACATCAGCAGATATGTGAGGCAGCCAGCAAGTTTTAAGTGGCAATTTTCTGCGGATTCCTTTCAGTGGCGCTCAAAAATTCATCTGGTGCTCCGTGGCTGTGGGAATGGCGGTGATGGTTGGTCTGCATGCCTCACTCTTTCACTACGATGACCTCTTCCTATTGTTGCCCTCTCTGTATTTTTCTTTCCACCAGGCCATGCGCTCTGTATTCTTCCTTCCATCAGGCCTAGCGCTCTGTGGGTCGAACTCTAAGGTTGGAGACGACCGTGTGTTTACGTTCTGTTGCTAGAAGGCTGGAGCTGGTTGGAGATCTTTCTATCGATGGAGATCCTTCTATCATGCAAAATATTCCCAGGGACGTATCATGATCTCCTACCTTTATCTGAACTATGGCAGCCGAACTTCAGGTCCTCCTAGTACGCACTGGTCTACATGAGGACCAAAAAAAGTTAACGGCTTCATTACTAGCGTTACTGTTACCTCTAGGCGATTTAATTCAGGTAACGAATGTCCTGTTACAATCCCCAATAACCCTTCCAGTACAATTACGCCTTATTACATTCCAGCTACTTCCAGACGATTTTCTTCAGTTTTCCACAGCCTGATAGAATAAGATGAGTGATATGGAAAGACGTAGTGATTAATGATACTACAGAAAGAATTAAGTAAAAACTAAGTAATGTGCGCCTCGGGGAAAGGCGCTTCATAAATCCAGCTGTCGTCCTTCACCTCGACGGGACTAATTGCGTCCGTCTGTGGGGCGTGAAGGAGTGGCCACGCTTCCACCACACTGCCACACTCCACCACACTACCACATTCTGCCACACTTTCACCACAATGGCACACTCCGCCACACCACCACATTCTGCAGCACTGTCACACCATATTGCCACATTCTGCCACATCACATTTTCAAATTTTACCACTGTCATAATCCACCACATTTCACCCCACTCTACCACACTTCGCCACACCAAATCACACTAACACATCATCCTGGCCAAACTACACACTACCAGACAAGTACACTTTACCACACTTTGCCACACTCCGTCCACTAAGTCACACTACCACACAATATCTTGCCAACACCACACACTACCACACAAGCACACTAATGCATTTTGCCACACTCCATCTTACCACAGCCCCATAACACTATTCACAACCACACCACACCACACCACACCATACCACACAAAAGCAAATCACCACTCTGCAACACAAAAGCGAATCACCACTCTGCAACACCATTCCACACTACCACGATTTATCTACACACACACACACACACACACACACACACACACACACACACACTCACACTCATTATATACCCAAACAATCGCATTAATTTGCTCATACATAATTAGGCGTGACTAATTTGTGTAATTTTAGGACAACACTCTGACCCGGTGATGGATGGTGTGTGTGTGTGTGTGTGTGTGTGTGTGTGTGTGTGTGTGTGTGTGTGTGTGTGTGTGTGTGTGAGAGAGAGAGAGAGAGAGAGAGAGAGAGACCGCTACGTAATGTCCAGAATAAACCGCTAACTAGAAGGCATCACGAAAACCCTCAAACCACAGAATACGACTACTAAATAAAGCCACCTAAATGTAACAAAAAAAAAAATTAACTATAATAATAACTCCTGGCATCATTATAGTACCAGGATAAAAACATTAAAACTAAGGCCTCGTCATCAAGATTGTTCCAGTGTTAGTTCATCTCGCCACAAAGGACTCGCTACGTTGTTCCAGTATGCTTGGCTGGGTTTGGCTTTGTTCAGATTAATTTTGTAAGTCTTCCCTTCTTCTGTTTTTTCCTCATCTGCCTCTGTTTTTCTGCCTCTTCTCTTCTGTCTCTACTCTCTGTCTATGTCTCTGTCTCTCTTCAATCTAGTCTCTCACCATTACCTTTCTCATCCGCCCTCATATCCAAATTCTCCCTCCCCTCCTCGCTCTCTCTTATCCCTTCACTCTCATCTCACATCATTACCTTTCTCATTCGCCTTCATATCCTAACACACTCTCTCTCTCTCTCTCTCTCTCACACACACACACACACACACACACACACACACACACACACACACACACACACACCACCCCGGCAGCCTGTTAAAACTTAAATCACCCACATTTCACTCAATGATCCATATAATCAGACAGAGGACTCCAGGAACACACTTAAAACCAGACTCCACCACACTTCACCACACCACACTACTACACTTCACCACACCACACTACCACACTTCATCACACCACACTACCACACTTCACCACACCACACTACCACACTTCATCACACCACACTACCACACTTCACCACACCACACTACCACACTCTACCATACTTCACCACACCACACTACCAAACTTAACCACACCTCAGCACACCACACTACCATACCACACTTCACCACACCACACTACCACACTCTACCATACTTCACCACACCACACTACCAAACTTTACCACACCTCAGCACACCACACTACCAAACTTTACCACACTCTACCACACTTCACCACACCACACTACCACATTTTACCACACTTCACACCACACTACCACACTTCACCACACGACACTACCAAACTTTACCACACTCTACCACACTTCAGCCCACCACACTACCACACTTCGCCACACTCCTCCACAACTCTTCCAGGACCAAAACGCACTTTATATATATTTTTTTTTACTACAGTCAAATATTCAGTTAATGTGAGTCTCCTTTAACTTAGCGTTTTTGGAGTTTTTTTTTTTTAATCTTCCTTTTATTATTCAGTAACACAAATCTCAGATCTCTTTTTTTTTTGTATATTTATTTGCTCATTAACATCCTGTAATTTTTCTCTCTCTCTCTCTCTCTCTCTCTCTCTCTCTCTCTCTCTCTCTCTCTCTCTCTCTTCGTTTTCATTACTCCTAACTTCTGTCATCAGTCTCTTCGTGCCTTTTCCTCATTCCCTCCCCTCCCCCCCCTCTCTCTCTCTCTCTCTCTCTCTCTCTCTATCTATCTATCTATCTATCTCTCTATCTATCTATCTATCTCCTTCTTCCTCCCTTCCCACCGGCACCACCTGCTCCCACTTCTCATCAAGTCTCAGGTAATGATATGCAAATTAGGCCAAGGTGTACCTGTGCTCCTACCTTTACTTGTGCTGTTACCTTTCCCGACACCCTCCCTACTCGCAAAAAATGACACGTTTACCAAGGTTTCGAGGAGGGAGAAAGGCTAACACATACTTTCCCGTCTAACTGGCCTTTGTTTCTTTCTTTTTTAAATCCTGGGTGGAATTTTCGTGGGCAACTTATTTATCTTTCTCCCTATTTATTCGCACATCGTGAAAGCCAGGTGTGTAAGACTTCAGCGTGCTTAGTTTCGTGTACTGATTCTTGTTCTCCTTGAAGAAAACTTTGGATTAATTTTGTGGATTTTAGGGGGAACTTAAATATCTTGCTTCCTATTTTACCCATGTCGTGAAAAATCGGATGTGTGAGAGCTCAGCGTGCTTAACTTCCTGCCCCACTATTACAAACCGCACATCAGCATCAAAGTAAACCTACACAAATGCCACTCACCGACATCAAAGGAAAAGGCCTCCCTACACAACCTACACACACACACACACACACACACACACACACACATCACTAAGCCAGCAACACAAATATCAACCTATGCACAAACATTCTCTCTCTCTCTCTCTCTCTCTCTCTCTCTCTCTCACACACACACACACACACACACACACACACACACACACACACACACACACACACACACCCATCCACACACACTCCACCTCCCTTACACCCACAAACCCACAAACACCAGACACCGATAATTTCCAGCTAAGTGAGGTGGAAGACGACTGCCTTTGATCTTAAATGGGGCCCCTACGGGACATGCAGGGAATGGGGAGCAGAGGAAGACCCATTACCTCCCTCAATACCATTATTATTTTATTCTAATCATAAGCAGACTATTATATTCTGCTTTTGAGATCTCTTATACGGGTTAATTAGGGCTATATCTAAATTCTTGGCTTGATTATTCTCCTTGAAAGTTAATTAGGGCAAAATCTAACTGCTAGCCTCTATAATTCTCCCCTGAAAGAGGTAATTAACGCAATAATTACCTAACTTCCTGGTTCTATAATTTTCTCCTTATATAAATAAATCTCTCTGAAAATGAGAAAATAATGAAAATACGTCGTTGGGTTAAAGAGGTTGGTTCTCTCTCTCTCTCTCTCTCTCTCTCACACACACACACACACACACACACACACAGGCGGGTAAATATGTCAGAAGCAACACCCGATACCTGAACGAACACTTGTGATAAACCGAACACTACACACCCAAAAAAGGCCTTCGATTTCACTCCATATCGCTTCAGTTTCAAAATGTTTCGTCCTATTTTGCGAGTATTTTTATTTATCAATTTTTTGTGTGTTTTTTGGGGAATAATGGCGTTTTTTTTTTTTTTTAGGGGGGGTGACTGGGATATCCTGTAGGCGAGAGGATTTTTATTTTTATTTTTTCCGATTTTTTTCTCTCCTGACAATACCATGAGCGATGGATGTTGGCGTCTGCGTTATTCATATATTCTATAGAAATGTTATGATATAGTAGAAGCCGGTACTGCTTTATTTACTACTACTACTACTACCACCACTACAGCTACTGCTACAACTGTTTCTTTACATCTACGGAATTCCTCTACTAAAACTACTACAGTACTACCTCACTTCCTATTTCAGTGAGAGAGAGAGAGAGAGAGAGAGAGAGAGAGAGAGAGAAGAGGGTACAGATAGCTTCTCATTCCTCACTTCCTATTTCAATGAAGTGAAAAAAAAGACAAAAAAAGACCCCAGATAAAAGCAGTTGGTGGCTGTGGGAAGTGAAAGAAGACATAAAAAAAGACCCCAAATAGAAGCAGTTAGTGGCTGTGGGAAGTAACGTGAAAAAAAGACATAAAAAAGACCCCAAATAAAAGCTGGTGGTGGCTGTGGGAAGTAAAGTGAAAAAAAAGACATAACAAAGACCCCAAATAAAAGCTGTTGGTGGCTGTGGGAAGTGAAAAAAGACATAAAAAAGAGCAGTTTGTGGCTGTGGGAAGTGAAAAATATATAGAAGCAGTTAGTGGCTGTGGGAAGTAAAGTGAAAAAAAAAAAAGACAAAAAAAAGACCCCAGATAAAAGCAGCTGGTGGCTGTGTGGTCCCCTGGCGGCCCGTAACAAGACAAACGAGCGGGTCGGGTGAAGTTGGTTGGGCTGTTAACCTTTTAATTGTGGGTCAGGTCAGGTGGCCCCCTCCCCATTACCACGCCTCCTCCCTCCATTAACCTTACCTAGATCGCTGGAGGGAGAGGTGGAGGGAGAAAGTGGAGAAGTGGAGGAGGGGGAAGGATGGAGAGGGATTGAGGATACAGTGGGAGAAAGTGGGGAAGTGGAGCAGGGGGAAGGGTGGAGAGGGATTGAGGACATAGTGGGAGAAAGTGGAGAAGTGGAGGAGGGGAAGGGTGGAGAGGGATTGAGGATATACTGTAGTGCAGGGGTGAGGAAGACAAGGGAAAGATAGAAATACACTGGAGAAGGAAGGAAGACAGGAGAGAGGGAGACGGGAACGAGGAAAGCAGTAGAAGAGGTAGAGAGGCAGAAATGGAGATGTAAGGAAAGATGGAGAAGATGGAGTTGGTTAGGCTGTTAACCTTCTAAATGGGGGTGAGATCAGGTCATCCTCTCCCCATTACTACTCCTCTATCCACCATTAACCTTACCTAGAGTGCTGAGGTGGATGAGGTGGAGAGGTGGGATACTGTGAGATGGTGGAATAAGTGGAGGGGGGGAATGAATTGGAAGGAAAATAGAGGGCAGTGGAAAATGGAAAGTGGGAGGCGGAGACTGGAAGAGGCAGTAGGAGGCAGAGAGAGAGAGAGAGAGAGAGAGAGAGAGAGAGAGAGAGAGAGAGAGAGAGAGAGAGAGCGCAAAATTTTGGAAGAGGGAGGGAGAGGAACAGCGAGATAGGCGAGGAGATAAAAATGGAGAATGACAGTGCCTGAGGAAGACAGTGACGAGAAAGGAAATAAAAAGGTAAATCAACTGTTAATACGGAACTAGGAATCAAAAGGCAAGTGAAAACTGAATCAGGGAATAAGTAAGGAAATCAGGACGGAACACAAGATAGACGGAACGAAACGAAATGTAGAAAATGACAAGGATAGCGACAGAGTAGGTACCGGTAAAAGGAGAATATAATTTAGAATATCAGAAGGTGTATTGAGTTCTGTAAAATATTAACCATTTCGCTGCCACCTACGACCTTTACACCCACAGGCGATGTACTTAGGTTATAAAAGATCTCTCGTACTGAAAGGGTTTAGGAAGGCTATTTCTAACCCCTCCTGTCCAAAGTCTTTCTCTAATGCTGAATAATATCGTCAAGACAAATCAAGAAAAAAAAAGCCATCCCACTGAAAGGGTTGAAGTCGGTGAATAATTAAAGAGAGAAGATGGAGGAGGTAAATTGTTAATGAAGAAGCTGGCGCGGTAATGAGACACCCAGAATATAATGAAACTGTAAAAAAAAAAAGAAAAAAAAAATGGAGGAATTCAGAATTAGGAAAGTGCCAGGAAAATTCAGGTGTTTCTTACGAGGGATTTCTTTTATGCTGGGTAAGTGTGAGGCTGTACCACGAATACCTTAAACCTGTCACAGCGGTCAAGGCGTTTATCATTATCCTTGCTTCTCCCAGACGATTTTACTCAGTTTCGGGAAACATATATCGGCCTGGAAAGGTCCTAAGCAGCCATCACTGACCCCGGAACTAAGATAAGCTTACTACATGCTAGACAAAATCGCTTGGAAGTAGAAAGGCAAATGACGTCCCCGTACTAAAAGTTAATGGAATGTGTTTTTAATTCACTGGGGCTGCACAAGACTGCCTGGTCATCAACAGTCTTAGATAATCCACCATAGGATGAAGGCCTCGTCATTGCACTGAAGGTATTTGTGTAGTATTAGAAAGTTCAGGTCCATTCACAAAAATGCAGGCCAACTAAAATCATTTCTAGTAATTCTACTTCACCTCAGGAATGCTGAGACTCAAGCATATCAGGTTAGGCCTCTTACGTCATTTTAGACTCAGGCTTTTTAGGTCAAAATCAAATCAGTATGAATTATCCATTCAGGGCTTGCCTATAAAGGCATAAACCAGTCAGAAAGTGCTCTGAGAAAACATACCTCCACCATCAATATATTTCATGATTAAAAAAAACAATCTTTGTTTAACGTCGTTGGAGGAGATAATTCCAGTCTTAGTCTCCCCTGTTACACAATCTCAGAGGATATCCAAGGACTGCATCTGGATCCGAAAAAGCTGAATCAACTTTCCTTGACCCACTGCCCACCTATCCAAAATTTTTCACTAAAATCCGATAACAACTTTTGTAGATATCTTGTCACGAACAGATAAATAAACAAAACAAACAGACATACGTGAACAAATAACCTTGTCTAGCTTCGCTGAAGGAGTTAACAATAATGTAAACACATCTTCTCCCACATACATGATATCTTAGATTCAGGTTACAGCTGCTCTCTTTGAGCAAGAATACAAACATTTACTGTTTTTATATTATGAGCTTACTGAAAAGAGATCTAACACTAAGCAAACAAATCCCCTCACACACACACACACACACACACACACACACACACACACACACACTCCAATTAAGATACACTCCTTCCAGCCGCAACCTCAGTGGTGATGGGGGGGTGTGGGGGGAGGAGGAGGGTGTGTGATAATAAATTAGAGCGTGGCATGTGAGAAGAGCCTCCCTCTCCCCTACCAACACAACCTCCTCCCTAGAGTGTTGTGCCGCCCTGATAAGGTGGCGGGGGATGGGGAGGAGGATAAGAGTACGGGAGAACAAGAGGAACAGGGCAGAAGGACAGAGAAGGAGGATAGGAGGGGGAGGATGGGAGGGAAATAGGAGGGACAGGGGAACAGAAGAGGATGGGAGGAAAGGAAGAGGATGGGAAGAAAGGAAGAGGATGGGAAGAAAGGAAGAGGATAGGATGACAGGAAGAGGATTGGAGGAAGAAGACGATAGGAAGACAGGAAAAGGATAGTACAAAAGGAAGAAGACAGAAAGACAAAAATGGAACAGGATAATAGGGGAAGGAAAGAAGAGGACAAAAGGGGGGATATGGGATGAAGGGACGAGGGAGAGGAAAGAAAGACAGGGAGAGGACAGGGATAGGAGTGCAGAAGGATAGGAGGACAGAAGGAGGTAAACGAAGCACAAAGGGACGGGAGGGTATGGCCGGTGGGGGGAGGGGGCTCTGTTAAGCTCCCCCCAAAGGCCATTTTCGTTTCATGAGTTTCAAAATGCATCGTTTTCTGTGAGGAGGTGAACGCTATATCTGAATTTCTCCAGTACGAAAAGTATCTCTAATGGTGTATAATATCGTCTGTAAATTGCAAAATAATAATAATAATAATAATAAGTCGCCGGAGAGAAGGGGTTACGGGATATCTCACATACTACAGGGGGAAAGCAAATAATGATGATGATGATGATGATGATGATGATGATGATGATGATGATGATGATACTACTACTACTACTACTACTACCACTACTACTACTACTACTACTACTAATAATAATAATAGTAATAAAATTTTCCTCGGTAACAACGTAGAAAATAAGAAAGAACATTAAGAGGATGATAATGGGGGCAAGAGAAAATGGAATGAGGCTGAGGGGGATGGAGTAGGAGAAGACGGGAGAGGATGAAAGAAAGAAGATGAGAAGAAGAAGGAAAGGAGCAGAACGCCAGAGGAAGGAAGGAAGGAAGGAAGGAGGGAAGGAAGGAAGGAAGGAAGGAAGGAGGGAAGAATTGAAAAAGTAAACAAGAAGAACATGAGATGAGGGGAAAGATGAGAGGAAGAGGAGAGATGGGAAAAAGAAGGGATGAAGGAAGGAAGGAGTGGGGAAAAAAGAAGACAAGGGCTAAAAGAAGAAAGTGAAGGAAGATGAAGGGAAGATGAGGGAAAAATAGCAAAAAGAGAGCACGAAAACGACACGAATAAATGAAGGAAAAGAGAGGAAAAAAGAGTAGAAGAAAAGAGGAGTAAGACGATGATAGTCAGAAGAAGGCACTGCGGTACAACCCTAATGCCAGGCGTTAAAGTCGGCCTCTCTCTCTCTCTCTCTCTCTCACTTCCATTTTCTCATTTTCTCTCTCCTACTTTCTTTATACTCTTTCACTTTTATATTTCTTCCTCATACATTCATAAAAGCTCTAACGTCAGATGTTAAAACTAGTCTCTCTCTCTCTCTCTCTCTCTCTCTCTCTCTCTCTCTCTCTCTCTCTCCACTTTTTTTATCTTGTCCTTATCAATTTTTTCTTACTTCCTATATTTTCTCCTCCTCCTCCTCCTCCTCCTCCTCTCCACCCAGCTGTCTTCCGGATGCTGCCTAAGCTGGGATAAGAGGGGGAGGGGTAGGGGAGGGGAGGGGAGGGGAAGGGGAGGGGAGGGGAAGGGGGAGGGAAGGGGGAAGGATAGGAGGGGGAAGGAAGGGATCAGAGGAGAAGGAGGGATGATGATGATGATGATGATGATGATGACAGGGAGAGGGAGGAGGAGCGAGATGGTTTGCAGGGAGAGGAACTAAGAAGCTAAGTGAAGATGGAGTGGCAGATCGAGAATGAGAGGAAGGAAAAAGAGAAAGGAGCAAGAGTATGAGGAAAACCAAAGTGTGTGTGTGTGTGTGTGTGTGTGTGTGTGTGTGTGTGTGTGTGTGTGTGTGTGTGTGTGTGTGTGTGTGTGTGTGAGAGAGAGAGAGATTCTGAAAGTAAAAGGCTTATAAATTTAACCGGAGACACGTACGTTTGAACTCTGTTTTGACACCATTAACACTCTTTCTCTCTCTCTCTCTCTCTCTCACACACACACACACACACACACACACACTATACTAACCTAACTTTCTCCCCCCCCTCTCTCTCTCTCTCTCTCTCTCTCTCGTAAACACACACCAGCACTCTCCCTTATTAAATTTACGCATCTTGCTTTCTTAAGACTACATATTCCACCTTGCTATCTCTCTCCCTCTCTCGCTTTTACACACACACACACACACACACACACACACACACACACACACACACACACAATAAAACAGTAAGCAAGCCGAGACCACAAACCAACAAAAAACGGGCAACATGCAAAGAGATACCAGCGACAGGGGGGACTTGACAAATAAACGTCGAGTAAAAGCGATGGACCTGACAAATACATAGGCCCCGACACACCAGACAAAGCACCGCTGGGAACACAATTAGCAGAGTCAGGCAGATTTAGGCACGGGTGAGGCAGGGGTGGGCAGGAAAGAGCAAGGCAGGAAGGGATGAGAGAGGCAGTGAAGAGCAGTGATTGAGACAGAGGACAAAATAGGAAGGCAGACAGCGAGGCAAGGCAGGTGAGAGAAATGGAGGAGTTAGGTAGGCATGTGGGTAGAGAAAGGTAGGTAGGCAGAGAAAGACAGGCAAGCAGGCAGAGAAAGGCAGACAGGCAGGTATAGAAAGGCAGCAGGCAGGCAGAGAAAGGCAAGCAGACTGAAGGCAGGGAAAAGAGAGTCATATAAGTGGGACATCAGTCAGACATGTATGAGTGTGCGTGGATGTTGAGCTTCAGTGAAAGGAGTGCCTGGGTTATGACATCAAATACAAAATAAATTAAGAAATACATGAACAAAAAGACTAGTGAAGTAGGAAAGGGAAGTGAGGCAAGCAAGGGAAGGGAGTGAGGTAGAAGGCATGCAAGGGTGTGGTCGTGGGAGGGCAGTTGGGACTCAAGGAACAGACTGTCTAGAATATGTTCACTCTAGTGCATTAATAAGCAGAACAAATTAGAGGAGTAAAGCAGACAAGGGATGAAAAGTAGAAGGGAGGCTGGGAAGCGAAGGAGTGGAGCAAGGCAGGTAAGGCAGGGGTGGTAAGGCAGGAGAGGAGCAAGGTGAGGTTGGAGGGAGCTAGGAAATGGAAGTGAGGCAGGAGGAAAGCATGGGAAGTGAGAGAGGAGTGTGGAAAGGTGGGTGAGGTAGGAGTGAGCCAAGGGAGGTGAGGCAGGAGACTGGCACTTAGTGAGGCAGAAGGTGAGGCAGGAGGTGAGGCAGGAGTAAGCAAAGGAAGGTAAGGCAGGAGAAAGGCCGAGTGAGGCAGGAGTGAGGCAAGGCGAAGAGGGGTAATTTTAGCGTGTGAGGCAGCCTAAATGGAAGGCAGTGTGGGCGAGCAGACAGCCATTAACTTTCTCTCTCTCTCTCTCTCAGCACTTTCCCTACTATCTCAGGGCCACACGTCAAGCACATGAATGGGAGAGAGAGAGTATGCGATCCATCATATATTTTGCCTTGATGTGAGAAGACACTGAAAGCTATACTCGTGAATTATACCCGGGATTATACTCGCGAATTAAAGCAGGTTAGAAATTAAACAGGAGACAAGAGCACAATGGAAATTAAACAGCAGACAGGAATTAAACAGCAGTAATTACAGTGTTCAGTGGTGCCGATAATTCCAGCACAAGGCAAGGATATCGTGCGAATAGGAGAGGAGAGCTACAATTCGCACCGGGTATGCAGACAGGGAGAGAAGATTACCGTGCGAATAGAAAAGCTTCAATTCACACCGGTTATGCAAAAGGCTATCGTGCGAGAGAGAGAGAGAGAGAGAGAGAGAGAGAGAGAGAAAGCTCGTGAACTGTAAATATGAACGAGAGCAGATACATTTATGTGGATCTAAAGCCGGCAATGTGGTTTCCTCTACACACACGCGCACACACTCTCTCTCTCTCTCTCTCTCTCTCTCTCTCTCACACACACACACACACACACACACACACACAATACATAAACGACAACGGCATACAGAGACCATAATATTTCAAAGCGTATAAATTTTGCCACTGTGTATGTATGGATTATAACAAGTTCTATATTTCATTGCCAAAACACCGATCTATCCCATACTTGCATTACCTGGACTGATATATGATGATGATGATGATGATGATGATGATGATGATGATGCTAATGATGATGTTAATGATGATGATGATGATGGACTGTTATACTCGCATATCATCTATCCATCTATATCTATCTGTCTAGCTACCTGCCAACCCACCTATCTACCTATGTATCTATCTATCTAAATCTACCCCAGCACTCACTCTCTACGTTTACGAGATGAGATGATGGTAACAATAATAATAATGATAATACTAACAATCTTATACTCAACCTCAGCTACCATCCCCGCCACATAACCCCTCCTTCCCCTTCTCCTGCATTCCCCACTTCCCCTTATCCCTACCCCCACACGCAGTATCCCTCCTTCTCCTTTCCTTATACTCCCCCCCTTCCCCTACCCCCACACGCAATAAAAAAAAGGGGAAAAACATAACCCCCCTCCGCCAATGCTTACACAATGGCCACACTCCTCCCGCATTCATAAGAGCGACATAATAGCATTGGATTTATTACGTAGCGAAGGGCTCTATAAAATGATATTGCGTGGAGCGGCGCCCCCTCTTACCGCAAAGATACTACACTGCCCCCCTCCCCTCTCACCGACCCCCTCCCATCCCTGTCCCGTCACCCCCCCATCCTCAACCGAACCCCCCCTCCCGCCCATCATCACCACCACCGCCATGAATAGTGGTATATTGTTACAGGGATATGTGCATCATTCAGTCGATAGATACACACACACACACACACACACACACACACACACACACACACACACGTCTCTTTCCAAAACCATCTAAGTAAAGAGTTCTATTTTACGTCTATTTTAATTCATTCTTTAACACTATGAATAATAAACAGTATATGTATTTTTTGTTTCCAGTATAATGATATTTTTAGACGGCAGAATTCACTCCATAAATATAAGGATAGTTAGTTTTCTGCCTAGTACAAAGAGAGAGAGAGAGAGAGAGAGAGAGAGAGAGAGAGAGAGAGAGAGAGAGAGACTACTATCCTTTTATTTTACAACAAGACCCCACCGGCTAATATTCCCCACCTGCACACAGATGTCCTATCAGCATTAATATCAGTAATTAAATTGTATTATCAAAGTGAGGCTTAATTACGTCGTTACAGACTATGGAATAACTGATGCAACAACTTTCCCTAAATGACAAGTGGGATGGTCAGTTAGGTACCAGGTGGACATAAAGTTAATTGCCCTGAGTGTGTGTAATAGTCACAGTCCAGGTATTTCTTCGTTTCCAATCAAATGGGGTAAGTGGGTAGGGAGGGCTGCTTAACTTTAACGACGACAGTAAACTATTTTATTTTTGTTACCCGCAGAGGCTTTTATTCATAATTAACAGTGACCCTTGGGAGCCTCGCCATCAATGTGACAAACCCTCAACTACTCGAATGTCATACTTAGCATTATTTTTTTAAATCTGATCAACGCTACTTCCGCTCGCACTTCAGTTCAAGCCAAGGCACAGATGTCGTTATTCGGAAGCATGGTTCATCAGCCACTCGACTCATAATCACTATGTCTGAGGTTCAAATCCCAGTGAATTAGATGCGCTACACCGTCATTCGTTTGTTAATGTCATGCCCTCAGCCAACAATTTCTAATACACTGTCGCCAGTTATGGTTTAACCTTTCCCTTGTACAGAGACCAGTCCTGTACTAAACCAGTCATGGGCTAATCATCATGATAATAATCGTGGTGGTGATGAACGTGCACTCAGACCCAGACATAAACGTCACCGAAGAACGTACCAGCCGCAATCTGAAGACAGAATATAAATGAGTGTTGCAGGTGGTGGTGCAATGCCTGGCACCGCTCCACACCACCAGCACTGGCAGGACACACCACCACCACCACTGAGGCCACCTGCTCACTCCACTCACTGACCCAAAGCTTTTATGGACCATCAGGATTAACTGCAACACCCATCACCCGAAATTTCGAGTATTTGGCTTATGGGTACGAGAATTATAACGGCTGGTGTGAAGCAGTGTATACAAGCACACAACACGGCCTTGGTGGGCAGCGTTCCCGATGCTACCACAACGATGGGTGTCTCCAAAACCGAATGAATGAGTCCCCCATAACTGAACAAAAAACATGTCACTTGGGTGAAAAGGTCAACTGATAGAGAGGAAAAAAAATACATATATATTACGCAAACTTAATATAATTCCTAGTGAACATGAAATATATGTATGGTATTTTTCACATTCTAACTCAAAATTAAGCAACGTGCAGATGTATGCTAACACATAATATGAGTTACACACAATACGTGCAAACTCTCTCTCTCTCTCTCTCTCTCTCTCTCTCTCACTATTACTACCCTCCATACCCATAACTTGGCCAGCTCGTGACGCAAGACGCTGTTAGTAGTGAATAATAGGATGAACAGCCAGATAGGGAAGATGGGAGGAGGAAAGAATGGGGAGAGAAAGGGGACAAGGAGAAAGCGAGACGAAGAAAGAAAACAAGACGACGAGAGAGAGAGAGAGAGAGAGAGAGAGAGAGAGAGAGAGAGAGAGAGAGAGACAGACAGACAGACAGACAGACAGACGATGGAGGAAGAAAAACAGAATCAGAGGCAAGAAGAAGCGAAGAAGAAGGAAGACAGCGGAGATAAGGAAGGAGGGGATAAGAGGGAGGAGAATAAAGGCCATCGTTAGTGTTGAATAACCACAAGAAAGCCACATCTCTCTCTCTCTCTCTCTCTCTCTCTCTCTCTCTCTCTCTCTCTCTCTCTCTCTCTCTCTCTCTCTCTCTCTCTCATACACTCTACACCCTCCCTCTCTCACGTAACTCTCTACTCAATCCCTCCATCTCATCCCCAGTCTCCCCCTCCTTCTCCCCTCTCCACCTTGCTGACATACTCTCTTAGTTAGCCTCTCACTCTCCATCCTCTCCACATGGCCATCACGCCTAATATATTCCATCTATTACCATCCATCGCCAGCCTCACTACCCTTGCCATCACACTCGCTCTGACTCTCCTTACACCCTCATCCATAGGTCCCTTTTAACAGGCTGACCCGAAGTTGAATAAAAATGTTTCCCCCTTGAAAGGAAACTCACGGCGTCTTGCGAGATGTAGGGGAAACTTCGGGAGACTTTTTTTTTTCCTTTTGTAAATTCTTAGTAAGACATCATATATCAACCTGACTCCAATGTTGTTGTGAGATACTAATAACAATTAATCTTATGGACAAAAATGGCCTCCCTCATAAACTACCCCTTAGGTTGTCAGTCAATGAAGCTCTGTAACGACTGAACTGAAATGAAGAGATTGTTGACAGAGTAAGAAAGGACAGGAAGAAGGAAATGACAAAATGGAAATGTGACTGACAACGAGTAAGACGGGGGAGGAGGAAGAAGGAGAAATATAGCGAAAAGCATGACACAAAAATAGCAGAAAGCAGGACACAAAACAGAAGCATCACATGGAGACGAAAATACAAAATGGAAGTGAGAGTGACGAAGAGTAAGATAGGAAAGGAGGAAGTGACGAAAGCAGTGGAAAGTAGGAAACATGAAATTTAAGAGACGCAACAAGCCAACAATATGGGAGGTAACGAACAAACAGGGGAAGGGAGGGAAAGGGTAAATAACGAAGGGAAGAGAATATGGAACACAGGAGGAACAGGAAGGGAGAGAAAGAGGCAAAAATTAACGAGTACGCTGCATGTAAGAGGGGAGATGGAAGGAAGGTAATAAAGAATGGAGATAGGGAAGAAATATGTATGTGTGGGAGGTGGGGGGAGAAGGAGGAATGATGCAGGGAAGGAGGAAGGATGGAGGGAAGAAGGAATGATGAAGGGAAGGAAGAAGGACGGAGGGAAGGAGGAGGATGCAGGGATAAAAGAAAGGGTATTGGAAGAAATAAGCTACATGTACAAGAGAGGAAGGAAAAGGAGGGAGAGAGGGAGAGGGTAGAAGGAAAACGTGACGAAGGTGAAAGAGAAGGGAGACAGAATTTGTCTATAAATATAAGAAGGTTGAAGGAAGAGAGAAAATAAGGGAGAAAGGGGGGAGTAAGGGAGAGAAGAACCGAGGAAAGAGTATGAAGGAAGGCGACGGAGAATACAAAGGAAAAATAGCCGACTTTGGGAGGAAGAGTGGAAGAAGAGAGAAGAAAGGGACATTTGGTTGAAACGTGTGTGTGTGTGTGTGTGTGTGTGTGTGTGTGTGTGTGTGTGTGTGTGTGTGTGTGTGTGTGTGTGTGTGTGTGTGTGTGTGTGTGTGTGTGTGTGTGAGAGAGAGAGAGAGAGAGAGAGAGAGAGAGAGAGAGAGAGAGAGAGAGAGAGAGAGAGAGAGAGAGAGAGAAGGAAGGTTAAAAAAATTTGTAAACAGGATAAAGTTACTCTGGGAGAAAGAGTGGAGAGAGGAGGAGAGGGAGAGATCTGGAAGAAAAGTGGGTGGGAGGGAGAGAGGAAGGGGTGAAAGGAAGAGAGAAAGGGAGAGGAATAAATACAAGAAAATAATGGGACCAACATGAAACAGGAAACAGAAGTGTGTGTGTGTGTGTGTGTGTGTGTGTGTGTGTGTGTGTGTGTGTGTGTGTGTGTGTGTGTGTGTGTGTGTGTGTGTGTGTGTGTGTGTGTGTGAGAGAGAGAGAGAGAGAGAGAGAGAGAGAGAGAGAGGTAGCGAAGAAAATTGGAGCTAACACAATCTCCTTACATAACCAGCAAAAACAGAGAAAAATAAATGAATAATGAAAATTGCACAAGAACACAAATAAAAAAAATAAATAAACAGATAGATAAAGATAGATAGATAGACAGATAAATAAATAAGAAATAAATCACAACAGCAACTCCACATCAAGGCTGGCTGAGTCTTCAAAATACGCGCGTCATGCACTCCGCCGCGTCACATTTCAAAATTTCAAAAAAACAGACAAATTACCCCATTAATAATTTTATGGACACACACACACACACACACACACACACACACACACACACACACACACACACACACACACACACACACCTGGTGGATGCGAATTATGCAAAGGTGAGAACAGGTGTGAGAGGCAATGGGCGTGACGACTGTTTTTGTGTGTGTCTGGATTTGTGGTTATGTGGTTGTGGTTAAATGTGGTGAATGAATGCACTGCTCTGTGTATTATGGACACTAGGGATGGGTATATCTATTTATTTATCTATCTGTCTGTCTATCTATTTTTCTATCTATCAGAATACCTATCAATCAATTAATCTTTTAATCCATCAATTCATCCAGCCATCCAAGCGTCTATCTATCTACCTATCTCTCTGTCAATCCATCCATCCATCCATTTAAGATGAATATGACTCTCTGTTATTTTTATTTATTCATTTATTTTTTTTTGGGGGGAAGAACACAATCTTGCGGGGTTCTGGCCTTAGGTTCCTCCTCCCTTGCATTAAAAAATACAATTCACTTTAATACTCTTACTCTAAACTTTAACAAGGCGTAAAACTGATATCCCTTCGTTTTCAATGTACCGCTGTAACAAGAGATTAGCAATGATATGATGCTAGTCACGAAGAAGTGCTAAGATAAGGATGTGGGATGTGTAACTTTATCATTATCTCCGCCGCAACTATAAATTACCTCTATATGATGCTAGTCACGAAGAAGTGCTATGATAAGGATGTAACGCCGTATTATTTTCCTAATCTGCAATTGAGTTACGTGAAATAAGCCGCAATGGACGAAAATCCGGAGAGATATTTAGAAGAGATAACCTTAAGGAGATAAATTATTTCCAGCAGACGAGATTTCTGAGAGAGAAAGAGAGAGAGAGAGAGAGAGAGAGAGAGAGAGAGAGAGAGAGAGAGAGAGAGAGAGAGAGAGACTCATACCTCGCGGGCCTGAGCTCCTGCGAGTCTGGGATCAAGGACTGGGATCTCTATTTATGGGCCGGATATTTATTTTGAAGCCTGCTGGTGGTGCTGTGGTGGTGGGGGTGCTGTGAAGGTGTAGTGGTGGTGCTGTGGTGGTGATGCTGTGGTGGAGATGCTGTGAGGGTGGTGTGGTGGTGATGCTGTGGTGGAGATATTGTGGTGGAGATGCTGTGGTGATTTATACTGCCGTCCACAACACCACAACAAAACATCTACACTGACACCACACTCATACTATCTACACATACCAAAATTACACTCCCTCCTTCCACCGTTCCTTTTCTCTTCCTCTCTCTCTCTCTCCCTCCCTCACTCCCTCCTCTCCCTCCCTCACACTCTCTCCCCTTCCCTCCCTCCTTCTCTCCCTTCCTCCCTCCAAGTACTTTCCAGACTTGGGGATCACTGACAATCCTCTCATTTTCTTGGTCTGGCTCACTGCATTTGTTTCATAATCGCCACTTGCTCCTTCTTTGATTTAGCCAAGCGTTTATCTCCTCAAGGGTTCGTTCACTTTGTCTTGGTGGAAAATATTTGTGTCTTTTGAAGCTCGTTTCCCATTGCTCTACATCCTTTCCATAGCACTTCTTCGTGACTAGCACCTAATATCACTCTCTTTTTACTCTAACACGGTCTAAAATTTCCTTCTCTCCATCTTTTGAATCCTGAGTTGTAACAAATTATCACTATGGTGCTAGACACGAAGAAGTGCTATGGAAAGGATGAAGAATGGGACCATTACCTTATCAAGCCACTGAATAACGTGAAATAAGCTATAAAAGGGACGAAAATCCGGGTCAAGTTAAGATGAAAAGAGTATAGTTGATCGAATTAGGGTTTTCAAAGCTGTTCTGTCGCCAGTATTGCCAAGTCAGCGTCCACACCACGTCCTTGGCTGACCCGGTACGTGCTAAAGGGAGGGAGGGGTCGTACATGTCACATCTTCGGGGCGTACTTTGTTTATTTACAAGTCAAAATCCATATATTACGCACCCTCTTCCCCAACAACGAGAAGCAAATTTTTTCATCCAATTCTGGTGATAAGACATCGGAAACATTCGGGTTTTTTTCGTCGCTATTTTCAGGTCCCACAACGCACATTATCTCCAGCAATACGAGCAGATGAAGTCTATACATCATCATGGCAATCTCATTCCTCCTTTTTTGGGTCATGAACTGGATGGCATGGAGGCTTCAGTTAAAGGGATACCACCCCCTGTGTCACACGAGATAAACTGCCTGCTTCGAAGTGGTGGGTGGAAGCACTGACACATCACTACGCCAGTCCTTTCAGTTGCGCTTTTATAAACCCAAACAATGCTCACGTACACCAAGCCAATTTTAGTCAGGCTTTTATGAGTCAAAAACAATGCGCATGTATAATCTAAGACACAACTATCTTCCCAAAGTTTGACGAATATATAGCGGAAAAATCGAACCACTTGAAACACGCATTATTACAGATAGGGTTTTCATTGTATTTCGCCAGGTGTTAATTTTCTTTAGACGGAACTGTGAAGATAACTGGGTTTTAGTTTGTACACCAAGTCAGCTGTCTGTGTTTATAAATATTCCTCCGCCCATCCCATCACATCGTCTGAGGCAGAATACTTTAAGATCATGCGTAAAAACTATACTTCACTCTTTTTACTTGACGGAAATCTCATCCCTTTGTAGACCTATTTCTCGTAGCTCAGTGTCAGAATAAGACCATACTACGGCTGTGCAATTTCCCACAGCACTTCCTCGTGACTAGCGTCGTAGTGTTATCCCCTATTCACTGATCAGGATCACTAGGGAAAGATGGCCATTTGACATCTAGTTAAAGAGAATAGAGGATCATTCAACTCCTCCCTACCCCCCCAAAAAAAAAAAAATAATAATAAAAATAAATAAAAATGATGATGCCTATAAATGACTTGTATACTCATATTTTGACTTTTTTTTTTTCTTATTTTCTTCCCTTCTCCCTGTCCCACGCCAGTATCGCAGGAGAGAGACTTTTTCACCCTGTCACAAACTCCTTCGGGAAGTTGGCGGCCAGAAAGATTAATGGGGTTATCTGTGGTGGTGCTGAGTCTTGCCACACCACACCACACCATGCTACACTACCACAGCACACCACAACATACCACACCGCACCACACCACACTATACCACACCACACCACATCACATTGCATTACCACACCACGCCACATTACACATCACACCGCATCACCACACCACACCACACATCACACCGCATCACCACACACCACACCACACCACACCACACCACACCACACCACACACCACACCAAACCAGTAAGTAAAGGCACCGCAAGAAACCAACACCGTGATTCCTGGCCCCGGCCTAACGCTTCAAAAGTTATCAGTAAATGCGTCATAAACACCAACAACGAGGAGCTGAACCGAAGACTATTACACCACGCAATAACACAGAACGATGTGGTATTTCTGCTTTATGATCTTCATTCTGGTGACGTTCTTCATCTTCCTCCTATTTCTCATCATCTTACTTTTTCTCACCTTCTTCCTCCTCCTCTTCTTCCTCTTCTTGCCGATTTTCTTAAGCTTCTAGAAGGCCTCTTGTAGTGAAGATGTACATGAAGGTTCTATGTAACCTTTAATTTTCGCAAAGTTTCTGCAAAGCTAAATAAAACAGAACAGAAATAACAAGAACGAAATGAACAATAAGTCACCGGTGAGGAATTAAAAATTTTGACAGCGGTGATTTTTTTTTTTTAGTTGCTATATCCACTTTCTTTTTTTTTTTTTCTGTACAGGGTGACTGATACAAAATGGCCACAACAGCCTTCGCCAGCTGCTTTTCTGCTTGTAGGCTTTTCAAAACGGAATACAATCGCCTGGAAGCTTCAAGAATAAAGGATTAAATCAGAGCTTCCTTCATTCGGAAGTTTCTAAACGACAAATGCAAATCGGAAGCTACCCACCTCCCGCCTCGCGTGTTGGCCTTTTATAAAGAAACTTGGCTACGTTAGACTAATCTTTATTTTCCATTTTTAACTAGACTGCTTCACCCTCCCAAACCCCCAAACCTTTATAATTTTCCTAACGTAGCGTCTTTACAAAGGGTCAAAGCAAGAGGAGGTGTAGGGGCGTTCGTGTCATCAGTCCTGCATATAAAGTTTTCATATAGGAACACCTGGTCGGGTAATTCCTGGTCCGCTACACCAATGCCTGGCCAGTCAGTGGTGTCTGATGCCGGGGGAGGGAATGAATGGTGGAGTATCAAGTAAATCAGCGCTGTTTCCCAAAGCCCCGGACCTCCATGTTTGCCTCGCTTCCAATTAAAACTTTTCCTATTCTATATTTTTAGTGGAAGTTTGTGGTGAAGTTGATTTTGAGTTTAATTTCTTCGTGTTTCTCTCTGCCGTAAAGATGAAGATTACCCTCACCTCCCAGATTACGCTGACCAGCCATCTTTCTTCTCAGAGTATACAGGGAGTTTGTCCCCCACGTACGCATACACCCAAAGAACGTACAGTTGGAACCAAATGAACCTGGGACAGCACCAATGTGTAGCAGCAGAGGTGTAGCATTCGGTACACTTGACAACCCTGTCATAATCACGCGTTTACTGGTGGCACTGACATGAATGAACGGAGGTGTCAAATATTAGATGAAATGGCCACGTAATTGTGATACATGAACGTTGGATATTATAGCTACACCCCCACTTCACACAGACACTGTCCCAGGTTTATATGTGGCCAGCTGTACACTCCCCATTAAAAAAAAAAAAAAAAAAAAAAAAAAAAAAAACGCCAATCACTGCACTTAACATTCTGAAAACAGCATGAAGCACTGTGATATAATGGAGCACCTTGTGATGTAAGTGAAAAATATTATCCTTTATAATTTTTCGTATTTAAAGCAACAGAAAATGGTACCGTACGATACACGGTGTTCTATAGCGTGGGGTAACAGTTTAATAATACATTTGTCTAAGGAATTTCCCCATATTCATATCCATCAAGTGCAAATTTAACTCGGTATTCTGTGTGTGTGTGTGTGTGTGTGTGTGTGTGTGTGTGTGTGTGTGTGTGTGTGTGTGTGTGTGTGTTCGTCTCGTGACCTCCGTGTGTCCAGAATCTAGGGTTTGTATCTCAAGCCGTGTCGGACATTTTTAATCAGGGTTGGTAATATGTCCTTCCATGTGTCACTGCGGCAGAAGCAATAAATGTCCGTCATGCCTTGGGTTTTGTACCAGCAGACACGCACCCCTACTCCCACCCCTCCCCCCTGCAGCAGACACGACCCCCAAAGCAGATACGACCTCCATCCCCAACGCCCCCACACCCCCTGCACACACGACCCTCCACTCCCACCGCCCTCAACATCCCCTGCAGACACGATCCCCCCTCTCCCACCGCACCCCACTCCCACCGCCCCCTTCCCCTGCAGACTCCCCCCCTCCTCTTCCTGACCGTCTCCCCTCCAGCACCACTTACTTACCAACATGAATTCCGATTTTATGGCATTGAACCTGATACATAAACATCCCCTACCTCACCACCAGCTCCCCTCCCTTCACCTTATACACTCCACAGCACCCTATTATTCACCTCACGTCACCTAGCCTTACCTCTCCTCATCTCACTTCACCTAACCTCATCTCCACCACCCTCGCTTCACCTCATCTCACTTCACCTAACCCTATCTCCTCTCACCTCCTTTCACAGAGTCTCACTTCAGCTAACCTCCCCTCCCCTTCCCTCTCCAACGTTCACCTAACCTCACCTCCCCTCATCTCACTTCCCCTCACCTTAGCACCTAACCACACCTCCCCTCACCTCACACACTCCACACTCTCTCCCCTCAGCGTCTTCTCCTCTCCTCACCTTCTCCCTTTACACATTTTCTACTCTTCCACAGCTCATTAATAATCCCGCTCTTCTTTTCTTCATCCGTTTCATATTCTCTTAACTCGGTTCACATTCTGCTCCGGTATTTCTTTTCCGTCTTTATCCATTTCCCTCTTTTTGCAATCCGTCCATTACTCTCTAACCTCTTTCCTTCTTCTTTTCGTTTCTCTTACATTTCCGTTCCTTTCACAACGATCTCCATTCCTTTTTTCCCTTCCAGCTCCTCTCCCTTCGCTTTCTTTTCCTCCCCTCCTCTTCCTTTCACTTTCTACTCCTTCCCCTCCTTTTAGCCCTGTCCCTTTCCTTTCCAACAATTTAAACTTTCTTCTTCTCCTCCTCTCATTCCTGTCTTCTCTCTTCTTATCTTCCCACACCACACACACTCCTCTCTCTCTCTCTCTCTCTCTCTCTCTCTCTGTCCTCATCTTTCTTCACATTTTTTCTTCTTTTCCACCTTCTCCTCTGCTTATTAAATCTCTCTCCCTTCACCCTTCCTGCGCTTTTGTCTTTTCTACTCTACTCTTCCTCCCTCTTCACTTTGATTAATTATATATATATTTTTAATCTGCCTCTTTCGTGCCTTATTTTTTTTTTATACTCTCTGTCTTCCCCTATTCCTTGCTTTTTCTTTAGCTCCTTATGTCCCTATCTTTGTATTTCATCTCTTTATAATCCTTCTAAAAATTTCACTTCCACTTTCACTTTTTCTTACGCCTTTACCCGCTTTCCACTTCATTCTTCTTACTGTCATTTTCTTCCTTCCGCTGCGTTCTCTCTCAAGACCATGTCCTCTCTCTCTCTCTCTCTCTCTCTCTCTCTCTCTCTCTCCTTTCCCCACAATACCCTTCGCTCCCTTCCTCTGCTCTCCCTGTCCTCTTTTTCCCCTTCTCTTCTTACTTCTTTCTCTCATTTCCCTTCCTTCACTTCATCCTTTCTCCCTCCCTCCATTGTCCCATTTCAAATATCCTCACTCCCTTATTCCTCTTACAACTCCTTTCCCCTCTTCCCCCAACCCTCTTATTCCCTTCCTTCCATCTTTCCTCTCACCTTTCTTCCCCTCCCACTCCTTCCTTCCTCCCCCTCCCTGTCATTCCTCCTTCTCCCTCTCTCTCTCCTCCCCCCCCCTCCCTCAGATCCCCCGGGCAGCAGTAAGGCGCTATTGCCATGATAACAAGCTTAATTTCCGACCGTATTTCCTGAGGGCGAATGTTTGGGTCAGATTTTGCTGGCTTCTGCAATTTGAGTTTTTTTGTCCCTAAACCTTGCCCCCCCCCCCTCTCTCTCTCTCTCTCCTTACTAAGCCTTTCATGACCGTCTTCTCTTCAATTTTTTCCCTCCATACAGAACTTTTCTTATCTCTTCTCTCCACGCTTCCTCCTTCCCACCTTTACTTCTCACCTTCTCTCTCTTTCTCTCTCTCTCTGCCTCCTGTCCCTTCTATTCCCACTTCTCATTCTCCATTGTCACCTCTCACCACTTCCTCCTTCAACTCTCTCTTCCTTCCGCCTTTGCAGTTCCCCACCCCCCCTCTAACCTCCTCTTCCTCCTCTTCCTCCCACCCCTATTTCAACTCAACGTGATTCTTGAATGTATGGTTATTACTCCAGTACACAGCATCGAAAGGGTTGAGAGAGAGAGAGAGAGAGAGAGAGAGAGAGAGAGAGAGAGAGAGAGAGAGAGAGAGAACAGGATGAAGAAGAACATGGAGGAGGAAAAAGGGAAGAGGGAAGAAAAGGAAGAAGAGGAGGAAGAAGAATATGAGGTAGAAGAGGAGGAAAATGAAGAAAATATGAGGAATAAAGGAGGAAAGACGAGAAAACGAGAAGCAAGAGGAAGCAGAAGAAGAGGAAGAGGAGAAGGCGGCTGTTCAGGAATTATTTATCTCTGATGTGGGTGAGTGTGGCATGTGTGATTATAGCTCAATGAGGAGGAAGAGGAAGAAGAGAAGATGAAGAGGAGAAACAGGAAGTAGAAGAGGAGGAAGAGAAGGCTGTTTAAGAATTATTTATCTTTGCTGTGGTTGCGTGTGGCGTGTGGTTATCGCCGCCACACACCCGCCTCGAGCCAACACACCACAGTGACGTATGTAGGAGCGTGTGGCCAAGGCGGTAGAGGAGGAAGGGTGGTGTAGGTGGAAGAGGGAGAGACGAAGATGAAGAATGAGAAAAAGAGACTAAGAGAATGAAAATAAGAAGAATGAGAATAAGAACAAAGATATAGATAATAATGAGACGGAGGAAGAAAAAAGAAAAAAAAACATGGATATAAACTATAATGGGTCAATCCCTTCACTACTAAAACACAGTATTTTGTCTTTCTCCTGCTTGAACACCGTAACCCACTAAACCACCCGGAGTTATCAGCTCAGACGGAACCCTTCCTAATTAACTTCATTTTCATTTTCCTGCCTTTTTTCTGTGCCGCCTTTCACAGAACTGCCTTGGGTGGATTAATGAGTCTCTCTCTCTCTCTCTCTCTCTCTCTCTCTCTCTCTCAGTTATTATTACTCTCTGTCGTCTGCTTCTCCCTTCTCAGTCATTATTAGCTTCTCTCTCTCTCTCCTCTCCCTTCTTCCCTGAAACCCCTTCTCTCTCTCTCTCTCTCTCTCTCTCTCTTCTCTCCCTCTCTCTCTCTCTCTCCACATTCTTGTATCATTACCATTTATTTATTATCATCATAATTCTCATCATCATTAAAAATCTAATATTACATTTCATCTCACTTCAGACGCTTATAATGAGCTGAGAATGAGCCGCAGGAGCATGAATGTTAAGTAATAATTATTGTATTTCTTCTGCTTCTCTTTCTTTATATTATTTTCTTTCCCGTCTCTCATTTCACAGCTTTCTCCTTTCCATCTTCTTTTGTTTTTGTTTTTCTACGTGTCCCTTCTTCGTCATTATCTTCCTCCCTCCCTTCTCTTCACTGAGACTCCAGTACCATCTTCATTTACCCTTGCGTTACTGTTCTCCCTCTCCTCCTCCTCCTCCTCCTCCTCTCTCTCTCTCTTCCTAATTGTTCTCCCTTCTCCTCTGCTTCTCATTTATTTTCTTCCGCCATGCGCAACCTTAGTCACTTCCTCTAATGACGTCTTCCTTTGCTCCTGTGCTTCTATTTCTTTCTCCTTTCTGGCTGTCTCGCATTCTCAAAGCCTTTATTTATTTATTTTTAACTACCTCCCTATCTCAAAGCACTTTACGGTACTTCTCCCCGTCTATTACATTACACTTTCGTTACTTACCTTTTCCTTCTCTTTCTCTCCATCTAGCTACTTAAATCTTCAGTACTTACATGAACAGTCACAAATGCAATACTAATTCGCTTATATATTGTGGTTTATCATTCTGCTGACCCCCTCCCCCCAAAAAAAAAAAAATGCTCTGTAACTACTATACCCCTATTACTCTAACTTGGCCTAAAACTACCACATATCCACCTTGAACATTTTGGTGTAACAGCAGATTAACACTAGAATAGCAGGCAGTAAAAATGTGTTACGGAAAGAATATAGAGCACTAGCACTGACTTACACTGACACTGGGCTACGTGAAATTAGCAGCAACAGGACGAGAATCTGGGCAAGTCAAGATAAAAGGACTATAAAAAAAATACTCTGAGAAGATGAATATTTCGAGCAAAGGGTGGCCACACAACTGACCGAGTAAATGAAACGTGGGTAATGGATACCGTATAGTTTATGGATAATATTAGCCTTATAACATTAGCTACATACTAACTAAAGTAAATGAAACGTGGGTAGTGGATACCGTATACTTTCTGGATAATATTAGCCATGTCATAGAAGCTACATACTAATTCATTCTACGTCATATTAGGATTCGTGTAGTAAAAATAAAACAATGTGTAGTAAAAATAAACCTAACAGCACTTCATGAAAAAGCAGTGTGAATGAGCGACAGCAATGGCGGTAATAATTCGGCCTGACACTCCCTCCTGTGAGTTCCATCAGGGATATTGCGGCGCCTGGTGTGTCTGCTTTGATATCACCAAAATCCCGTGCATTTTCTAATATAGTAATGGCCGAGACTCACACTGCTGCTGTCGTAACGGGAATTTTACCGCGCACAGGCTGTGGACATACGCCACTCTGATATGCAATGGAAAACACATTATACTGATGTCGAATTGTTCTTTTCTTTAATAATGATAATGATGATAACAACAACGACAACGACAAAAATGATAATAATAATAATAATAATAATAATAATAATGATAATAATAATAATAATAATAATAATAATGATGATAAAAATAAAAATAATAATACAAATAATAATAATAATAATAATAATAATAATAAAAATAATAAGCATCATCATCATCATCATCATTATAATCATCATTATCATTTCAACACTAAGTCGTAGCTGCATAAACTTCAATGAGGCTTAGCTATCAGGCTGGAATGAGTGTCCTTCGTTACTAGTCAAATCAGCCCCTCCAAATCTGACTACACCTGGCCATCAACTGAGGTGATATTTGGAGCCAGTGTCAGCTAAAAGTCTATGGTCGCCTGAATAAAATAAACCGGCCTTTAAAATATGTACAGTGAGAAGTAAAAGCGTTTAAAAGAGGAATAAAATCACTTAGTAGGAACATAAATTAAAGATATAAAATAGCCCCGATAACAGCAAGAATAACACTTAAAAAATTAAAGACGATGGCGCTGAAAGGGTTAAGTTGATGCCAATGTGAATGCGTGAAGCCATGAATTCAATTATATCCATTACCATAACTTTATATTGTATGATTATTATATAGAGAACTGCACTAATCTAATTATCATATGTCACTGTCTGTCGGTAAATAAATGTGTGTGTGTGTGTGTGTGTGTGTGTGTGTGTGTGTGTGTGTGTGTGTGTGTGTGTGTGTGTGTGTGTGTGTGTGTAAAAAGTGAGAGTGTAATGATGATGGTGTGTGTGATTCAGAGTATGTGAGTGTGAGTGTCTGCCCCTCGTGTGTGTGTGTGTGTGTGTGTGTGTGTGTGTGTGTGTGTGTGTGTGTGTGTGTGTGTGTGTGTGTGTGTGTGTGTGTGTGTGTGTGAAGGGAGAGATGATGATGGCAGTGAGTGTGGGCAAGCGATAAGGAACAGTGAAGCATGTGTCCGTGCCAGATGATTAATGACGCCGTCTATGTCCTTCCTATCATACAGGAGAAACACTAACTCTCTCTCTCTCTCTCTCTCTCTCTCTCTCTCTCTCTCAGCATGATAATGAATGGCCTACCGCTCATGACCATCCCATCGTCAGAGAGGACCACATTTTTACTCTCTCTCTCTCTCTCTCTCTCTCTCTCTCTCTCTCACACACACACACACACACACACACACACACACACACACACACAAACACTCCACCTCTCCTTCAGCTCTCTCATTCCCTCTCCTGTCCTCTCAATCCTTCTCTCCTTTCTCCTCCATATCTCAGATTCCACGACTTTCTCACTTTGATTTTTATATCTTCAATCTTGCATTCATACTTTCTCTTCTTCGCCTCTTACAGTCTCATTATATTACACATGCATCATATTTTTCATCTTAACGCAATCCTCCTCCTAAATCATTTATCTTTACTGTCTTTCTGTTTCATTCCTTTAAATTCTTTTTCACTTTATTTCCACTATTTACACCTCCCTTATTTACCTCTCTTTTTTCCCTCTCACGTTCACTTTGTTTTTTCCATCAATATAACTCCCTTTTATTATCAGTCTTCTCCCCTTCTCATTCTTCTTTTTTCTCCTTTTCCCAAAATTCCTCTTACTCTCATTTCCTTTACTTCCTCTTCTCATAACTTACATTCATGATTTCACTCATTCTTCACCCCCCTGCTATCAACAGCCTCTTCTTCTCTTATCATTCTCTCATTTCTCGGACTTTTTTTCATTTCCTTTAATTCTACCTTCTCTATTTTACATCATTTTTTTACATAATATTTCTCTCTCTTTTATCTCTAATTTTCATCTCACTTTAACCACCAATAATCTTCTTACTCAGTCACCAGCTTCTCTCTCTCTCTCTCTGATTCCATTCCATTTTACTGCCTGTTATTACACAGGAAAACTCTTTTATATTCTCTCCTTTCCATTTTACGTTCATCTCACTTTATCCATCAACTGTTATTTTCCTTCTGTCAACAGTCTCCCTCTCTCTCTCTCTCTAGGCGATAGTAAGGATATAAAGTAACGTCCTGGTGCTGAAGGGGTTAAGGAGAGGGGTGGACTGAGGTGAAAATGTGTGCGTTTTTTTTTTTTTTTTTTTTTTATGCGAGGAAGAAGGAACCAAAGGCCATGAGCCCGCAGTAACAGTTCCCTCCAAGAGAAAAACAAAATACAATAGAGAGCCAAATTCAAGATCCGATCATTTTGAGATGCCTGGACACACTGCGTTTGAAAGACTGGAGATCATAGGCAGCAGGAAATACAGATAGAGGGAGACAGTTCCAGAGCTGACCTGTTGCATAAATGAAAGACTGGGAGTAACGGTTAACTCTTGCATTAGAGAGTTGGACAGAAAAGGGATGAGAGTTTGCTGCCAGAGGGGTGCTACGCGCCCGTCGTAGAGGTGGAGGAATGCAAGCAGACAGTTCAGAGGAGCAGTGACCATTAAAGTAGCGATAGAAAAGAGATAAAGATGCAACAGTGCGGCGAAGAGACAGAGGTTGAAGGGAGTCAGTAAGAGGAGGAGAGTTAATGAGACGAAAAGCCTTTGACTCCACCCTATTGAGAAGAGCTGTATGTGGGGAGCCTCCCCACACATGAGAGTTGTACTCCACACAGGGGCGGACAAAACCCCTGTATAGAGTCAACAATTGTGCAGGGGTAAAGAAAGAGCGGAGTCGGCTTAGCACATCCAATCTCTTGGAAGCAGATTTTACAAGAGATGTAATATGATCTTTCCAAGATAAGTCCCGAGTGTGTGTGTGTGTGTGTGTGTGTGTGTGTGTGTGTGTGTGTGTGTGTGTGTGTGTGTGTGTGTGTGTGTGTGTGTGTGAGAGAGAGAGAGAGAGAGAGAGAGAGACTCCTACTGTACCCAATCATTCAACTCATTCATAGCATAATCCAATTCCACGGAGAGAGAGAGAGAGAGAGAGAGAGAGAGAGCACCCCCCCCCAGGTACCACTTACGACCTCCAGGCTTGATCTAATTATCCCTCTCGAGCAATTAGGCCAAGATTCGATTACCCCAATCACGAGGCAATCAGAGACTCCCGATTCTTACCGACCCACGTTTCGAACCCACGATAAAAAAAAAAAAAAAGATAACAGGATCCAACAGTGTTTATTTTTAGGTCCCGGGATGGCGGTGTTTGTTTGGTGTTACGTGTGATGGTTTGGTGTTATGTGTGGGTGATGTCTGGTGTTACGTATGCATGAAGTTTGGTGTTACGTGTGGGTGAAGTCTGGTGTTACGTGTGGGTGAAGTCTGGTGTTACGTATGCATGAAGTTTGGTGTTACGTGTGGGTGATGTCTGGTGTTACGTATGTACGAAGTCTGGTGTTACGTGTGAGTGATGTCTGGTGTTACTTATGCATGAACCTGGTATTTGGGTGCTCTTGGTAATTAAGAGAAAAACATGTATACAATAAAACTTGAACTCACTGTAATTAATTGCACTCATGAATGTCGATGCGCAGAATGAAGCAGTCTAGTACATATATTTTTACTCACAGCTGCCTTAAAAAGCGTATTCCGTAAAACGCTAAAATTTTAGTTATCATCATCCGGACCTCCTTTCTCACCCCAGGGCAGGGTGGGAAAATTTTAGTAATATAATCAATTACCTAAGTACGCTAGCAATTCAGTCTGTTGGCTAATTTTTGTGAAACGTCTACTGTGGTTGAGTGCCTGAACATTCCCCGAAGTTACTTATTTTCCACCAAGTCAAACACTAATTGGGTGTGGCTGTTTTATACGTAGTGTGTGTGTATTGTGTCTGGGTGTGTGACTAACATGAAAGGCTATTATTTATGAATCGTCAGTTGGCCGTGACCTAACAAGCCAATTTGTCTGACCCGGGAACACAGGCAAATTGTCATCAACGCTAGGCATCAAGTCAATGGAGCCCTTTACCCAGTGTTGCCTTTTTTTCCACCTGTAAGTACGGAATGTTTTGATGTAAGAGGTGAGGGGTATCTAAAGGTGAGCAATTGAACTGTACCTGAGAGCAGAACAAATGGAAATAAAGTAGTTGGTGAAGGACTTCCAAAAAAGGGCTCGGAATTATGGTTCTAAGGAAAACATAAACGACATCCACAATGCTGGTACTTACATGCCGTGCCAGGAGAGGAACAGGACGCACTTAACACCATGGCTGCTTTGATCAACAACCCTGGAAGACGTTACAAGTTTATATAGGAAATGTGGAGTAATTGTCGTTCATTATTTATATGCACAATTAGGACTATGAAAATAAACTAAATCAATTTACACTTAATCTTGAAAAAGTATAACTACGACCTTCCCTCTTGAACTCTGATTTACAAACCTCAGAGATGACATTCGCTGATATTTCCAGTTTCATTTACTGCTGTACCTCCTCTCCCTGTCACCACTTCGTTCCTGCTCCTGTCACTACCCCGTTCCCATCCCCTCCGTCACCTTCCCGCCGCGCCCCTCCAGACCCGTCAACCCTCTCCCCACCCCAGTTTCCCCTGCCACTCTCCCGCCCCCCGAACCCTGTCACCACCCGCCTCGCCCCTGCCACACGGAAGCACGGCAACGCGATTCTGTCAGCTTTCGGGAGCAGCGGGTTGAAAAATGGTTCCATTCCACGGGAGTTCAAAGTTTTATTGGATTCCCTCACGATTCCCTCCTCCCTAACCTCAATCCCTCCATCTTTCCCTCCCTGGCCTAAGCTACCGAAGTCAATCCCTCACTCCCTTCCTCTCCCTCCCTACCTACCTCAGTCCCTCCTTCCTTTCCCTCCAATCCCTCCCTACTTCCCAACCTCCCCAACCTCTCCTACCCTAATCCCTCCCTCTCTTCCTTCTTCCCTTCCTTCCTCCCCAATCTCACCCACTCCAGTCCTTCCTTACCTCCTTCTTCTGCCTCACATACCTTAATCCCTCCCTTCCTTCCTCCCTTACTTCCTCCCCATCCCCACATACGACAATCCTTTCCATCCTTCCTTCCTTCTTTCTTTCTTTCTTCCTTCGTCCCAACCTTCACCTACTACAATCTCTCCCTTCTTCCTTTTCCCCCTCCTCCGCCTCTCACTGACAACAGCCCGTATTCTCATGGGTTTAGGTGGCTTTTCGGAACCTGTCAGGAGGACTTTCTGCAACCTATCTCTTGTGGATTTATTTGTACCTCTTTCACTGACTTGTTTCTTGTGAGTTATTTATTCCTTTTTAATATAAGCACAGAGGGCAAAAACAAAATGAAAGAATGATAACAACCCCATCTCTCTCCCTCTCTCTCTCTCACCCCTTGTCTTTGGTCCATTCATGCCCCACTTCCCTCAGACAATTCGTCTTTAGCGTTTTCCCCGCCTCCCTATCCACCTTTCCTATCTTCCCCTCACTTTTTCCTTCCTTCCTTCCTGGCCTTCCTTTTCCTTCATTTTTATCCTCCCTATCTCCTTCGCCGTCCCTCCTTTCTTTCCTCTTTTATCTTTTCCACTTCTTTCTGCCACTTTCCTCCTCTTCCATTCTTTCCACCTCTCTCTTACCAATCCTTCCTTCCCTCCTACCTTCCTTCTTTCCTTCCTTCCTTCACGAATTTCTTCTCGGCTCCCCTTCTGTTTTGTCTCCCCTATTTTCTGCCTCCCTCCTCCGTCTTTTCCCTCCTACCTCCCTCTAATCCTTCCTTTCCCATATCACTTCCATCTCTCTCTCTCTCTCTCTCTCTCTTTCAAGATATACTCTATCTTCCCTTCCATCTCTTAATCCCTCCCTTTTGCTACCTTTTTCTCCCCTCTTCCCGTCCTTCCTTCCCTTTCATCCTCCCCTCCTCCCTCCCTCCCTCCCCCTCTCCCTCCTCCTACTTCCGCCCCTCTCCCTCCCCTTCTCCCTCCCTCCCTCCCCTTCTCCATCCTCTTACTTCCCCCCCTCTCCCTCCCTCCCTCCCTTACTCTTCCTCTGTCATTTCACCCTTTGATGTCTCGCGTCTCTTTTCACTACAAACTGGCAAGTCATTTGTACCGAGAAGAAACACTTGGTAGGCTTATATACGCTGCTTGGAAGGGAAACAGCGCCCTCTGAAGACAACCATTTACTTCGGGAGGAAAATTAGAACATCCTTGGTTTGCTTTCACCTGATGGAACTGGGAAACTATAGCAATTTAAAGACTATGGCTAGATTACGTGAGATTCGATGAGTTTATGAAGTAAGGATGAGTCTCCTTGGTTACTAGTTAAACTGGCCCTCCAAATGTAGTCAGGCAGGAGAGTCGGTTCAACTAGTAACCAAGGAGACTATTTTCCAGTGTTGCGATTAACCAAAGAAAAAAATCTACTCAACCTGGTAAAAATGTGACTTCGAATTCACGACTGAGAGAGAGAGAGAGAGAGAGAGAGAGAGAGAGAGAGAGAGAGAGAGAGAGAGAGAGACGCCCTATTCATTATTCTCAGCACGCATCCGTCCCCACCATCACTCGGTCTTTATGTCGAGGCAAGAGCGGTAGTAGACTATAGTAAAGACAACCCCCACTACCACCCCTTTCTCTCTCTCTCTCTCTCTCTCTCTCTCTCTCTCTCACACACACACACACACACACACACACATCCTAACTTGTTCTTCCCACCCAGAACACGCACGCACACTCTCCCCTCGCACACTCCCACACAAATATCCTTACTCCCTCACCCCCTCTCGCACTTACCAACCCCTCCACACACACACACACACACACACACACACACACACACACACACATCCTCCTTACCGTCCCCCCAATACTCTCATTTGCATATGGAAAGACGGCAGGCGGTGGTACGGAAATTAATCTAGCGAAATATGACAAGATAAATGGTTAGGCGTCCCGTGAGGTATTCATATTTCAGCCCAGAGTGAGGACACAAGTTATTTATTCATTTATTTATTTTTTTAGCTGGGATAAAGTGGTGATGGGATGGCGTGAGGGGAAAGAGAAGGGGGAGAGAGACTGAGGGAGTTTTGGGGGAGGGATGAAGGGAGTGTGCGGGAGGGAGACAGGGAGAGAGAGGGATGTGGAGAGGGAGGGAATGAAGGAAGCTGTGTTGTGTTGTGTTGTGTTGTGTTGTGTGGTGTGTGTGTGTGTGTGTGTGTGTGTGTGTGTGTGTGTGTGTGTGTGTGTGTGTGTGTGTGTGTGTGTGTGTGTGTGTGTGTGTGTGTGTGTGTGTGTGTGTGTGTAGAGAGAGAGAGAGAGAGAGAAGGGGAAGTAAGTAGATGTGAGCTGAGGGAATAACGGAGGGAGAAGAACTAGGTCTGGAGGGTGGGGTGGGTGGGAGGAAGAGGATAGAGGGGTGGGAGAGGAGGGGATGATAGGGGAGTGGGGGAAGAGTGGCAGCTACGGGAAGGGGGAGGGGTTGGAGAGAAAAACTGAGGGAGAATAACAGAGAAAGATACAGGAGCAAGGAAGATGGGTGGGGGAGTTGGGGGAGGAGGCTGAGATGATGGGGAGGGCTGTGGGGGATGGGGAGACGGTGGGGAGGGAGAGAGGGAGTTGATGGGGAAATGGGAAACAATAAAGGAGAACAAAGGAAAGCCAAACAGCAACATACTTAATGGTCAGAGAAGGATAGTAAAGAAAGAAGGAGGGGACGATTTGGAGAGGGGGTGACAGGGATGAACAGCTGGGGTTGGGGAGACAGATGAGGGGAAGGGGGAGGCTGGGAGAAGGGGAGCTGAAGGAGGGGTGTAGGAAAGATGAATGGATGCAAGGAGGAAGGAGGGGAAAAAGGAGAGAGGATAGGGGAGGGAGAGGGAAGGAGGAAGACGAGAATGAGGATGACAGGAGACGGGCTGGGGGAGAGTGGAAGGAGAATGAATGGACATGTGGAGGAAGGAGGGGAAAAAGAGGAGAGGAGAGACGCAAGGAGGGAAAGAAAAGGAGGGAAGGAGAGAATGAAGGAGAAGGGAAATAGGCAGAAGAGGTAGGGATGAGGAAAGGAGGTGCCGGTAATGGGGGAAGGAAGGGGATATAGGGAGAGGAAAGGGAGGAGGGAAGGAGGAAAAGGGGGGAAAAGGGAGAAAGGAGGCGGGGGAAAGGTTTGGAAGACTGGAAAAAGTACAGGAGAAGGAAGAAAGGAAAATAGTAGGGAAGGCGAGAAGAGAAAAAGTTGAGGGGAAGGGATGGGAGGCGAGGAGGGAGGGAGGGAGGGAGAGGGATGAATCGTTATGCAGAGGAAAGAGGAGGCAAAACCACATGAAGGAGGGGAAGAAGAGAAAGGAGAGAAGGAATCGGGAATGGAAGGAGAGAGGCAGACCAGAATAAGGATGACAGTGAGAGAGATGTAAGGTGTCGAAGGGAGTGAGGCTGAATGGACAAAAGGAGGAAAGATGGAGAGAATGTGCGAGAGAAGAGATAAAGGGGAAGGAGAGAAGAAAGGGAGAAGAGGAGACGAGACGGGGAATGGAGAGGAAAGGAGAAGAAAGGTCAGAGGGAAGAAAGGGAAGGGGGGGGGGAAGGGAAAAGGGAGCGAAGAAGAGAAGCTTAAAATCTGGAGGGAAGGTGACGGAGGAGGAGGAGGAAAAGGAGGAGAGATGAATGGACTGACGGAGTAAAGAATGGAAGCAGAGTGAGATAAATCTGAGAGGGAGAGAAGGGAAGAAGAATGCGGGAGGTCCAAAAACTAAAGAAGTTAAACAGACAATTGAGAAGGAAGACAGGAGGATGGAGGAAAGAAGAAAACAAGAAGTCATTAAGGAGTGAAGGAAGGAAAGGAAGGAGGAGGAAGGAAGAAAGGAACTAAAAGGCTACAGAGGAAGAAGTGGAACAGTTGAGGACGCGAGGGATGGCAGAAGGAAGATGACTGAATATAAGGAGCAAGAGGAAGTGGGAGGAGAATAAGAAGGGTGAGAGAGAGAGGGGAGGGTAAAGAGATGAAAACAGACGGAAGGAAAGAAGGAAGCGGTGAAGGAATAAGAGAAACAGGAAGGGAGGAGGGAGGGGGATGGAAGGAGGTAGGGAAAAAGGAAAGGAGGAAAAGGAGGGGAAAAAAAGACGGACGGGAAGTAGGAGAGAATTATGAATTAATGTGTGGAAGGAAAGTCAAGGAAAGGAAAAATGTGGGAGGTAATAAGGAAAATAAAAGGAAGAGAACAACAGACGAGAGAGAAAGAGAGAGAGAGAGAAAGAGGAACACCGGAGAGAAGGAGGATTACACAGCATTACACAGGAAAGCAAACAGCAACAGACCTTATGGTCCTTTCGAGGCTGCTTGTTAGAGAAAACTATGACTACAAGATCTAACTCTACATGTTGAAGGATAAGGATAGGAAAGCAAGAAGGCTCCCCCCACCACCAAACCCTCCAGGAAAAAGTGAGAAAAACCACCATGCAGCATGGAAAAACTGACATGGAAATTTTATAGGAAACACTGGAAAGGAAAAGTCACATTCTATAATACTTTATCTATAAGCTACCCGATAGAGTAACCTGAAAGAGAAAGTAAACAAATAAAATAATAGTTACGGCATGACATTATGAACCAGTTACATTGAGTTAATGGGAAGTCTGTGGACATAACGTGGAAGCTACACACTGCACAGTGTGGATGTTTAGGGGTGGTGCAGCAGCCTTGCCTGGCGCTTTTAAGGTAGGCAGCAGTCAATCATGCCCTAGCTCCGTTTGCTCCACTGAGACAAGGAACTCTCCCATGTGGGACAAGTACACAAGTTTCATCCTGAAGCAGTGACCCCTGGTACATTAAAAAAATCCCGATGGTGGTCACTTGACTAACAAGGAAAAGAGGGAGGAGGAGAGGAAGGAGAGGATGGAGGAGAGAAGAGAGACGAGTAAAGGAAAAGTCTGACAGAATGAAAGATGAGAGGGAACGAAGAGATAATGAATGGATGTATAGCTGAATGGAGGGGAGAGAGAGAGAGAGAGACTAGCATTCAAGATGGATAGATGATAATTTTTCTAGTTAAAAAGAACTGAGTAAAGTCAGTTCAAAAAGAGAAAAGAATAGCAAAAAATGGAACACTTATTATCCATCACATAACTTCATAAAATAATAGCCGACGAAAGAAAAAAAATTGCCATGGAGGGATTAAAAGTTGCCATGGAGGGATAAAAATTGCCATGGAGGGATAAAAGTTGCCATGGAGGGATAAAAATTGCCATGAAAGGAGAGAGAGTGAGGAAATAAAAGTGCAGAGAGGGAGGGAAGCCGGAGAGGAAGGGCGCTCAAGTTTTACATGCAACCCAAGACCTTCTTCTTCTTCTTCATGGAGGCGGGGAAGTTGCTGGAGCCTCTTACCACAGCCTGTACCACACGACCCTACCACACCACTACCACATTACCACAGTCCTACCACACCACTCCACATCACCACAGCCCTAGCAAACCACTACCACATTACCACAGTCCTACCACATCACTGCCACAGACTGTACCACACGACCCTACCACACCATTACCACAGCCTGTTCCACAATACCCTACCACATCCCAAACACACACACACACACACACACACACACACACACACACACACACACACTCCACTTGAAAGCTTAGTGATCCACTTTATACGGCTCTCTTGAAACGAAAGACACTCATCCATTTCCCTCTGGGCACTTTCCACACATTACTCCTTTCTCTCTCTCTCTCTCTCTCTCTCTCTCTCTCTCTCTCTCTCTCTCTCAACTGCCCACAACTCCCCCCCCCACACACACACGACACTAATAACAGCAAGACATCCTAGCAAACAGTAATAATAGTAAGGTCGCTCCACAAATCAGAGCAATAAAGGAGTGTAAGTACCAGGGGGTGAGGGGGGTGGACAGTGAGACAGTGGCAGTGATGTAGTGGTAGTACTGCTCTTATACTGGCAGTGGGAGTAGCAGTAGTAGTGGCAGCTGTGTCAGTAATAGTAAATGGAGTGGTTTTGGGCTTGTAGTAGCGGTAGCAGGTGTAGTAGTAGCAGTAGTGTTTATAGAATGGTACTTGTCCTGGTAGAGAGTAGTGGTGGTAGTTTTGGACTGATACTGACACTGGTACAACTAATAGTGCTGGTGGTGGACTGGTCGTAGTAGCCGCTGTGAACTGGTACTACTAGCTGATGGAGATTGTGTGGCCGCAGCGTCGTAAAATATATCCATAACTTCTATCAGTACTGCTAGCGTCCCAACACACACACACACACACACACACTTCTTATGTCCATTTCTGGTGCTTTTACGTTGGCGTATCACCACCCTCCTTCTTCCCCCACTTCATAACAAGGACTAACCTCCCCATCTCCCCAACCCCCGTCCCCACCAAACCTTCCACCCTCACCCTCACCCTCACCGAAGCATGTTATCATCATCATCATCATCATCATCATCATCATCATCACCATCCTTCTCTCACCATCGCCACACACCCCTTACCCTTCCACTCCCTCCACCAACGCCACCATCACATTACCTATCATATTCCCATTCACCATCACCCTCTCCCATACCAATGCAATCATTCCCCCCACAACACCTTCCTCTCCCTCATCTCACTACCCACCTCTCCCCTTCCTTCCCTCCCACACCCTCCCTCTCTCCTTTCCCCTTCCTTTCTTCTCATTCCTTCCTTCTGTAACCCCTCCCACACCCTCCCTCTCTCCTTCTCCCCCTCCACTCCCCTTCCGCCACCCCCCCCATTGCAAAGCCGGCACTGCAACTTTCCCGGTGCAAAAGTGAAACACGAGTAAAAGTTTAGTCCCTCGCTACCATTCATTCACCGCCGTCCACCCCACCTAATTGCAAAGTTTACTGGCGCCACAGTGGTTAGCGGCGGTAGATGTGGTGGTAGAGGGGTCGTGTGGTGCGGCAGAAATAGTGGTGGAGTTGTGTAGTGTGGTGGAAGTAATGAAGTGCTGTGTGGTGTAGTAGACATGGTTGTACTGTAACACGGTGAGGTGTGGTAGTGTGGTGATATCTTTGTGGTAGGAGGTTGGTGTGAGAGTTGTGTGTGTAGTGTAGTAATGTAGTGGGGTTTGATGAAGTTAAGCAGACACGAAACCGGAACTAAGACCATTTAACACGAAACAGGAAAATATATACGACCAAGAGGAGAATGGCACGAACTGGAACCAAGAGACAGGAAAACTGGCCTGAATCTACCAAGCTATGAGATCCAGGACAAGCCCATCCCATTCGCCCCACGTCACCCTCTCCCACCCTCGTCCTCCCCTCCCACGCCCACACCAATCCCAGCCTATCCTCTTGTTAGCCATATAGTTTTTTCCTTGATACACATCCCCTCCTTTCGTTAGCAATATATTTTTCCTTAAAGTATGCTCTCTCCAGCCGCTATCAAATGTTCATCCTTGATACATACCCTGTCCTGCCCTGCCCAGACCGATGTGCCCCTACTCATCCGAACAAATGCGAGGCCCCTTCCTGACTGACACGCGCCCTGCCCTATCATGGTGTGAGAAGAGAAGGGAGATGAGAGGTGAGGGAAGGAGAAGAGAAAGTAACGTAGGAAGGAAGGAGAGGGAGTAAAGGAGGGAACGGAGGAGGGGGTAGGTCTGACACAGCGGCGGGAGAGGGGGTAGGAGATGGGAAACGAGGGGAAGAGAGGAGAGAGGAGAGTAGGAAGGGAGAGGCAGTAATGGGGGGAACGGAGGTGAGGAATGAGGAGAATAGAAAGGATGGAAAGGGAGTAAAGGAAGGGAACGGAGGAGAAGAGGATAAGTCAGACACAGCGACAAGTGAAGAGAGGGAGGAGAAAGGACGAGAAGAGCAGACAAGAGAGGAGAAAAATAGAAAGGAGGGAAAGGGAGTAAGGGAGGAAAGGGAGATAGGATAAGGAAGGGCCCTGTGTCAGAGCTCATCCAGGCTAATGTGAAGCTCCAAGGTGACTGACACGGATCCTGTCCTATCACGGTCACACACACGGACACATTACGCCATACTTGACACAGGAGCAGAGGGTGACTGGGGAAACAAGAAGGGAAGATAGAATAGGTGATGGAAGAAGTAAGGAGAGGACACAGGGAGATGTGAGGAGAGAAGGAAAAGAGTAAGAGAGGGGAAATGAGAGGAGAGGAGAACTGAGACGTGAGGTGAAGGGAAGGAAAAAAGGGAGAAGACAGAGAGGAGAAAAGGAGGATAAAATAGAGAAAAGGGAAGAGAGGGGGAGGGAATGGAGGAAGCAGGGTAAGGGATGAAATTCTAAATGCAAATACAGTACCATCCAGACACATTACTCCCAATCTGACACCGTGCCAGCATAACATCTGCAGGCCACCTCTCTCTCCGATTTTACCACGACAGGAGTGGGCGGGAGGAGAGGAGAGATATAACATGCAAAACAGGTCACTAAAGATAAGGAAGAACGACTAGATTGTCTCTCCAACCCTGATCTGCTGTAATTTACCACTAATTCTACCCACTTCTGGCCCACTGTAGTTCTTTCACCTTAGCTTGGCCCAGAGTTTTGTCTTTTTGCAGATAAATCTCACCTAATTCAATGACAGAATGACGTTACACTCTCCTTTCCACAGCATTCTTCGTGACTAGTATCATTCTAGTGTTAATCTACTCTTACAACTCAGCATTTAAGTATGGTAGTTGGCAATTAGATCAAGTTACAGTGAAAGGAGTATAGTGTACTTGTCGTCCCAAGTCTCCTTCACAAAACCTGTCCCAATTCATTCAAACGACCCCTCTTCTGTAACACTGCCTCCTCTCTCTCTCTCTCTCTCTCTCTCTCTCTCTCTCTCTCTCTCTCTCTCTCCACTATGCTCTGCCTCCGTGTAGTTCATGACTCGTACAAAACAGCAAAATATTTTCTGTCTTCCCGTTTGTAAAAGAGAGAAAAACGAAAAACTGACTATACATGCAGCCCCGTGACCCTGAAAGACAACTACGCATATTAACAAAGAGGAAATAATAGGAATGTAAATGAATATCCGACGCACCGGGGTTGATGGACGCCTAAAATTGTTTCGCCTGGAAAATATAGCAGTTCACAGGCAGGGTAAGGGAATTAAACAAGTGCCATTCATGCAGGTGTGCTGAATATTTATCCATATATATGAAGCCCCACTGCATACACGCCGGTTTTTTATTCGTCTATATTTAGTAATACGTATACACTGATACACGGATTTGCACACACACACACACACACACACACACACACACACACACGCACACACACACACACACACACACACACACACACACACACACAATACCTCTGCATCAAAAAATCATAACCCAAAACACAAAAACCCACAAATAACACCACGAGAAAAGAAAGTAACACCTTCGCTTCCCACATCCCTCATAAAATTGCACGGGATAAAAAAAAAGAAAAAAAAGCCAGGTTCAAATAAGGCAAAGTGAGGTAATGCGAGAACAGATGAATATTAAAGAGCACACAGACTTAGGGGGCCGGCGGAGGAGGAGGAGGATGCGGCAGAGAGCTGAGCCGTAAATCGCACAGTTAATGGGTTAAAAAGCGAAAATGAATTGGATCTGCCCGCCCCCCTTCTCCTCCTCCTACCAACTCATGCATCCTCCCACTCCTGTCTTCTTCACATAATAGTATCTTATTTATCATTCTTTTTTATTACCACCGCCTCTCCTTCTCGCTAATTTCTTCCACTATCGTCTTCCACCATCTTCTTCCACTCTCTTCTTCCGCTATCTTCTTCTTCCACTCTCTTCTTCCACTATCCTCTAATTCCACCATCTTCTTCCACTATCCTCTTCTTCCACCATCTTCTTCCACTATCTTCTCCTCCTACTTCGAACTCATGCATCTTCTTCACTTCCTTATTGGCACATTATTATCTTATTATGCTATCTAATCCTCTTCATCTATTCTTTTTCTTCTTTCACTATCTTCCCCTACTATCTCCAGCGAACTTATGATTCCTCCTACCACTGTCTCCTCCCCCTCCTCCTCCATTTCCTCCTCCTCCTCCTCCTTTCCTTACTCTCTTCTTTCCTCATTTCCTAATTTTCTCACTCTCTCCTCATTTCCATACCATTATCCTCTCCCATTACCATTATCCTCTCTCTCTCTCTCTCTCTCTCTCTCTCTCTCTCTCTCTCTTCTATGCCTTTTTTTTTACCTCTTCAGTACGACGAGACCATTTCCTTTATCACGAGTACGATCTCCAGTATAGAGGGTACTTAGCACCTCTTCCCTAGCGATTTATTCTGAGTATTATACCTTAACATTTTCTTTTCGGGTTCTTATATAGTTTCCATCTAGGTTCCATCCGAGATATGTAACAGGATACTGAGATGTAGCCTGTGGAATAAGTCGCTACGGAAATGATGTTACGAATTATCCAAAGCCAAATATAATACGACCGTGACAAAAAAAAAAAAAAAAAAAAAAAAAAATCCTCCCTAAGCCATTTAATAAGATAATCTGTTTTTTTATTATTTTTTTTTTGCTTCCGTCCCTCAGTTTTATTTTTCCCATTAAATCTGTCGTAGTAAAGGAATGAACAGAATTATTTTTAACTTTTTCTTTTTTACTTTATCTCCTTCTTCCATTGTCTTTCTCTTACTTCTTCATCTTCCTGTTTCTTCAACTTTCTTTTCTTTCCTCCTCCTCCTCCTCCTGCTTCCCTTCCTCCTCCTCCTGCTTCCCTTCCTCCTCCTCCTCCTTCCATTGCTTCTATTCTCGCTCCAACTCCTTGCCGATCCCGTACATTAGAGAAACGAGGGAATATCTTCTTTCTCTCTCTCCCCTTTGTTTCCTCCGCTCCTTTCGCTTCCATTCTCCATTTTTATGATTGTCTCCTCTCCCCCCCCCCCGTGTCCCCTCCACTCCTTTCCTTAGTTTCCACCCGGTCGCTTGCCCTTCCCCCTCCCCCTCATCCACCTCCCCTCCCTTCCGTTCCCTCCCCCATTCACCTTCTCTTCCCCTCCCTTTCTTCCCCCTTCCGTCCTATCACTATCTTTCTCCTCTTCTCCCACCCTCCCTCTGATTCTCTCCCCTCCCCCTCCCCCTCCCATTCCTCTCTCCTATTTTCCCCCCCTCCCCTTCCTCCTCCTTCCACTTCCCTTCCTCCCCCCTCCCCTCCCAGGCAGAAAGCGGGGGATATCACCTGCTGACGGGGTGTAATGGGCGTGCAATAAATGGCCCCCCTTAGCCCCCCACCCCCCAACCCCACCTCCATCCCAACCCCCAACCCAAACCCCACCCCCACCCTCACCCCTATCTCCACCCATTGCACCTTAACACCAACACTGGGTAGATAAAATGAGGATGCATCTCTCTCTCTCTCTCTCTCTCACGTCTGATTACATTCTCTAGCATTCCTGTTTCTCTCTCTTTTTTCTCTCTCACTTTTACCTTCCTTCTTTTATCGGATCCTTGCATGTGCACGGTTACTAAGACTTTCTTTCGATTAACTTTTTCTCCTCTCTCTCTCTCTCTCTCTCTCTCTCTCTCTCTCTCTCTCTCTCTCGTGTCTCGTAAAATTTTCCTTGTCTTTTCCTCTCATTTTCTTTTTCTCCCCCTTATTATATCTCTCTCTCTCTCTCTCTCTCTCTCTCTCTCTCTCTTCTCCCCTCCTCTTCATTCTTTTCTTCTCTCTCGTATTCTTTTCTTCCTCTCTCACATCTCCCCTCTCCCCTCATTCTTTTCTTTCTCTCTCTTTCCTCTCCCCTCTCCCCACTATCTCTCAGTCTCTCCCTCTATCAGTCGATCGGTCTATCTGCCTATAATATCAATGCCCCACTTTCTCCTTTTTTCTCCACCTCTCTCTCTCTCTCTCTCTCTCTCTACCTACCTATAATATCAATGTCCCACTTTCTCCTTTTTTCCCCACCTCTCTCTCTCTCTCTACCTACCTATAATATCAATGTCCCACTTTCTCCTTTTTTCCCCACCTCTCTCTCTCTCTCTCTCTCCTTATTAAACATCGCTAAGGGTGATGTGTGCGGGGCTAAAATGCAGATTAGACGGACAATTATGGAGATGAGCCTTATTTAGCGGGGATACCAGCCTGTCAGGGGTACTAATACGTCCCACGCCACGGAGGAGGGGGGAAAAGAGGGGGAAAAAGAGGGTGGGAAGAGGGGAAAAAGAGGGTGGGAAGAGGGGAAAAAGAGGGTGGAAAGAGGGGGGAGAAGAGGGAAAGAGGGGGGAAAAGAGGGGGGACAAGGGGGAAGAGGGGGAAAGGAGGGGAAAAAGAGGGGGGAAAAGAGGGGAAAAGAGGGGGAAACGAGGGGAAAAAAGGGGATAACGACGGAGGGAAGAGGGGAAAAGAGGGAGGAACACAGGGGAAAAGGGGGGAAAGAAAGGGGAAAAAGACGGAGGGAAGAGGGGGAAAAAGGGGGGAAGAGGGGGAAAAGAAGGGGAAAGAGGGGGAGAAAGTGGGGGAAAAAGGAAGGGAAGAGGGGAAAAAGAGGGAGGAAAGAGGGGGGAATGAGGGGGGAAGAGGGGGGGAAAGGGGTGAAAAGAGAGGGGGGGGAAAGGTGGGAAAAAGAGGGGGGATGCAAAGAAAAAGGGGGATGAGGGGAGAAATGAAGGAAGGAGAAGAAAAGAGAGGGAGCGAAAATGGGAAAGGGGAAAGATACAGGAGGAAGGAGACGAGAGGAGGAAGGAATGAAAATGAGAGAGAGAGAGAGAGAGAGAGAGAGAGAGAGAGAGAGGGGAGGGAACACACTGAGTTAGGGAGCAATGAAGAAAAAATAAATAAAATAATGGGAGTGAGTTAAGGAGGGAAAAGAAAGGGAGGAGGAGGGAGAAAGAAAAAGGGAGGAATTATGAGGGGAAGAGGAGGAGGGAAAGAGAAAGATGAAAGTATAAAAGGGAGAAAGGAAGGGGAAGAAGACGTAAAGAGAGAGAGAGAGAGAGAGAGAGAGAGAGAGAGAGAGAGAGAGAGAGAGAGAGGATAAAACCGCAGGCCAACAAAGGAATTGGAGGAAGCGTGGAGAACAAGAGGCAGAAAGAAAATAGATGAAAAGAAGAGAGAGAGAGAAACCACAGAAAACAAAAAGAATAAAGAAAAAAAGATAGGTTAGAGAGAGAAATTAGCAAAAAAAACAAGGTGAGAGCAAAACACGAGGAAAAGAAAAGGAAAACAGAAAAACCAAAGAAAATAACGATACATATATATTTTTTTTACCTCGCAAAAAACCGTAACCCTTTTCAGCTCACTTGATGGCCAGGTGTACTACGATCCGAGGAGAAATCTGGCTAGTAACCATGGAGACTCGTTCCTACTCTTGGTTCATCGAATTTCACGTATCCACGACGTAGTATTCTCTCTCTCTCTCTCTCTCTCTCTCTCTCTCTCTCTCTCTCCTTCGTACCCGCAACACCACAAACGCATTTCCCCCCGTCATCACATTTCTTCATTTCATAGACATACCCAGAATCCTTCCCCTCCCTTGTCTTTCTCCTTTCCTCTTCCTCTTTTCCTCTTCTTGTCTTCGCACACAGCCTTCTAATTCCTCGTTCCTTCTCTCCTTTCTCCCCTTCATTTTTTTACCCCTCGTTCACTTCCTCCTCTTCCTCCACTTTCTTCATTTCTCTTCGTCCTCTTCTATCCTCATCCCTCTTCACTCATTTTCTTCTCTTTCTTCTGTGCTTTTCCTCCCTCCTCCTCCTCCTCCTCCTACTTCTCCTCTTTCTCTAATTACTACCATCTTTTTTTTCCAAACCTAGCCCTATCATCAGCCACGTACAATTTTCATAATCGACCTGCCTACTTACCTCTCTCTCTCTCTCTCTCTCTCTCTCTCACTAAAAATCCGACTCTAACTTAAGTTCCTCCACCTACCATTTCTCTTCCTCCCCTTCCTGCCATCTTTTCCTACATGTTTTCTTTCGCCCCTTCCCATCTGTTTCATCCCCGTCCCTAATCTATCCAGGATCACATGATGGATATCCTCTCTTCCCCACACCTCACTTTTCCCATTTATTCCAACTTGCCCACTTCTTCCCCACTCCAATCATCTCGTAATTTTTCCTTCACTCCTTTATATCCTTCTCATCTCTGTCCCCCTAATTCATCTCTTCAGTTCAGATTATGGATGTCTTTTCCTTCCCACACCGCTCTCTTCCTCCCTATCTCAATTTTCCCCAATGTCCAAAGCAATTATCCCTCAAACCATCCTTCACCCCTACCCGTCTCATCCCTATCCCATGAAATTTTTCTCCTCTCTTCAGATAACTGATGTTCTCTCCTCCTCACACCTCTCATCGTCCGTATATCTTACTATTTCCACGTCTTCTCCAACTCAGCCATCCCCCAAACCCTCCTTTACTCCTATTCATCTCATTCCTGTCCCTCTAATTCATCTCAGCCACTAAGATGATTGATGTCCTCTTGTCCCCGTCTCCTCCTCGCCCTCTAACCTACTCCAAGTTTCACAAATCTCATTCCACAACCCAATTATCTCCCAAGTCCTCCTTCACTCCTTTCGGCCTCAAACCTGTCTCACTAATTCCTCTTCTCAGCCTGAATGATTGATGTCCTTCTGTCTCTTCTTCCCCTCTTCTGCCGTCCACCTTAACTTTGCCAAAACTGAGATGATCTTCGAAGCAAAACAATTTTCAGAATATCATATAAGAATTTCAGAACTAAAATTCTGAACTGATAATATTTTTCGGAACTGTGCACTGCCCATTGAATTTCATCATATAATTTTAGCTACCATTTGCGGCCAATCATAGTGCTCCGACTGTGACAATGAAATGTTTTACGTGAACTATGTATATGTCAGAGCAATATGCAGCACAAAACAAAAGACTAATAAGGAAGGATATTCTCAGTCATTCAGGGAGAAGTAGGAAATGTGGAAAGCGGGACACAATGCTTGCGGAGAATTATCAGTGAACTATTATATATGGCTGTTTATCTTTGCATTTTATTTCGGCAAACGTCACACGAGTTTGTAAGAGAAATATAAGGCTCTCCAAAATTCAGAAAACTATCATGATTAACATTTGTCATTCAATTTCTGTCCATCACTTCCTCACCTCAGCTTCAATCTCTCATCATCCCTCACCTTTCATCTCAACCTCCTTCACCTCACACCTCATCTCCTCTCCTTCCTCCACCCTCTCACCTCATCCTCTCTCACATTTCATCTCAGCCTCCCTCACCTCACACCTCACCTCCTCTCCTTCCTTCAGCCTACTCCCTCATCTCTCAAACTCCCTCACCTCACACCACCCCTCCTCTTCTTCCTTCAGCCTCTCTCCCTCACCTCCCTCTCCTCTCATCTCCTTCATATCAACCATCTTCCTTTCTTCGGTTGGTCATCCTAAAATCTCCCTCATATTTTCATCATGATCTAATATCCTCCCTCTCGCCTCTCTTCTCTTTCCTCCTCCCCCTTTCTCTCTCTCTCTCTCTCTCTGACGTGTGGGAGGTGGTGGCGGCTTTGGGACGATGGTTGGCTGCTCTACTCCTGCCATTCTTGGTTTTAAGCTTTTCGTGTGTGTGTGTGTGTGTGTGTGTGTGTGTGTGTGTGTGTGTGTGTGTGTGTGTGTGTGTGTGTAAGAGAGAGAGAGAGAGAGAGAGAGAGAGAGAGAGAGAGAGAGAGAGAGAGAGAGAGAGAGAGAGAGCGGTTTAGTTTCACACCTTTCAGGCTTCACAGGAGACACGGCTTAAGTCTTACCCCAATCCCTCCCTCTTACGCCAGTCTTGCCTCAGTCTTAAGTCAGTCTTACTTTAGTGCCCCCCCTCTTCCTTTATTTTTACTTTATTTTTTTACCTGAGTCAATTTTTCTTCTTGTCTTACCTTCAGCCTCTTCATTATTTTTCTTCTTTTTCCTGTCTTTCTGCTTATTTACTTTTCCTCTTGTTTGTTATGCAATTCTGTTTATTTTCCTCTAACTTCTTAATCCCGTGTTTTAATCAAGAATTCCGTCTTTCTTTCCCTCTCCCTCCTGCCTCCCCCTTCCTTTTCTGTTTCTTTTCTCCTTTCATCCGTCTCCTCATCAATTATACCAACTTGATATACCGTTCATTCTGCTTCATATTTACTACTTTTCCTTTCTGTTCTATTTTACACAAATCTCGTAAACGTCTTTTTTTTTTTTTTTAACTTTTTTTTTCACCTCAAATTTATATCTCTTTTCTTACTATTTTTTTCTACATTAGTCAGTCTCTTAAATTTTTTTCTTCCTCTATTTTTTACTTTACCTTGTCATAAAATTCTTCTCCTTTTCCATCTTCATATTCTCCTTTTCCTTCTCCTTCTCCCCCCCCCCTCTCTCTCTCTCTCTCTCTCTCATTCCCTTAAAAACCTTTTCTCTCACCTGTCTGCACGTTGACATTCTCCATGACCTCTGACTTACTGCCTGGTACTGACTCTTACCTTTATCTTTTGTACCTCTCTCTCTCTCTCTCTCTCTCTCTCTCTCTTCGTGACCTCTGACCTTCTACCTAATACTGTCTCATATCTTTTATCTTTTGTACCCTCTCGCTCCCTTCCTCCCTCACCTCCAGAGCTCAAGGCCTTCTGCAAAATAAATAACACAGTCAGGAGCCTTCTTTCTTACCACATTTTTCCCCCATCTCACACAGACTGGCTTGACACACAGAGAGAAGAGTGATTTTTTAACTTTTTTTTTTTTATTATGCTTAAAATTTCAGAGCGGTAAATCCTCCTCCTCCTCCTCATCATCATCATCATCATCATCATCATCATTATCATCATCATCATCACTTCATTATCCTGTCCATCTTTCTCACCTAAGGATGGGGTGAATGGGGTAGCCTTGATTATTTGACAGTTTTTCGTGCCATACTTTTCGACTGAGCCAACACATTACAGCGAGAGGTAAACATGATAATAATTATGCGCTACACAGTGCAGTAAATATAAATAGCATTACCATTTTCAGTAAGTTATTTATATCAGTTCCTTTTCTAAGACCATCGTACAGGTGGCTTGATCACGGGTCAACTGAAGACGGTAAAGACTTTTATAATTTTGTTTTAAAATGTACAAGTTGACGAAAAAGGAGAACATTGACTTAAAGCGATACATTCCAGACATACACTCGAATGAATCAATCAATAATGACTAAACTCTTTTTATACTAACTTGGTCTACAACTGCCATTTCTCCATCAAGAACGCTGAGTTGTACCAATAGATTAACAATAGAAAATGATGCTAGTCACGAAGAAGTCACGTGGAAACGATGTAGAGCCGTAGCATTGTCTTTTTCTGCCACTGAGCTACGTGAAATAAGCTGCAAAAGGACGAAAATCTGTAAAAAAAAAAAATAAGCATACACTTTTGGTTGCAGCATCTTGCCAAGGAGGTGAAGGACGTTTTTCTCATGAGGGTTGTGGTCTTTTTCTTTCTTTGACAAGGGAGTGACCCGGGAGGCGTGACAGAGGTGATGCTTGAGGGTCCACTCCTTCACCAGGCAATGGGGTGTGGACCATGATACAGAGTGGAGGCGTCCGGGATGGCTGCTGAGATTTCCCGTGGGGTGGAGGGAGGTGGGCGTCAGTGCGGGTGTGGGGCGGCCAGAGGGTGGGAGGGGGTCATGATGGCCGTGAGGGAGTCCAGGGAGGCAGAAATGTGGGGTGGCAGGATAGGTACTGTGTGACACAAGGAAGGAGAGGTGGTGGATGAAGCGACAGGTGGTGGATTAAGGGGCAGAGGTGGTGGATTAAGAGATAGGTGGAGAATTAAAGGAGCAGAGGTGGTGGATTAAGGGACGAAGGGGGTTTGGCGTATTTTTAAAAACAAAATTCTTGGTATTCACAGATGATTTTAAGAAGATCAGGAGAGATTTTTCTGGAGTGGTGAAGTATAGCCTCTTTCTCTACAGGGACGGTCTCCAAAGTTCAATAAATTCGTCTGACAGTAGCAAGAACAACCTACAACATTACGCCGTCATATTCAAGAAGTTAATCCTATGCAGCCGAGATGTCTTTTTCATTTTATCTGCCATCTCTCGACGATTTTATTCAGCTTAGGAGGGACTCTTTGAACCCGACGGGTTACATAAAGCCTTCAAGGCCTACTTCGACAAGGGATGATCTTCGGGCGTTGAATAAAATCGGCCAGTATCAGCTAGAATATACAAAAAAAAAAAAAAGAGAAGAAAAAGTCACCCGAAATCTTCTTTCCCATTGTTTCACTATTTTCTTGCTTCCTTTTCCATTTTTTACCATTTCCTGTTTCCTTTCTCATCCCTTCACGATTTTCCTGTTTCCGTTCCCATTTTTTTTTTCACCATTTCCCTGTTTCTTTTCCCATTTTTTCACCATTCCCTTTTCCCTTTCCAATTTTTTTTTACCATTTTCCTGTTTCCCATTTCTTCACTATTTTCCTGTTTCCTTTCCCATTTTTTCACCATTTTCGTGTTTCCTTTCCCATTTTTCACCATTTCCTGTTTTCCTTCCTATTTTTTCACCATTTCCTGTTTTCCTTCCTATTTTTTCACCATTTCCTGTTTTCCTTCCCATCTTTTTTACCCTTTTCCTGTTCCTCTTCCCTACTTTCCATCTTTTATCTCACATCTATTCCCTCTCTTATGTCCCCCGCTTATTTTTCTACCCCGTCTACTTTTCCTACCCACGTCCCATCTACATTTCTACCCACGCATTCTGTCTACTTTTCTACCCTCGTCTACTCCCCCCGTCTACTTTTCTACCCTCCTGGTCGCCTCAGCTGCGTGTCGCATTTATCATAGCTCACAGAATTACTTAGGCATGAGACACCGACACGGAGGAGGAGGAGGAGGAGGAGGAGGAGTGGGGGGACGGAAAGGAAGGAGAAATGTGGAGGGATGGGAAGAGAATGGGGGAGGAAAAGAGAAGAGAAAAGGAAGATGAAAATGTGGAGTGGAAGAAGAAGCGTGGAAGTCAAGAAGAATTGAAGAGGAGGGGGAATGAATTGTGTGTGTGTGTGTGTGTGTGTGTGTGTGTGTGTGTGTGTGTGTGTGTGTGTGTGTGTGTGTGTGTGTGTGTGTGTGTGTGTGTGTGTGTGTGTGTGTGTGTGTGTGTGTGTGTGTGTGTGTGTGTGAGAGAGAGAGAGAGAGAGAGAGAGAGAGAGAGAGAGAGAGAGAGAGAGAGAGAGGCCAGAGTTGTTTAGGTCACGAAAGGGATAATGACCACGGTATTAACACTCCTAGGTTCGCATGACTCACTCTTGAATGAATACAACCACACAAGCTCCTATGACCCGTATTCTCGTCTACCTAACACTTTTTCCTGAGCTAGTTATTTTGCTTCTTACACCTTACTGTCCCATCCTGTTTTATATACATCCTTCAAACACCTCCACAATCTATATATAAACCGCACTAAAGGATATAAATCAGTCACATTAGGAAATAAATCGCTTAGGAAAATGTGCTAGGGAGCCTCCTCACCCCACGAGAATACGGACCCAGGTTTCACTCTCCGCAGAATCCAATTAATAAAATAATAAAACAGGAGAAACAGGGACAATATCGACACTCCCAGGCTCACAAGCTGACAAAAATCGTCTGGTTTACCTGGCTTAAATCACCCGAGAAAACACCACCATGAGAGAATTAAATACCCCGGGCGACAGCTGTGAGGGAGGATCGTACATTATGCGGCAGGGGATGAAATTTATTGGTAAGTATTGGTTATTTGTTGTGCCACTGCCAGCTGATGTCCGGCGTTTAATTAATAACATTTTATGGGAGACTGGGAGGTGGGGGAGGAATGGTGGAAGATGGCCAGTGAAGGAAGCTGGGGGAAGTGAGAGAGGGGTGTGTGATGGACGGGGGAATGACGGACAAGTAAGTGAGGGAGAAGAGGAAAGGAAGTGAGGGAGAAAGGATGGAATAAGAGTGGAATGAAAGGCGAGGTGTTGGAATGGGGAGGTGAAGAAGGGGGGAGGTGGGCATGTGGTGAGGTGGAGATATAGACGAGAGGAAGTTAGGGAGGAGGTAGTGAGAGGGACATGGAAGTGAGGGAGTGGTGGCTGTGGGGAGTGAGTAACAGTGGGTAATTTTCCATTATAATTAGTTACACACACAGATCATTTGGCTAACGTTCCACATCATTATATATAACGAGAAATATTAGTGATACGGAGAACAAAGAGACACGAAGACAAAGAGAGACACGAGATAAAGAGAACCACGATAATGAGATAATGGAAGTAAAACAGAAAGAGATAATGAATAAGCATAACGAATAAATCCAGTGAAAGAACACCACAAACGATATGTAAATGATGGGGAACAAAGAAGACGGTATGTAAACAAGAGACAATAAACAGCTGAAGGAGAAAACAGAAATAATGCAAAGCAGAGTCCAAGTCGCTGATGATAAAATAACAGTGCTCCCCATTAGCATAATTTTACATAATCCCGGGGGTCTGGCCAGAAAGAATAATACTCATGCATTATCTTTGTGTCGTCGAAAGCGATTGAAGTGGAGAGAAGGAGGAATATAATTTTTTTCACCTAACATCGAGACTGCGATGGACCACAACATGATTTTCTTTTCATATGCAACCAAAATTATTTCCTTCATATGCAACCAGTTCTGAACATAAGCTAGGAGGCCCGTTCCCGAAGTTCCGCAATCCACCTACGACACACCAACAGAGGACTAATCTCTTGCAGCCCTCATCCGTCACCTGTTACCATCGGCATTGTGATACGCTAGGGATATCACTTTAAGACCTGCTGTTATGGTGTTAGTGGGGGTGATATTATGACTTGTCGGTGGGGCCACACGGATGAGCAATGACCACGGTGATATACACTAAATTTATATGACGATTTGTTCCTGAAATCGAACCCATCATCTCTGCTCCATCCCATGCCCCTCCCTTCTCTCCTACCCTTTTATATACTCCTTTCACTCCCTCCTCCTTCCCTCCACCTCAGTCTCTCCCCTGCTTATCTTCCCCCCTCTGTATCTCAGTTCCCTCTCTTCTCTCCCTCATCCACCCTTTCACATAACAGTTCCCCCTCTTTTTCCCTCCGTTCCCTTCCTCATCCACCCTTCCACTACATCACCTTATTCCCACTCTTCCTCCTTCCCTTCATACTCCGTCCATCCTCCATTTTATATCCCCATTCCATCTCCTCCCCCCCACCTCAGATTCTCCCTTGCATCCCTTCTTCCCTTCACCTAAGGCTCCTCTCATCCCCACTCCATTCCCTCTCCTCTCTACCACTCTGTCGCCCCATCTCGCCTTCCCCCTTTCTTTTTCACATCCCTCCCATTCCCCTTCCTCCCCACCTACCACCCCAACCAACTTCTAAGCACAGTGCAAGCAAGGTGGGGGTGGGGGGGATTATGGGTGATTGAAGAAAGGTGGGGGTGGGGGGGATTATGGGGGGGTTGAAGAAAGGTGGGGGTGGGGGGATTAAGGGGGGTTCTATTTAAGCATTCCCCCCTCCTGGGACTGGTGGTCGTGTCTGGCTAGGTTCAAGGAAATAATCATTCACTGCCCCACACCTTCACTGCTCACCTGCCACAGTACCTCATTTTTTCCCCTTGATCATCTCTCTCTCTCTCTCTCTCTCTCTTTTCCTTTGGGTGGTCAATCGTTTTTTATATTTTCTTGTGGCGGCTTAGTTCTCTTCCATTTCTGGCTGATCACCACATCAAACACACTATAATTCTGGCTCTTTGTGTGTGTGTGTGTGTGTGTGTGTGTGTGTGTGTGTGTGTGTGTGTGTGTGTGTGTGTGTGTGTAATTACCGTATAATTTCGAACAGGTAATTTACTACTCTGTGACTGTAGCTATAACAGTCCAAAGGAAGGTTCACTACACGAACGTAGGGTACCTTCTCCTTGGAGGAAGAGTGATGACTAGAATTAGCCCTTCCTCATGCTGGAGAAGTGCGAATGAGGAACGGGTGCTTGTAGTATGGGTGATGCATGTGAAAGTCAAGGTGTTGCAGTGGATAAGCTGGTGTGTCTGTCAGTGTGCATAGATCACTGGGAGAACGACAGACAGGGTGGAACTACCAACACTCACTTCAAATGTCCTTCACGGCATTGAGTATACTGGAGGCGAGACAGACAGACAGACAGACACACACACACACACACACACACACACACACACACACACACACACACACACACACACACACACAACCATGGGAATAACGAGTATCATCGAATATAACACTAGTACCATATCATCTCCGGAGTATATGGTTTGATAATGACCTCAGTACCTCTACAGTAAACCTAGCAACTAATTACTTTACATACGACTTGTTCTCACTAATGAATATCGAATACAGGAATAAACACTTGTCCTAACAGCAAATATACATATCCAGAAATATACGTGAATTTCATTATGTGTTTGGAGGGACGAAATTTACTAGATCCCACCAAGCGATCGAAAAAGTGTGATGGAACAGGTGTCATGGAGGGAAGAGGTGTGACAGAACAGGTGAAATGCAACACGTGTGGTGAAAATAGAAGGAAAAAGAATGATAATATATTTCTCTCGTGTGGTGAAAATAGAGGGAGAAAGAATGATAATATATTTCTCTCATTCAAGTCCAAGTTTCCCTCCGTGAGTAACTCGGTGAGAGAGAAGTATCGCGGTATATGTTTTAGCCAGGATGGGTGGCTGTCCCAAACGTATAATATTTAACCTGCTCTGTGCCTGTCGCCTCCCACGGATATTCCCCATTCTGAGTCTAGCACTACCTCGCAAAATCCGAATTTGTAGCACTAGCTCCAGATGCTGCACTGGAGGTCAGGCAGATCAGAGGAAATTTAAGACACGAATATTAGTAAATGATTCAGACTACACGGGCAGACAGAACATGTAATTCTAAATATTTGTTAGACGCCGATATGAGGAAACACTTTTTCACTACGCATGCTTAGATCAAAGAAAACAGCTGTCCATATTAATAATCTAGCAACTGCAAACCCCTCTCCCAGGAACGCCACGGAATGCATGAAAGACTTAATACCAAATTTTAATGAATCCAAAATCTTTAGAATCCAGAATTTTAATATATACGAAATATAACTCATTCCTTTAAACATATTCCCAGAAAACCCAGGCACTGAACGGAGTCCTAAATCTAACCAAGACTTTAATGAATATGAAATACAACCCAGACAAAAGCCAGACCCGAGTATGAGAGAGAGAGAGAGAGAGAGACTTTTATCGCGTGTGTTTACGAGCACTGTCCTGGTATTCACAGAGGGGGGACTGTAGGTTTTAGGGTGCGGTTTTAGGACGCAGTTAAGGCCCCTCTTCGCCCATACTATTTAGCGACAAAACCCACGGGGACTCTTTACTTGGGTACCGATTTTTTCACCTTTATTTTTTCCACTAGAGATATTTACATTTACTCGTATCTTTACCAGGTTATGACAGCCAGCGATATAAAAGAAATTAATTGTTGTTCTAGATATATTTTAGAGACTTTGAGTTTTTATATGCCTGGCCTAAAAAGATCTGTCCAAGCCTGTATCCATCTGAAAAAAAAAAAGAAAGAAAGAAAGAAATGACACACCTGAACCATCATTATCTATCCACCTAATGCACCAACAGAGCTGATTTTTTGCACACTCCTTCAGAAATACCCCCTGAATGGATTTACTGACTACCGACCTAAATCAACTATTGGAAATGAGGTAATCTGAATGGATCTAGACTGACACATCCTGAAACTGACTCTGGTTCTAAACTTCGGCAAAATGAACCAGAAAGGCGAGGATGGATCTAAGATGACGAATGGGTAGGACGGGACCTGAGGAAATTTGAGTGGGCTAGATTAGTTTACATGTGAAGGACCTAACTGGACCTAAAATGACCTGGAAAGACGTCGCTGACCTGACTAAGCCTACACAGCTAAGAAGTTACTCGACCTAAATGACCTCTCTGGGCCTAATTACGTAACTGGCCTGGTTTGTCCGTCTGTCTGTTGGCAATTATAGCAGAGAAATTGTTGGAAGGAACTGCATCAAATCACTACAGACCATCGAAGGAGCAAGCGATGAAATTTTGGGCTAAAAAAAAAACTAAGGTCAAAGCCATTATAACACGAAAATACAAAATTATGCTTATTTCACGAAGAGAACAAGACTGAAACATGGCACTAAGACTATATAATTCCTGAAAAAGTCCCCTTCAATTCTTACTATGGTCTTAACAGATTTTTCTCAATATGTCGAAATTGACTTTGATTTTGAAACCTTCGAATATGAAGCCGCCCCTTCACACTCTCTCTCTCTCTCTCTCTCTCTCTCTCTCTCTCTCTCTCTCTCTCTCTCTCTCTCTCTCCATTAATTTCACCGCAGGAGAGGGTGCAAGGAGAGGAGAAAATTAGCACAGGGCAAAAAAATAATGATAATGATAATAGCCTAAGGGAAGAGACGAGGGGGAGAGGTGGAGGAAGGGGGGAGGGGATGGAAGGAGAGAAGGGGAGGGGAGTATGAGAGGGGAGAAGAAAGTAAAGA